>NC_056689.1:45830982-46140982 GCF_018350215.1 Panthera leo
AGCCAGCCGGTTAAGCGTCTGACTTCGGCTTAGGTCACCATCTTTCAGTTTGTGAGTTCCAGCCCCGTGTTGGGCTCTGCTGACAGCTCAGAGCCTGGAGCCTGCTTCAGACTCTGTGTCTCCTTCTCTCTCTGCCCCTCACCAGCTTGCACTCTGTCTCTCTCTCTCTCTCTCAAAAATAAATAAAACATTTAAAATTTTTTTAAAAAACAGAACATTTTCTTGTTCAGTATGTATAGGCGTAATGATACTTTACATATAGCCAAACTTCTTCTATAAGTCACTGAAAGTGACTTGAACTTCAGCAGTTTGAGCTCCTGCTATGTTAAGAGATAACTGAACACACTTTCTTAAGAAGGTAGAAAATTAAGTATGCAATTTTCTGAATTACTTGATTTGGCTTTTCTGCATCTCTAGAATTGTTTCATCATTTATATTTGAAGTGTTTGAACTTTAACTTTCAAGGTTTTTGCTATTTTTTTTTTCACCAAATATTTACTGTCTGCTAGCACTTCACAATTAACCCATTTAATCCTTCTAACAACCTTTTAGGTAGATGTTATTATTCTACCCTGTCTTCCATTTTATAGATGGGGAAACTGAGGCAGGTAAAGTTAAGTAAATTGCCCAGAGTGGTGGGGCCAGAATCTGACCCAGATAATCTGTTTTAGAGTCTGAGTTTTAATCACTGCTCTGTGTGGCCTCTCCTGTGATAGTTACATGGATGAGTTGTGATTTTGCATCACATTCTCCCTTTCTCTTCCTGTTAATTATGGTGTGGTGGGTGGCACTCATATTACTGTAATGACTTGGTGTGGCATTGTAGGCACCAGTTATATAAGCAGTAGAGTTTTGAGATCCCTAATTGGAAGAATTCAGAGCCTTGTATTTCATTGCTTTGTACTATTGGCCCTTTGCTGCAATTCTTTTTGGCCAAAAGACATTTTCTTTAATAGAGATAATCTCTAAAAAGATTGCATGCATTCTCCTTAAAAAAAAAAAAAAAAAGTTTACTAAATCCATTTAGAGTATGAATTTTGAAGTACTATATTCTGTGATGATGTAAGATCAAAGGAGAGTAAGTAAAAACACTTCATAAGGTATGGAGAGCTGAATATTTGTAACAAGTTTATTGGTGTACGTAGTTTGGCCGGTACTGTATATATAGAAAGGATTATTATTTTATGAGGACATCTTACTGGAAATCTGAGATTCTTAGAATTCTAAGTTTCAGTTCTTTGCTATGTTAACAAGGGATCTACTGCATCCCATTTTCTCTTTAATTTTCTCCTCTTTCTGTGCCTCCCTGCAGTTACTAAGGCCTGCTAGTTCCCTAAGGTTAGGAAGCACCCCTTTTGGAAAGAATGTTATCCAGTGCTAATGAGAGGAAAAGAGTAGGCATTTGTTTATTTTTTTTTAAGTTTATTTTTATTTATTTTGAGAGAGAGAGAGAGAGAGAGCGCACAAGGAGGGGAAGGGCAGAGGGAGAGAGAGAATCCTGAGCAGGCTCCCCGCTCAGTGCAGAGCCAGACGTGGGGCTCGATCCCACCGCTGTGAGATCATGACCTGAGCCGGTATCAAGAGTTGGATACTTAACCGACTTGAGCCACCCAGGTGCCCTTTTGTTTATTTTTTAAAAATTCAATGCAAATACATACAGAATATTGGGGAAAGTAAAGATAAAAAGATCAAAACTGCTCATAATCTTGCTAATAATATTTTGGTATATTTCTTTCCATATATTTTGTGTATGTGTGAGAGAGATCATTATTTATATACATGAGCTCACACATCAGGTATATGTTTATAAGGGATCCAGGAGTAGTGTTAACATGTATCAATTGGGAACTATCATGGTGATAAGTGCTTTGATCTGATTAGGAATAAAGCCTGAAAAAATAGATTTTTCTCTAAAAGAAATGTGTCCTTAATGGAGTAAGAACTTTTATAAAATAAAAGAAAATTTGTAATATTGGTTTTCATACCTTAGTCTGCTAAGGTTTATTAACATCTCTTATGTTAATATTAATATTTCTTTGACAGTAGAAAATATAGGAAGGGGTTTCAAGGGTTCCATGAAGTGAAACTTTTTATAATAATGATAATAATAATAAGTTGTGGGGTGCCTAGGTGGCTCATTCAGTTAAGTGTCCAACTTCAGCTTAGGCCATGATCTCAGGGTTTGTGAGTTCCAGCCCTGTATTGGGCTCTCTGCTGTCAGCATGGAGACTGCTTAGATTCCTCAGTCCCATCTCTCTGCCCCTCTCCCAATTGTGTTCTCTCTCAAAAATAAATAAACATTAAAAAAATAATACTAAGTTGTTATTTGCCTTTTTCATACTTGTTCTCAAGTTTTCCAGAGGCCACGTGACCAGACCTGTGATGTGGCAACAGAGTGAGTGCAGAAGCACATAAGAGAATCCAGCTGTCCGAAATTAAGCCAAAAAGAAAGGAATTTGTAAAAATGTAAAACAGAGGCAGTCTTCTCAATAGTGTTTAAAAGAAAAAATGTTTTCCACCAAAATGCTAGTTACGTTAACATGTAATAAGTTTTATTATTATATTTAAGTAAGCTTTAAAGTTTTTAAATGTTCAATTTTAGCATCAAATGTAGTACATATTAATAGCTATAACCAATATAAATTATAAATAAAAGTTGTCTGGGATCTTCAATTTTTTTTTAAATGTTTATTTTTGAGAGAGAGAGATAGAGTACCAGCGGGGGAGGGGCAGAGAGAAAGGGAGACACAAAATCCGAAGCAGGCTTCAGGCTCTGGGATGTCAGCACAGAGCTCGATGTGGGGCTCGAACTCATGAACTGTGAGATCATGACCTGAGCTGAAGTCAGACGCTTAACCCACTGAGCCACCTAGGCACCCTTGGGATCTTCAATAATTTTAAAGAGCATATGGGGTCCTGAGACCAAAAAATTTAAAAAGAGCTGCTGCGTTATAGGATATCAAGAAATCATTTGTTCACGTGACTACTGCTTATTTTATCAGAAATATCTTGGGAAGCTGCCAAGACTCACAGGGACAGGTTTAAATTTTCCAGAGTTTTAATTTTCACTTGAAACCTTGAATTTTATCATTGGCAGTAAATGCTGTCATTTGTTTTCCTTGAGGTAATTGACTGACTTTGTTCGTTTTCAAGAAAATGTCTTCCAGATACCCTACTCCAAATTAATAGTTGTCAGTCATTCTTTCAAGTAAAAATGGTATTGCATAAAATTGATTATGCATAAATATGGGTTCAGTCAGGTCTGCAGATCTTCTGAATGTTGAAATATTTCAGTATATTGTTATTGTCACAGTGTCTTAGGACTCACTGGGCTATCACCAAAAACCCCATCTGTGTCAAGTATTTGAGGGCTAAGATTTATATAATTAATAATTTTGGGGAAAAATTATTAAAATTGTTATCTGGAGCCAGACTGGTTACTATAAAAAGAGAAAGGCCTCAAATTACCAATATCTAAAGTAAAAGAGGGACATGACAACATATCCTGCAGACAAAGGGAATATTATCAACAATATATACTAATAATTAAACAACTTAGATGGAATGGAAAAACTCTTTTTAAAGACATGCATTACCCAGATTGACACTACAAGAAAGCAGTGTATTTATTACAAAAAAATTGATTTTGTAATGAAAAAGTTTCACCTGGGCTCTTTGGCATCACAAAGGAACACTAATTCAATGGGGCCACTACTCCTAAAGCTGTGATTCTCCCAATTATTTAGTCTTGAAATGTCTTTATGTCTTTATGTTCTTAAAAATGATTGAGGATCTCAAAGAGATTGCCTTTATATGAATTATAGGTATCAAAGTTTACCTTATTAGAAACTAAAATTAACTTTAAGAAGTTTGTTTATTTACAAAATGATAAACCAATTACAAGTTAACATGAATAGCTTTCTTTTTAACATGAATAATGTTTTTGTGAAAAACAACTATTTTCCAGAAGAAAAATAGTATTTGTTATGAAATCACCATCTTTTAGCCTCTGGAAAATGCCTGTACATTTGTGAATGAGATTGAAAAATATAAATGATTTGCATTTCTAGATTGACATTTGTGTCAGTGTCAAAACTTTAAAGTTGTAGTTTCCTTGTCTCGACTCGCGCAGTTTCAGAGAAGCCTGTGGTCATTTTTATCCCTGTTTCTATGTGAATTCTGGGAATTGTTCATCTTAACAGTTCCCTGTACCTCACTTGGGGAGTTTGCCTTGGGCATGTATAGATTAGTATTCAGCCAAAGACACAAGAGGACCCCATGGTGATTTCTGGAGTTCTTTCTGCTCTGAGTTATCTCCCTTCTTTCTACTCCACCCTCAAGATTCTAGATACCTTTGCCTTCCTGATGTGGCTTCTCAACTCAGTGAAGCTGCTGTGCTGTGTAGTGTGGCCTTTTCCACACAGTGGTCTGGAAGGGGCCCCCAGGCAGAACGGTAGGACAGTTAGAGGGTTTACTTAACTTTGTTTTCCTTTTCTTGGGAGGTTGCAGACCTAATCTCTGTCCAGTGTCTGATAACAGTGTTGTATTTTCTCTACTTTTTAGTTACTGAAAGTGGGTAAATCTGATGCTAGTACTCAAGCAAGCCAGACACAGAAATCAGCTTTATTAATATGTATTTTTAGAGCTGCTTTAAGAACTTTTTTTTTTTTTTTTAACGTTTATTTTTGAGAGAGCACAAACAGAGGAGGGGCAGAGAGAGAGGGAGACACAGATCTGAAGCAGGCTTCAGGCTATGAGCTGTCAGCACAGAGCCCAACTCTGTGAGCTGTGAGCCCAACTCTCTGGGCTCGAGCTATGAGATCATGACCTGAGCCAATGTTAGGTGCTCAACCGACTGAACCACCCAGGCACCCCAAGAATGATTGTTTTAAAAGAACTGAATCATATTTAATATAAATATTTAATATTTATAAATATCCATGTTTAATATAAAATGGATAATACTGGACAATGAAATATTTTTTTCTTTAGGAAGCTCTAAATATCTGTTACCTGGGTTAAAACATACTACAGGTCCCCACCCCCCTAATCTGAAAGAACATTACTATTTCACCTTTAGTATGCTAAAATGATGTTAAGCAAAGAAGCAATCGCCGTTAGTGTATTGGAACAATTTTTTGAGCATTCCCAGACCCCTAAATAACTTCTCTCAGGCTTTTCTGATACCTTAGGACACGGCTTGCTAGTAAATGCACAGAATAATTAAGCTAATGCACACATGCTCACAGGCAGAGTTCAAAGCTATGGTGGTTTGGTACTAAGATACTGAGTGTAGTTCCTGGGAAGGAGCTTGGCAGTGCACTCTTCCTGCTTGGAGTGTGCACTGCCTTTATAATGGCTTGCTGCAATAGGGGCACTTGTACCCCAATGTTTACAGCAGCACTCTCAACAATAGCCAAATTATGGAAAGAGCCTAAATGTCCATCAACTGATGAATGGGTAAAAAAATTGTGGTTTATATACACAATGGAGTATTACGTGGCAATGAGAAAGAATGCAGTATGGCCCTTTGTAGCAACGTGGATGGAACTGGAGAGTGTTATGCTAAGTGAAATAAGCCATACAGAGAAAGACAGATACCATATGGTTTCACTCTTATATGGATCCTGAGAAACTTAACAGAAACCCATAGGGGAGGGAAAGGGAAAAAAAAAAAAAAAAAAAAAGAGGTTAGAGTGGAAGAGAGCCAAAGCATAAGAGACTCTTAAAAACTGAGAACAAACTGAGGGTTGATGGGGGGTGGGAGGGAGGGGGGGGGGTGGGTGATGGGTATTGAGGAGGGCACCTTTTGGGATGAGCACTGGGTGTTATATGGAAACCAATTTGACAATAAACTTCATATATTGAAAAAAAATAATGGCTTGCTGCAAAACAAGTGCTGAGTGCTATTTTTGTTTTTTGCCTCTTTTTTGTAAAAATGGAGATCATTGGATTTCTTTTGATTAGTGAAAACAGGTACTAATGTAGGTAGGTCTTTTCTAAAAGTGAATTGGCATAATGTAAACTTTAAAAAAGCATAGATACATGTAATAGCCTCAGTAACTAATTGTAAAAAGTGTAGGAGACTTCCAGGACACCCATATTTGAAGCAAAAAATTTCAGTTTTCATTTATTTATCAAATATTATTTGGTGTTTCCTAAATACCAAAGCAGACACTCTGCTTAGGCTTTCAGGATATAGAGTGAAGAAAATAAAATAAGCATTCCCTGACATCTTGGAGCTCATAGTCTAGTGGAGAATAGCATTAATCACAAAACTAAGTGAACAATTAGAACTCTGATAAATGCAGTAAAGAGAACTTGGTGTCATGGAAGCATATAAAGACACCCAGTTTAGATTGGAGAGTGAGGGAAAGCCCACCTGAGAAGTTTGCAGCTGAGCTGAAATCTGAGATTTGAAGGGTGTGCAGATGCTCCTCAATTGTGAGGGAAGGAAGTAGGTTGAGTAGAACTTGGACAGAGCAGTGTAGGCTGAGAGAATGCATATGCAGAAGCTATCAGGAGAGAGCCTTACATATTCCAAGGAATGAGGGAAGGCTAATATGGTGATTGAAAGGCAGAATATCATTTGCTGAGACAAGGAACACTGGAGGAAGGACCAGATTTAGTTTTTAGAAGAACCGGGTTTTGGTTGTTGAACTGGAGGTGCTTTTGGAACATCCAAATGGAAATATCATGTAGGCGGTTAGATTTGAAATCAGAAGAGAGATCAGAGTTCAAAATACGCATTTGGATTGTTGGATCAAGGTGGTGACAGCTGTGGATGTGGGGTGAAATTCATCAGAGCAAAGGAATAGAAGTCCTAGCCTTTGAATAATTTTTTTATTTTAATATCTAGGTAGAGAGAATGACTAGTTCTTAAAAGCCCAAGAAGAACTGATTTCAGCACACCAGGACAGTGAATTATTAGAGAAACTACAGTGTATTAGTTTTTTGTGGCTGATTTAACGAATCACCACAAGTTTAGTGGCTTGAACCAGTAGAAATTTATATTCTTTTATAGTTCTGGAGGTCACAAGTCTGAAATCAGTATTACTAGGCCAAAATCAAGGTGTTGACAGAGCCATGCTCCTTCTAGAGACTATTTCAGCTTCTGGTGGCTGCCAGTATTTCTTAATTGTGGCCATGCCACTTCAGTCACTGCCTCTTGTGGTCACATGGCCTCCCCCTTTCTATTTAATCTCCCTCTACCTTGTAAGGATATTTATGATGGCATTTAAGGTCTATCTGGATAATCTCATCATGAAATCTCATCTGCCAAAGGTTTACCCTGAGCTGTTTTTACCTACTCAACACTGATGACACCAAATGTGTGGGATTTTTCCTCATAGCAACCAATTCTCTGATTCTCTGGACACTACATGGGTATTCTACAATTCAATACTGATACTAACTACCAGAGTTAATGCAGACCCCACCGGTTGAAGGCCCAGTACTTCAAGATTGCCCACACTCCAGATGTCTGTTGTCAGTCTGGATCACCCCATAGTTCTGAATAAATGGCTGTAAAGTGGAGGTGGGGGGAGTCCCATAACCCCTCACCTCAGGTTTGATAATTTGCAAGAAATGACTCAGAGATTAGAGAAGCACTTTAGCAACTATTGCCGGATTATTGTAAAGCGTGCAACTCAGGAATAGCCAGGTGGAAGAAATGCATTGGACAAGTCACGGGATGAGGAGTTTGAAGAGTTTCCATGCCCTCTCCAAGCATGTCACCTCCCAAGTACTTTAATGTGTACACCAACCTGGAAGTTCTCCAAACCCCATTGTTCAGGATTTTACTATGTAGGCACGATTGATTAAATCATTGGACGTTGGTGATTTACTCACTCTCCAGCCACTCTTCTCCTCCTTGAAGGTCAGGGGATGGAGCTGAAAGTTCCAACCCTCTAATCATGCTTTGGTCTTCCTTGCAACTAGGACACATCTTGAAGTTACCTATGGCCCTTAGCTACCATCTAGCCATCCAGTTAGCATACAAAAGACACTGTTACCACTGCAGAGATTCCAAAGGTTTTATCTTAGGAGCTGTGTGCCAGGAATCAATACATTTTTTATTGTGTCACATTTAACAAATAAGATAACCTTCTCAGGTTCCAAGGATTAGGACCTGGTATCTTTGGGGAAGCATTTTTCAACCTTTCACACAGGAGAAGAGAATGCTTCAAGGATTCTGTTGATCAGCTATGTTAGGTCAAGTTAAATGTGAATTGACAATATTCTGTTGGTCGTCTCGGAGACCTCTTTGATGGAAGCAGAAGCCAGATTGGAGTGTTTTAAGGGTCAAGGGAGGCTGTTTAGTACCTAGAAGTTGCAAAACTTCTTGTTTGATAGCTTTTCTGTGAAGAGAAGGATGTTCTAGGATTTGGCAGGTTGAAGAGAAGGGAGAAATTTTGAAATGAATTTTGTAAAGAGTGGGAAGTAATTTTAAAAACATTGTGCACTCATTCAGGTTTATCATGAAATGATAGTTGTATCCGTCATTTTGTGTTACTTTTTCTACTTGCACTTGAGTGTGAGTATGGAGAAAGCAGATATTTGGGTTCCTCTGGGCTTAGGATTTTGCAAAACAGGAATTTAAGGTATTCCTAAGAGTTTTTTTTTTTTTTAACAGGATGGAACATGGAATTTAAGTTGGCCAAAAAAGCCCAAAACCAAAAAGAATATAGTAAGAGGAGGATAGATGGGGAGAAGAAAGTTAAGGTACTAGAAGACCATTTGAGTTCAAAGATTGCTTATTACGAGGGTGGTTTATCAGTAGGCTGCCAGGAGAAGAGATTATGGTTAGAGTGGTATACATGAACTATGTTTTCTACAAGTGGGTCAGTTTCAGATGATGACTAGATCCCAGATAGTGACCATGGGAAGAGTTAGCTAGGGTTAAGTAGAGAGATAGATTGTTGTAGATGAGGATGTCAGAAAACTGAAAGAACATAGTTTTGGACAGTGATCTCAGGGATGTTGATAATCTTTGAGGGTGATAGGGTTTAGGATAAAGGGGAAGACTTTAACTAGGCATGAAACTCCTCAGTGAATGAGGGAGGTGCGAGGAAGACTGGTAGATCACAGCAGTAAAGATGGGAATAGGTGTTGCAGCTGAAACATGAACTTTAAAGGAGCAAGTTTTTGTGTATATGTCTCCTAAGAGAGTTTGGGAATCATAGTAGTAGTGGGGAGCAAGCAAGATACCTATACCACCATTTGAGAAAGCATGGGTGGTGGTTTGAGACAAGACAGGGTTTCATTGAAAGCAAACAAAGCAAATGTTTGGAAAAAAGGTTGACAATATAGGGGAATTTGGAGCTGCAGATTTAGTGGCTTTATAGAAAGGTTTGGGAAGGTTAAGGAAGAGTGGAGGTCTTGGTCACAGGTCAGAGGTATAGAATTCCATGGAGATGATGGTGGGCATTTGGTTAGTCATTAAAAATAATTGGTTTTTGCTGAAATGAGAAAGGAGAGGCATTATGATTTTTTTCACCTTTTTCTTTGAGATGGTGGACACTGGGCCCAGTTCTCAAAATAATTGACTAAAATTGACCTAATGTGAAGGCTTCAGTTGATCTCAGTCTTAACTTGCTTCACAAGGCAAGTGTTTCAGCTTTTGTAGGCTTTTATTTCTACTGTTTCCAAGAGAAGGCAGTAGAGGTCAAGGAGCCAGAAGGGAAGGAGACAAAAGAAGGTGATGCTATCCATAAAAATATATGGAAATATGTGCTATAAATTTATTATTTACAAACCTGGATTATTTGATATGTGGGTTTGTAGTATTTTAATTCTAGAAAGATTACCCATTGAACATAGCACATGTGTATCTTCTGGTGTACCTCCAGTCACTTTCATTTAGTCAAGATACACTTAAGGAATGCAAGTTAAATAGTTGGTAATATAGAACAATGTCAGAGTAAACAATGATATTTTGACTCTAATTATGGGTTTCACCAGTGACCACAGATAATTTAAAAGCGACTATAGTTCATCACCTTTGAAAATATTACAAGGAAATATGGCCCAGATGAATTTTAGAAAGTTTAGGCTAAAAGATTTGCTTCTCTATATTCATTTTGTAAATTGCACATATTTTATGAGCTACTTTTGAGTTTACAGATTATGGTACTATTTATAACTTACTCTTTTCATTCCTAAAGAGCTCCCCCCATTTAAGATTTGCCAGATTGGCCATCTGCAGTTGTTTCCCACTAGTCATTAGTTTTTCATCATGTACTTAACCAAAACAGTTCTGTTCATTCCTGTGTTGGGGAGTTTCACAGCAGGCCACTGTTGGGTATCGTCTTCTTGGTGGCCATTGTCAGTGTACATTTCTAAACTGGTAGACTGTTTATTAGGATCTCATTGTTGATACATTTTCTAGCCTCATAATGCTGTAAGATTAATCTTCCTGATTAAATTCAAAATATATGTTATATAGCTTCTATGAACAAGGCAATGTGTTAATTACTTTGGAAAACTTTAAAAAAAAGTAACAAAAATTTTTCTACCCTCCAAATGTCTGCAGTCCATGGAGAGGTAGCATGTATGTAAATATACCCAAATTGTGTAGTTAAATTGCTATGAGACAGGTAAAGTTAAAATGCTGTAGAGTTCAGGAATTCTAGGTGATTGTGATATGATCGAGCTCTTTAGGAGTGAAAAGAGTAAGTTATTTTTTCCTCTCTGCCCACTGAAATCCAGATGGAGTCAGAAAACAAAAGGTTGGTAAATGCTTCCTAAAAGAAAATCACTTAAAGTGATGCGGGAAGGTTAAAGGTTAAAAATCATGAACTTTTTAAAAAAGATTATGAAGTTTTAAAGGAAAGTAAGAATAATAATATCAGGTACGTTAGAATTTGAGGAATAGACATTAACAGAACAAAACGGGCCTTTTTTTATTGATAATCATAGTGGAAGACTTTGACATCCTTATCTCTGAGAGTAAAATATACAGAGAATAAACAAGACCATAGGAAATAGTAGAGATTCAGATAAACTTGTCAGGGATTCCCAGTTTCATGGCTTGATCCAATATTTCTATGAATTCCCCACTTTATTTCCTTATGGTTGACTCACTCTTAACTATTGGGTGCCTTCTCAATTTGGCTTGTGAGTCAGCAAGTATACAAGCCTTGGCTCTTTTTTATATTCTGCTAGAAAACCAATCCTAAATATTTTGTGAAATAAGTGAAATTACCAAATATTTGTAGTGTCAAGGGGAAGTGTATGAATGAAATAAATCAGGATCATCTCTTTGAGTTCAAAATCTGATTTTTTTTTAACACACACATGCACCCTACACACCAACACACACACACACATGCACACACAATCTGCCCCTCTTTACCAAGCTTAACCCTGAAGAAAATATAAAAGTAAACTTAAAAGTGATGCAGTATAGACTTCTGCTTCCAGAAAGATGGAATAGATACACTTTTCCCTGTTATTCCTAATAAGTACAGCTAAAACCCTAGACATTATGGATAAAACAAATGTAAGAGTCCTGAAAAGTTGAGAGAAGAAGGTAGATTGGCTTAGGACCTCAGGACCTAAATAACATGATGGTAAAAATCCTGGGTTTTCTTATTGCCTCATATATTCTAGAATGAGTGTGGAGAAGTTGGCAACCCTGAAATGTCGGGCACAGACCAATAAAACTCTGAGAAAAGTCTATCTTCTTTTTAACCAAGGACTAGAAAAGGAATAGCCTAGTGGGAGGAAAAACTTTTAGGCAATAACTGCTCGGCTCCAGCCAAATACACAGGAAAGACCACCTTGATTAGCAAAAGCCAAGTAGAGACCTAGACTTCCACTCTTCTCGGGCATAACAAGGCAACCCCTCCCCAGTGGTGTCAGTGGTGGTAATGTGGGGAACAGTGACTGTACACTTTTCCTAGCTGGGGCAGTATTGAGGATCATGAGCTCCCACCTTCAAATAGCAAGGAGTTCCTCCTTCCCTCCCTGCCCACTTGTGGTCAAGAAAAACCTGATGAATAATCTGGACTACCACCCATGCCAGGCAGTAATGAGGCTGTATTCTTTCCTCATCAGAGCATTCTTAGAGAAAGCCTGCTATAACAATATTTAAAAAGATCCAGAGTCTCATAACATAATACCCCAAATATCCAGGTTTCAATTGAAAATATATCAAGAACCAGAAATGTTTTAATTCAAATTAGAAAAGACAATTAAGACATGCCAACATCAAGACAGGATTTTAAAGCAGCACCAAGAAAATGTTTCAACAAGCAATTGCAAACATATTGAAATAAATGAAAAAATAGAAATTCTCAACAAAGAGTAAGTGTCAGCAACTTTGATGAAATGAACTGACTGCTCAGAAAGCACAAGCTGCCACAGCTCACACAGTATGATATAATTTGAATAGCTCCATAACTGTTAAGAAATTTTGTAATTTTAAAGAAAATTTTAAGAAAATTTGTAATTTTAAAATGAAAACTAGACCCAGATAGTTTCACTGGAGAATTCTACCAAATGCTTGAAGAATGCATACTTTTTGTACACAGTCTCTGCCAGTAAGTATAAGATGAATGAACCCTTCCTAATTCATTTTATGAAACTAGTATTAACTTTGCCACCAAAATCAAAGACATTACCAAAAAAACCCCACAAAACTGTACACCAGTATCGCTCTCATAAGAATAGGTGCAAAAAACCTTTAAACAAAATGTAAGTAAATATAATTCAGCAGTGTATAAAAAATTATACACTGGGACCAGGTGGACGTTATTCCAGGAATGCAAGGTTGGCTCAAGTGTTTGAAAATCAGCCAGTGTAATCACCCATATTAACAGGATAATGAAGAAAAGTCACATGATCATATCAGTTGTTGTAGAAAAAGCATTTGACAAAGTTGAATACCATTCACTACTAAAACCTTCAGAAAATTAAGAATAGAGGGAAACTTCTTCAAATTCATAAAGAACATATAAAGAAAGCATGCAGTTGATGTCATACTTGATTAAAGAAAGAATACCCTTATTATTGGAAATAATATGTCAAGGATGTCCATTTTTACTACTCTTATTCAGCATAGTGTTCGAAGTTTCAGGCAGCACAATAAGAAGGAAAAAAAGGGCATACATCCAGATTGGGAAGGGAGAGAGGAAACTGTTCCTATTTGCCTGTGATATGATCACGTCTGTAGAAAATCCCAAATAATCTACAAAAAAAACCCTGTAGAACTAACAAGTGAGTCCAGCAAGATCACAGGACACAAGATTAACATACAAAAAGCAGTTTCTGTACTCCAGCAATGAACATGTAGAAACTGAAAAAAAAAAACAAAAAAAACAAAAACAACAACAAAAAAAAAACCACTACTGGGGCACCTGGGTGGCTCAGTCAGTTGAGTGTCTGACTTTAGGTCATGATCTCATGGTTTGTGAGTTCAAGCCTGCATCAAGCTCTCTGCTGCACAGAGCCCACTTTGGATTCTCTGTCCCCCTGTCTACATCTCCCCTGTTCATGCTGTCAAAAATAAATAAAAATATTTTAAAAATACCAATACCATTTGTAATTGCTTTAAAAAATGAAATACTTATATATGAAACTAACAAAATGTATAAAACTTGTATACTGAAAACTATAAGATGCTGATGAAAGAAATCTAAAATCTAAATTAATAGAGATACTTTGTTCATAGGTTGGAAGACTCAACAAAGTACTGAAGTCTGTTTTCCCAAAATGGCTATACAAGTTTAACAAAAGCCCTGTCAGAATCTCAGCAAAGTATTTTTGTGGGTATGGACAAAATCATCCTAAAATTTATATGGAAAGGCAAAGGAAGTAGAGTAGCTAAAACAACTTTGAAAAAGGAAGAATAAAATGGGAAGAGTTACTGTACATGATTTCAAGACTTATTATGTAGCTAGAATAATCATGACTGTTTGGTAGTGTCAGACAGACCTATAGGTCACTGGGACAGACTAGAAACAAATCCACATAAGTAAGGTCAATTTATTTTTGGTAGATGTGTAAAAGAGAATGGAGGAAGGATAGTCTTTACAACAAATGGTGCTGGCACAACGGAGTATACATTTGGTGCTGGCAACCAAATGAACTTTAACCTAAACCTCATACATGACGCAAAAATTAACTCAAAATAGATAATAGATTTAAATGTAAATCCTGCAGCCATAAATCTTCAAAAAGGAAACACAGGAAAATCTCTGAGACTTAGGACTTGGTGAAGGGTTCCTAGACATGACCCCCAAAACACAATTCATATAAGAAAAAAAAATCAAAAAAATTAAAAATATTTGCTCCATGAACGACCATGTTAAAAAGATGAAAAGACAGACTACGTAGTGGGAGAAAATGTTAGCAGCCCACCTATGTGACAAAGCACTCATAACTGAAATAAGTAAAAAATTCTTAAATCCCAATAGTAAAAAAGCAGTCCAGTTAGAAAGTGGGCAGAAGATGTGAAGAAACATTGTAATGAAGAGGATATATGGGTGGCAAATAGCATATAAAAAGATGTTCAGTACTACCAGCCATCAGCAAAATACAAATTAAGATTATGAGATATATCTACCCAACCAACAGAACCATTAAAGTAAAAAGTAACATGTATGTTGACATAAAGAGTAGCAACTAAAAGAAATAGAAGGAATAACTTTGACATATAGGGTAGGGAATTGAATAAGGAAGAGTATGAAATCCTAAGAAAGAAAGAAACAGGCAAAAACAATTTACAGAATAAGCAGAAAACAAAATGATGGACATAAATCCTACTATATTTGTAAACCATGTTAAATATAAAATGGGCTAAGTCTCAATTAATTTAGGACTGGATTTTGAAATTTTTACTATACAGTCTACAAAATAAAGTTGACAGTAAAAGGGTGGAAAGGATACATTGTGCAAATACTAGTACATATTTTTAAGTGGAAAAGCTTTACTAGAGATAAATTGGGTTGTTTCACATTAATAAAAGATACAGTTTAATACAAAAATTAATTCTAAATGTTAGATACCTCATACTGTGACCCCCAAAATTATGTAAAGCAAAAAAATGCAGAAATAATACAAGAAGGAAAAAAAGACATAAGCATAATTTTGAGAGTTTTCAGCTTTCTCTCATTGACTGATAAAACGAGCAGACAGAATATTGACATAAAACCTTATAGCATCTTTTTAGCTATTGCATGTCTGTAGAATTTGTAGTCACATCCCTTTTTTTTCCACCACTCTTATTAAGGGGAGCTTGTGCTGCCTTTTGCTCAGTCTTGCCAGAAATTCATCAATTTTTGTTAGTCTTTTTTAAAATTTTTCAATTTTTAAAATACACATAAAATTTACCATTGGTCACGTTTACTATATTTACAGTGTTGCACAACTGTATACTCTAGTATACACTACTGTATAGTTCCCAAACATTTCACTACTCCAGAAGGGGACCCTGTACGCATTAAGTAGTCGCTTCTTCCCCAACTCCAGCCCCTGGCAACTTCGTATCTACTTATTGTCTCTATGGATTTGCCTGTTCTCAATATTTCTTATAAATGGAGTCATACAATATGTGGCCATTTATGTCTGGCTTCTTTTATTACCAGTGTTTTTCAGTTCAGATCACTCATGTTGTAGCATGTATCATCACTACTTTCTTCCTTTGTATGTCCGAATAACATTCTGTTGTATATATGTACCACATCTGGTTTGTTCATTCATCAGTTGATAGACATTTGGGTTGTTTCTACCTTTGGTAATTGTGACTAGTACTGCCATGAATATTTGGGTAGAAGGACCTATTTTCATTTCTTTTGCATTTATGCCCAGGAGGGGAATTGCTGGGCCATATGTTAATTAATTCTATGTTTAACTTATTGAAGCACCCACCAAACTGTTTTCCACAGCATTTGCACCATTTTATATTTTTGCTAGCCATATACAAGGGCTAAAATTTCTCCACATCTCACCAGTGCTTGTTATCGTCTGTGTTTTTGTTATAGCCATCCTAGTGGATATGAAGTGCTATCTCGGGGTTTTGATTTGAGTTTGCCTGATGGCCAGTCATGTTGAATATCTTTTCATGTGCTTACTGACCATTTGTATTTAATCTTGGGAGAAATGTTTTTGCCCATTATTTATTTATTTATTTATTTATTTATTTATTTATTTTAAGGTTTATTTATTTATTTTGAGAGAGCGAGAAAGTGTGAATCAGGGAGGGGCAGAGAGTGGGAGAGAGAATCCCAAGCTGGCTCCACACTGTCAGCGCAGAGCCCAACATGGGCTTGAACCCACCAACTGTGAGATCATGACCTGAGCCGAAGCTGGTTAACCGACTGAGGCAATTGTCTTTTTGTTACTGAATTGTACGAGTTCTTTATATATTCTGAATTCTGGACCTTCGTCAGATAATATGAGTTGCAAATATTTTCTCTTATTCTGTGGGTTGCCTTTCACTTTCTTGATAATGTCCTTTGATGTACAAAGTTTTTAATTTTGGTGAGGTCCGTCCAATTCATCCGTTTTTTTTTCTTTTGTTTAGTGTGGTTTTGGGGACATATTTAAAAAATCATTGCCAAATCCATGGTTAAGATTTACTCCTCAGTTTTTCAGGAGTTTTGGCTTTTGTATTTAGGTCTCTGATACATTTTGAGCTAATTTTTTAATATGGTATAGATAAGGGTTTCATTCCTTTCCATGTTGTTATCTAGCTGTCTAGCACTGTTTGTTGAAGAGACTATTAGTGCATAGAATTATCTTGGCGTTTTGTTGAAAATCAGTTGACCATTGGTGTGTGTGTATTTCTGGACTCTATGATCTACTTGTCAGTCCTTACTCTAATACCATACTGTTTTGATTACTACAGTTTTGTGGTAAATTTTGAAATCAGAACGTGTGAATCTCCCAACTTAGTGTTTCATAAAAAAATTCAGCTTTTTGCTGATCCCTGTAATGTTTGTTTCATTAATTTGTGCTTTCATCTTCATTATTTTCTTCCTTTTACTGTACTTCTTGGACTTATTTTGATACTCTTCTTCTAACTTTCTTGGGTTCACATTTGGCTTATTAATTTTTACTTTTCTTAAGTGTGAATTTCCTTCCATCATTATACTGCATAACTTTATCCCTCAAGTTTTAATGTTTTTTTTTTTCATTAATTCAGTTCCAGGTGTCACTTTCAGTAGTTTTCTGTTTATACTTTACTGTTCCATTAAGGTAATTTTAGTTTTATCATTAAAAAAAAACCCTGTTACACGAGCTTTAAAGAAATGTAAACTAAAACTACATGAGATACTATTAGTTTACATTAAAAATTTTGTCAATTCCAAGAGTTGGTGTTAACCATTTTGGAAAATAATTTGGTATCACCTAGTAAAGCTGAACATGTGCTTATCCTATGACCCAGCAGCTCAACTCTTAGGTAAATACCCGAGAAAGAGCATAAGCAAATGTGTATGGGGGATATCTACAAGAATGTTCAAAGCAGTGTTTTTCATTACAGCCCAAAATGGGAAACAACCTAAATCTCCATCGTAGTAAATTGGATAAATTGTGGTGTGTTCATGTAGTGGAATACCATTCTACAGGGACAATGAACTACAGGTACACAAACACATGCACTCTCTCTCCCTCTCTCTGTCTCTGTTTCTCACATATCATAGTTATAAAATCAAATGAAAGAAGAAAAAACAATATGTTTGACTGTGATTTCTTTTATATGAAGTTCAGTAAGAGGCAAAACTGAAAAATATGACTGGGATAAATGACTAGATTGTGAAGCTATAAAGAAAAGCAAGGGTGGGGCACCTGGGTGGCGCAGTCGGTTAAGCGTCCGACTTCAGCCAGGTCACGATCTCGCGGTCTGTGAGTTCGAGCCCCGCGTCAGGCTCTGGGCTGATGGCTCGGAGCCTGGAGCCTGTTTCCGATTCTGTGTCTCCCTCTCTCTCTGCCCCTCCCCCGTTCATGCTCTGTCTCTCTCTGTCCCAAAAATAAATAAAAACGTTGAAAAAAAATTAAAAAAAAAAAAAAAAAAAAAAAAAAAGAAAAGCAAGGGAAAGATTCTCCAAACTTGGATAAATGGTTACCTCTTGTGGATGGCAGAGATGGCATTGGGGAGGAATTTCAAGGGACTGGCAATGAGTGGTGGTTACACTGATGTACATACACTTTATTCTTTAAGTGTGTGTATATATGTAATACACTTTTGATAAGTGATAGATTTTACAAGATGAATTCTTTCTACATTTATGCACCAGTAAATCTATATTGATGAAATGGTTGATTTTTTTTTTTTTAGAACATATAAATAACCAAAATGAGATCAGAAGAAGTGAAAGACTTGAACTGATCAATATGAAAATGATATCAAGCTGGCTACTTTTATATGTGAAATGGGAACCTGACCCACTTTTTAGAGCAGTCTGCTTTTGTATTTCCCTAACTCTCTTAGACACTACTACCTGATCAGATTACTAAAATCTCAAAAATGTCATTTCTAAAACCAATTTTTTCATCTTTCTGCTTTTCTGGTGTTGCCAGCCTCTTTATTTATTTTCGTTGACTGCCCTTATTTGACTTCTGATCACCACTGAACTTACTTTACAATGTTTTCATTTTATTCACTTTCCCAAGCTTTCCCCCCTCTGTTCCCAATCTCTTACTGTTACCCAGGACCTTATGTTGTTTTCAGTGCCAAAACAAGCCACTGAACATGAATCCTTTCAACTTCCACCTAAGCTTAAATGTTTCCGTATTGCATATAGAATAATGCTTACCCTTTTCAAAAAGGAAATGTATTAGAGATATCACCTCTCTCCTTTTTATCTCCTTTTCAGTTTTCAAGCCACTCCACTCTGCTGACATTGCTCTCTCATACTTCTCCACGTTTTCCTTCTTACCCTGATTGCTGTTGTCGTTTCTTCCTTACTCTTTCCCTCTCTCCCATTCTCCTTTACTTTCTTCCTTAACTTTCTCTTCAAACAAAAAACAAACAAAACCCTTGTAAGTCTTTCCCAAGGAGCACTTCTTAGCTTGCATTTTTCATCTTACCAATTCATATGTAAAACAATATGTTACATGACATAATTGTGTTTTCTACTTGGGTTAGTAATAACCAGTACATTTCCTGGCACACACATTAGATTGTCTTCAATTCTAGTAGCTTCTTCCTCATGCCTATATATTCAGCTGGTTAACAAAAAACCCTATTGATTTTCTTTCTAGTACTCTTTAAGTCTTCACTCATTTCCATTGACCTGTCCAGGTTCATTTGCCTTTCATAAAAGCCCTTAGATGGTTCTCCAAGGTCTGCAGTGCAAAAATAAACTCATCCCACCTTTCTAGTCTTATTTCCAGCTATAGATCCTTCATGAGGCTTGTATGCCCCACAAAACGGACTATTTTTTACTCTTTCTTTACAGTTGCTGGTTTCGCCTCCCCCCCCCCTTTTTTTGGTCTTTTGCCTCTTTTTATAATTTATTCTCTTTACCCACATACCCATCCCCTCCACCTCCTCTCCCTCCCTGCCTAAATCTCAGAAAGAATGATACATAAGTAAAAGTTGTCTTTTTTCAGGCTAAATTCTTAGCTTCAAAGATTTATGTAGCACTGTATTTGTATCTTTTCTGACTCTTGTTTTTCTGTTTTGCATTAAAATGAACTTGAGTTGGTGTCTTATTCCTACTAACTAGTGTTTCTGCATCTTGGGGTCAGGCAGTCATCTTTACTCTTTGGAGCTTGGAACACAGTTTCCATTGTTAAATGTGAGTTAATTGGAAAAAACTTCAAGCCAAAAAAAAACCCCACATTTTCTTTTAATTAACCTCCGGGGGGGGGGGGCACCTAAAAATCCATTAAAGTTTAGAGTTAAAATCTTGCCTCTTATTCCAAATTTAATTGCCCAGTATCACACTGTTCAAGTAATTTGTGGCTTCTGAATCTTTTACATTTTCACATTCTGACTTTTAGAAGCAGTGCTGTTGATTTGAGTACTTGGGAGAGTTTAATCCTCTTGTCCTTCCTGGGGCCTGGAGTTTATTAAGTCTTAGACATTTTCCTAGGGCCTCCTGCTCTGCTAGGCGGTGCAGGGAGTGAGTGCCAGGAGATCCTAAGTGAGCTGGGGTCCTCATAACCCTAATAGCATGGGAATCCTCAGGCAGAAAGGTGGCATCATCTGTTACTCTGTTCCCAGTTCCCCCCCCCTTTTTTTTTTCAACCAGAGGCTGCCATCTTGTTTCTACTGCCTATAGCCTTTCCACAGACCTTTGTAGCTGGAGGAAATCTTTCTTATTTTATCTTTTACATACTTGCATGTATTCTGATGATATGGTTTTAAGAAAAATTCAAGGATGAGTGTCTCTGTTAATCATCTGTATCCATAAAATCTGAATGACATCCAGATAAACTTGTTACCCCTTTAATTCTCTTCATCTTTCTTCAGTACCTACTTCTTAGTTCTCTACTTTCTTTTCTAGATTGTCATTTACTGTTCCCCAAAACATACACCTTATTGTTTTCTTCATAGAAGAGAATTGGGACAGTAGGCATTTTTCTTACAGAAATAAACTTATTTTTTCTCATATCCACTAGATGGCTCAGGCGTACCACTTTGGCAGCACATACTGATGTTTGCCTGCTACGCCTGTGATTTCCGTTTTCTGAATACTGCTTGCTTTTAAGGTGTCTGGATGGGCTCTTATCTGGACCAGTTATTCCAGTGCTTTACTTATACCTAATTGCAAATTCCTCACATTTTCTGATTATTTAGAAACATCTGAGAAGTAGCTGAAGTGTCCTTCATATAAAAGTAAAGAAGGTAAAGTATATTTTACAATTCTTAGAAGATTTTATATTTTACTTTGAAGAGCTGTTCTGGACCTCAGTTCACTTGCCAACAGTCTGTATATAGATTCCCTCAAACTAGGCATACAGTTGGTAACTCATCCTTTTCTTCCTGACTCATAGTCTTCTGAGGCATTTTGCAGAATATGGTGGTACTTTATAAGGTTTTGAGGCACATTAGGAATATTTGCTTCAGTGCAGTGGTAATATTTATTGAGTGTTTATGTGTTTGGCACTGTACTAGGCAGTGAGGGGGAAATACCAGATGAATAAACAGGAAGTGTTTATCAATAAGAAGCCCATTGCATTAGTTTTTTTTCCTTGAGTTTCTGAAGCCAAGTAAGGTAGAATGAAATAGCTGAAGGAAGTTGTGTTTGTAATCAGTCATGTGTATATCATGAGGAGAATTTTATCTTGTTTTGACATTGTCTGTGTTGATATTGTAGAAGATTTTTAAAAACTATTTTTTTTAGAAATATTTTATGTTCATGGTTAGTTTTAGTTGTTAAGTGGAAAGGAAAGGGAACTAAGATTGGTTGGATGCTTATCATGTTCCAGTTTCTTATTTAAAAAAAATTTTTTTAAACGTTTTGTTTATTTTTGAGAGAGAGAGAGAGAGAGACAGAACACGAGTGGGGAAGGGGCAGAAAGGGAGACAGAATCCAGAGCAGGCTCCAGGCTCTGAGCTGTCAGCACAGAGCCCTACACGGGAGCCCTACACGGGGCTTGAACCCACAAACTGTGAGATCATGACCTGAGCCAAAGTCAGAGACTTAACCGTCTGAGCTACCCAGGCGCTCCTCCAGTTTCTTATTTAATGTACAGTATTTAATTTGATTATTTCCCAGTAGCCTGGAAGATAAGTACAAATATCTCCATTTTACAGATGTAGAAACAGAGGAATCAACTGGGTTAAGTAAATTGCCCAGGATCAAACAACTAGTAAATGGAGAGGCAAAATTTGGATCCATGCCAGACCTACTTCAGGGCTTTTGTTCTTTCTAGGCATCTGTGTTGTCTCCTGGAATAATGGTCCTTGTGCCTCCGGAAAGGGAACCTGGGACTCTGGCATGTCAAGGGTTGCTTTTATTCTTTTGACCAAGAGAAAGCTATTATTTCCTGAAGTATCAGAACCAATTTTAGTGTTTAACTGGTTAGATCCTTCCATAGTTTGACAGAAAGGGAGATACTCCAGTGGATTGATGGCCTTTGACAGTTGATCTTTTAGCCACCTTTGATGTTATAATAAAGAAGTGTTTGGGAAACTAGAGCAATCACTCATACTATCTTTGACATAATCTTATAATGATAGTAAACTTTGTGTAAAAAGTGATTTATCCAGAGAAATTGTACCTAACCTTATTTTTCAGGTATTGTATATGTATATATTTAGTACCCATGGTAATAACTATGAATTGATTCCATTCAGTTTGAAATGATACGATTTAAAAGAAAATGACAAGTGACTGAAATAAAAATACACAACATATTAACAGTATTGTAACTAGATAACAGGTTGTTTCTTTTCACAAAACTCCCTTGTATTCTCCATTCTTTAAGGGTCATGTAGCTGTGTAAAACAGGAAATATAGTCATTGTCTAAGGTTCTTAAGTAAACAAGACTGAAATTAAGTAAAACAAACTAAAAAAAAATTACATAAAACAGGTATTTAATTTCTCTATGGTTGTGGTATCATTTTTCTTGGTTCTGTAGTCTTCATCCTTTTCCACTTATTAGTAAACAGTCGTTAGGTACATATCCTTCAGAGTTTTCAAAGTTGATATTGTACCTTCACAACTATGAAAACAAAAATAACTCCTGACTTGAACACATTGATGTTATTTTATGTCATCAAATTGCAGTTAAACAATGTCATCCCATGACCATGAGTAATTTATACTCTGTCACCTTGTAAATTACCCTACACACTGCTTACATTGAGATTTTTATTCCTTTTGATGTATTATTGGGCATTGACAGTTACTGTATTTATAAAATGTTGCATTGTATGGAAATTCCAAAGCATTGCTAACTCTTGATAACCAAGATAATGATAAGCTAAAGAGAGTCTTAATTCTATCTTTCAAGGGGAATGTATAATTATCTGTCTATAACGAAACTTTGGCAAAGTTAGAGCTGAGCCAGAGTCAGATGCTTAACGACTCAGCCACCCAGGTGCCTTGGCAAAGGTGTTTTAAAAAGTGTGTGGAATTTCTAGCCATTTTATTATCGATAGCTATGTATCTGAGTTATTTTTTAGATATAAGGAAGGAATTCTAAGTTGTCAAGGAATGTGCATGTTCAGTGAGTTACAGTGGTGGAATGACAATTGGATAACAATTGTATCTTGCTGAATCAACTTACTCTAAATCTTAATTGCATATTTTATTGTTTAGTCTCTTCCTGATTCAAGGAGAAGTCACAATAGGTAGAATTTAATAGCTAGCATGTTCTACTTCATATCTTGTAGAATGTTCTTGGCAAGTAAAGTCCACAAGAAATAAAAAATAAAATGAGAATTCTTACAGACTACAGTTTATCTAATCTGTTTTCCATAATTTGAAGTGTCTATGTCTTGTGTAATAAGAGAACCCTAGGTATAGTCAAATATTTAACCCATTATAACGTATTGTTAGTTGGAAATGAACGGATTTTTTTAAATGAATATTTTTAATGTATATTTTATATCCCTGTGTCTTGTAAATGTCATTGGTTTGCTATTTTGACTTTTTTGATTGTGGTCCATAACCAATATCTGGTCCATAAAAACATCACAAAAATACAGATACAGTATACACTGTGTGTGTGTGTGAAAGTAAAAGTTTCACAATTATTAACACATGAGCTTCTCTCTCTGATACTCTGTTCTCTTCTGTTTCATTTGAAAAATCTAATCAAAATTGATTTCATGGTCCATCAGTGGGTTGGGACACATAGTTGGGGAAAAAAATGCCATATAGGATTGAAAAGTAAATTTTTCGCCCTAAGTATTGGCAGCTAACTATTCTGAAGCAGCTAGGATATTTGGAAAGCTTTCTTACTGCACTTTAATGGCTGGCTTCAAAAAAAAAAAAAATCTTGCTTTCTTGAATCCTCTCTGCTGTGTAATCACAAATGTTATTTCACTTTGTTTTTCTGGATGTGAATATTTGAGTGACAGAAGGTGTTAAAACCAAAAAAATCTTACTTTCTTGACTCATCCCTGCTGCATAATCACAAATGTTATTTCACTTTGTTTTTCTGGACTTGAATATTTAACTGAATGATTAGAAGGTGTTAAACCAAGAACCATCTGAGATACCAAGCCCACAAAGGAAAATTTAATATTGACTGAAATACCCTTGTTAATTGTATACTTTTACAATTAAGACATTTTAGTTAATACAAAGTAAGTTTCAAGTTAGTTTTTTAAAGGGATGTCATTAACCAGGACAAAACAACAACCCTTGGTAACGAAAACATTTTAAACATGAAAAGTCTATGTTGTAGACAAATAGAATTTTATTACTAATAAGTAGTCATTATCATATTCGGGAGCATTAATAACTCATTCAAATCATTTACATTGAATTGCTTTACATGTTTTATCTTTGCATAACCAAGAAACTTGACATTTTTTGTTGACATAAAATTTTACAGTTGGATATATAGGTAACTTTTAGTACAGTATAAAAAATACTAATACTAAGTGTCATGAAAGGTATAGATAAAATTCAGATGACAAGTACCATTTTCTGGCCTTATGTGATGGCTTATATTTAAACACTTGGAAATGATGGAGAAAGGTGTTTCACAGAAGAGAACAGAGACGTAAAGGCAGAAAAGTTGGATACGTTCAAGAAATAAAAAGAAGTACAGTTGAATAGGCTTTGTTCTAGAGGTAGTTTTTAAGCAGAGGAGAGAATTGACATTTTTTAATACCTAGTTGTTATAGGAGATAGGATGGATTTCAACGGGGTGAAATTAGGTGGAGAGATTAAAAAATTCATTGAAATAGTTTAGAGAAGAAGAAATGAGATTGAATAGGATAGTGTCTACAGAAATAAAGAATTTATCCAAGATACCAGAGGAAAATCAACATGATTTGTCAACTCGTTAGATTAATTTATTCATAAGTATTAGATTAATTTATTCATAAGTATTTAGGTATCTGCTGTGCGATTCTGAGAACACAACTGTGAACAAAACAAATGCTATTTGTCCTTACAGGGTTTTTATTAGTCCAATGGGAAGCCCAAACATTTACAAATACAGTAATACATATGCCGCCATAGAGGAAAGCTACTGTGCCCCGAGAGTGACTGCACTGGCCACTAAACTCAGAAACCTTACTGTTGTGTACGTCTTGACCAGGGAAAGTGAGTGGGGAGAAGTACGTTGCAGGTAAAAAGAAACCATGTGTCACCTTGTAGGTGAGAGAGATTGTGGTACATTGTGGAACTAAAATAAATTAATTGTGGCTGTATGCTGGACGCTGGGGAGGCCAGGGCTAAATCATCCATAGCCCTGAAAACCCTCATGAAAGGTTTGGGCTTTGTCCTATGAGCAGAAGGAAACCAAGGTATGATTTTAAGCAAAGGAGATGCCGGATCAAATTTGCATGTTAGAAGGATTATTTTTGTTAAGGATGCTTTAGTTTTAAGTAAGAAACTTTGGCAAAACACAAAGTGACCTAGAGACATTCAGCGTATGCAAGGGTAAGGAAGTACAGCACACCTCAAAAAGGTCTGGAACCAAAAACACGTCCTGAATTAGTATCAGGTGCTCTTGCTTTCCTTCTCCCTCACCTTCACTGCAAGGTGTCTTGTCTCTAGCTTCTGTTTTATTGTCTTTTTTTTCTGTACTGGCTTCTCGGTTTCTTTTACCTACAAAGCTAACCCACAGCCTCTTAGTTTTTCTCCCAGTTCCAGATTGCGTAGAGAAAATCCAATTGGCTCATTAAGTCAGTTGTTTCCCCTAGGTATAATCAGCTATGGCCAGGAGAGCATACAGCAGAAGCATAACTGCTTCAAAGCCCACCCCTCTCATAATTAAAGGGGTGCAGTGAGTTATGGGCTGGGCAGATTTCTCGGAATTAATCAAATTTAGAAGATCAGTCTGACAGTAGAATGAAGAATTGAGGGCAGGGAGACTAGAGGTCTTCTTTAGGAGAATACAATAATTCAGACAATAGATGTTGGCCAGAGTTGGAGTGGTGAGTTCGAAGAGAATAAATTTGTGGTAAAAAGATTGAATCTCTAGAACTGTATGGTAAATTGGATATGGGAGGATAAAGAGTCAAGGATAATGTCTGTGTTTCTGACTTGAATACCTGAGTTCACCATGATAGCACCCAGAGCTAGAAAGAACATAGAAATAGGTTTGGTGGGATTGAAGGAGATGGAATGAATTCTTCCTTATTGTCCATTCAGAGCTTGAGGTAGCTTTGAGACATCTAAATGGAGATGTTTAATAGACCATTGAATATATGCATCTAGGGCAGAGGAAAAAGCTCAGTGGTAGTTAAATATTTGAAAGCTAGTTTTAAGTATTAACTGAAGCCATGAGAATGGATAAGATGGCCCTGGGAGAGATAACAATAGAAGAAAGCCAGGACTGTGCTGAAGACAATCCTATTTGAGGGCTGGCAGGGAAAAGGAGTTTGTAAGGGAAGACTGATAAGTGAGAAAAATCAGAAAACGCAATGTTTTTAGGAACCCAAGGAAAGAGGAGAATGTGGTGAACAGTGCCAGATTCTGCTGAGTAAAATTAGGTTGACTTGCAGAGCAAGGAGTTTGTTGATCACCTTGGTGAATGAGTTTAATGGAAGTGGTGAAAATGGAAGCAGAAGGTTGAGAACTCTCTGAGGGGTAGAGATCAAAATAGCAAATAGTGCTTGAGAAATTTGAATGGAAGGAGAGAGAGGGGCCTATGGCTAGAGATTGCTTTTGATGGTGAAATAGAGTTTTTTAAGCGTGTGTATGTATTTTTTTTAAATAGTAGGGCCTTATTCATTATTGAGTGCTAGGAGAAAGAGTGATGATTATTTGAGCAATAGTAGTTATTCAGAGCACTGTTACATTGTAATAACGAAGGATGAAGCAAAAGTAAATATATGGATATTAGTTCGGCAAGAGATTTTCTGACTTTGGTTTTCTCTAGGAAGAGATTGTTATTATCTGCAAGTAAGGTAAGGTTGAAGATTTAAAGAGCAGGGGGACTATTTGAAATAGATTCTGTTGACCCTTGAATAATGTGGGGGTTAGGGGTGCCAGCCTTCATGCACTGGAAAATCTGCATCTAACTTTTGACTTCTCCAGAACTTAACTATTTACAGCCTGCTATTGATGGGAAGTTTTACTGATAACATGAATAGTTGATTAATGCATATTATGTATATGTATCATATACTGTATTCTTACAATAAAGTACGCTAGAGAAAAGAAAATGTTACTAAGAAAAATGCTATTTAGAAAATCAGAAGAAAGAGAAAATAGATTTATATAATACTGTGCTATATTTATGAAAAAATTCACATATGAGTGGACCTACACAATTCAAACCTGTGCTGTTCCTTGGTCAACTGTACTGTAGAAATTAGAAAAGACAGCTGACTAGGGAAATCTAGGATTATCTGCCTGGCTTAGTTTTCAGGCCTTGAATTTAAAAGCAGTACCAGTATGCACCATTGTGTTTTTTGTTCAGCAGCTTCTGTATAGACTCAGGAGACAGCCAGTTTGGTCCACACTGTGTTATTCCAAGTTAGTGCATCAGGAGAGAGCAGAGCAGGGATGTTGGCTTAGTGGTGGTCTAATGGACTGTGGAATTTAAGATGAGGAAGGAAAAAAGTAGAAGCTTTAGAAGCCTGAGGGTCCGTGTGTGCAAAGAATAAATGAGAATAACTCTGTAAGGGACTGATCCTAAGGTGAAGGTGACACTAAAGGAAAATGAACCAATAGTTTTTCTAGAAGAATTGTACTGCTGGTAAAAGAAATAGATACAGAAGGAAGAGTGAGTTTTGGAAGAAAGAAAGGTTCGATTTTAACTATTTATAGTTTGAATACCTATAGAACATACTCAGATGACTAAGAGACAGTTGAATATATAGGAGAGAGTTCTGGTCTGGAAATAAAACTGGGAGATCATAATTGAAGCCATGAATTTACCAAGGAAGAGAAATACAGTTAAACCGTGGATTGTGAGTAACTTGATCTGCAAGCGTTCTGCAAGATGAGCAAATAATTGTTTAAAAAAAATTTTTTTTAATGTTTTATTTTTGAGAAAGAGTGTGAGCAGGGGAGGGGCAGAGAGAGAGGGAGACACAGAATCTGAAGCAGGCTCCAGCCTCTGAGCTGTCAGCACAGAGCCCTGTGCGGGGCTCAAATCACGAACTACAAGATCATGATCTGAGCTGAATCAGATGCTTAACCGACTGAGCCACCCAGGTGTCCCAAGATGAGCAAACATTTCTAATAAATTTTAACTTGATAAACAAGTGATGTCTTGCAAGATGAGTAGTTGTGATGCCAAATATCACATGATCACAACTGAGTCAGTGGTTCTTGAAATTTGCTTTGATATACGAGTGCTTTGGATTACAAGCATGTTTCCAGAACAAATTATACTTGCAAACCAAGGTTTTACTGTATATAGAAAGGTAAGGTCTTTTTAGGTACTATATGCATTTAAAGACTGGGAAGTAGATGAGAAAAGTTGCTTGCCAGGTTTGAGCAATTTGCAAAGTGGTTCAAGAAGAGTTGACTGAGCAGATCCTGGATTTGGGAAACTTGTGAATGGTTTTTCCAGGGGTTCAAGAGATAGTGAAGCATGAAAGGTGATTGTAAGGATTTGAGAAGTAATTGTGACTTTTTGCAACATGTTTATGGCCAGTGAATGATGTGTATTATATGTGATTGTTTTTTTCTCCTCAATATACTAACATTTAAAAACCATAACTTTGATTAACTTCCTTATAAAAGTTTTTGGCCAGGTTCTGGCTTTCCGAAATGGAGTACACTGGTCACTTAATTTCTTAATGCCTCAGGAGTATCATAATTATTATTACTCAGGGCTATAATACTCCTGGGGCCTTTTGAGCCCTATTATCAATTCATTCTTGTACTGAATCTAGCATGCTTTGTTTTGTTTCCTCTGTGCCATTTGTTGCATCAAATCATTTGACATTATTATTTAAGGATCTTTTTCCTTCAAAGCACTTCATTGTTTTATGGTTTAAAATTATTAGAGGCCCCTTTAGGGATAAATAAATGCTCTTAAGTTAGCTAGCATTGTTGACTTTCATGAATCAAAAACTCCAAACCAGAAAAGCCATTTTATCATTTCTGCCATTTAGCATGGGGACACCCATGTTATGTTAAATTGCTTTTTAAGAGATTCCATGAGCTTTTTCCTCATGTAGGTTATTGGACTACTCCAAGTCATAAATCTTTTGGGGAAGTATGGGGGAAGGAGGATTAGAGGAGAAGTACTTAGTATCTGCTATAAATTTATGCAGGGGAAAAAAAAATCTGTGTTTTTAGTCTTTAGCCTTTGTTGTTGTTAATGTGTTATTAGTGAAAAAAGAGAGATTTTTATGGTTGGTACAAGATAATAGATCTTACTCTGTGAAGGGCATTTTGAAGATGAGTTAGAGCTTAAAATTGAAGCTCTTTCTGAGTGATTGATTATAGGTTTGTAACTGGGCGATTAAACCTTTTTATTAATCTTGCAAATGTTCAGCTTAGATTTGTTATATCTGGTTATCACAATCAGATGGAAATGCTGCTTTTGTCCTCCATCTTGCTGAGCTTTCAGATTTTGAAACATGGTGTAATTTACTCTGAAATTCAATGATTATTTTTTTTCTCCTGGGAGCAGGCATATTTAATTACAGAAAGCTGTTTGTAATGGAATCACTTTCTTGTAACACCTACATAGCACTTTTTCAAAATTCTTATCATAATTACACTGCTGGCAAGATAACTAGTGGTAATTATATGTAGAATTAACTAATATGAATAAAATTCCTCGTACAATGCATCTGGGACACTTCTCATTTGCTACTTGTAATTTGTGGTTTTAGGAAGTGTCTCTGGTGGTGGTTGAATGTGATCAACATTTTCTTCTCTTGTGAGCCTGAGAATCTTATTACTAGAAGATTTGGCAAAATTATAATTAGAAAGGGTCAGGCATTTGAATCTGTCTCAAGGAATGAGTTCTTTCGTATGATCAGTTTTTTTGAAAGCAGAACAGTTAACCCAAGCTACCACATTGTACAAAGATGCCCTTAAAGCTATAGGTATTCTTTCTTGCCTAATAACTAAAAAAAAAAGAAAAAAAGAAAAGTGACAGGAATTTTCAAGTATAAATTTTTTTTAGCTTTAAAATGAAAATATTTTTTGAGTACCTTGAGGAATAGTATATTCTTACAGATTAGGTTATTTTTATTGAAATGAATGTCATTGAGAAAATTCTCACTGCATTTTAACCACTAACATAAACAATCTACACACAGTTGAGCAGCCCAGAGCCAGCTTTCTTAATATCTTTGAGATTTTTGCCATTTTGAGTACAAAGTAATTTGTAGAAGCTTGGATACCAGCTAACTAAAATGTGAATGGTATTAGAATATATATTGGGTTGTTATTGTTGTTGAAAGGTACTTAGAAGCATCCTACTTTATTGCTAAGGACACTGCTATAAAGTCCTGAGATTGTTAATAAATAACTTGAATGTCTGAAGTCTTGGAAACTAATTCTGAAGCTTAGTGTTCATGTGGCTGCTGCTATTTTAGTTAAAGGCATCTGCCTCAAAATACAGAAATTGTGAAGGGACACTGATGTGTTAGCATTATTTTGTGGTTGGAATGTAATAAACCTAAAAAAAAAGAGGTTAGAGTGGGAGAGAGCCAAAGCATAAGAGACTGTTAAAAACTGAGAACAAACTGAGGGTTGATGGGGGGGTGGGAGGGAGGGGAGGGTGGGTGATGGGTATTGAGGAGGGCACCTTTTGGGATGAGCACTGGGTGTTATATGGAAACCAATTTGACAATAAATTTCATATATTAAAAAAAAAAGGAATGTAATAAACCTACTCAAATAAGCTCAATTAAGAGATATATCTATTTTATAAATAAGTCCTACAAAAGCCGATTGCTGAAGTACAAACTGAGCCTTATTTCCTCTGCTCCCTTTGTGGGGGAGGGTGGGACTTTTCTAGAAAAGAGGGCATACTAGGTATGATTGTTATATAGTAAAAAGAATCACTGGTGGCCCAGACATCCAGGTTATCTTTTAGCTGGAATACTTTCTTTCTGCACTCAATGGGTAACTAAAGACGCACATTAATGTTTAAAGGATAACATGTTTAAAGGAAACATAGCTAATGCTTGAAGGATTTACCTTCTAGTTTTTTACAGAGGATCTGTGGGAGTAGATCCTATCCTCTTTATAAATGAGTAGTGCAGAAAAGGAGGGAAGAGATACCACCTCACACCTGTTAGAATGGCTAAAATTAACAACTCAGGCAACAACAGATGTTGGTGAGGATGGCGAGAAAGAGGAACCCTTTTGCATTGCTAATGGGAATGCAGACTGGTACAGCCACTCTGGAAAACAGTATGGAGGTTCCTCAAGAAATTAAAAATAGAACTACCCTGCGACCCAGCATTTGGACCATTAGGTATTTATCCAAAGGATACAGGAATGCTGTTTCGAAGGGGCACATGCATGTACCCCAGTGTTTATAGGAGCACTATCTACAATAGCCAAAATATGGAAAGAGCCCCAATATCCATCGACTGATGAATGGATAAAGAAGATGTTCTGTATATATACAATGGAATATAACTCGGCGATCAAAAATAATGAAATTTTTGCAACAACGTGGATGGGACTAGAGTGTGTTACGCTTAGCGAAAGAATGTCAGAGAAAGACAAATATCATATGACCTCACTCATACGTGGAATTTAAGTTACAAAACAGATGAACACAAGGGAAGGGAAGCAAAGATACAAAAACTGAGAGGGAGACAAACCATAAGAGACTCTTAAATACAGAGAACAAACTGAGGGTTGCTGGTGGGGTGTTAGGTGGGGGGGAAGGGCTAAATGGGTGATGGGCATTAAGGAGGGCTCTTGTTGGGATGAGCACTGGGTGTTATATATAAGTGATGAATCACTAAATTCTTTTCCTGAAATCATTTTTACACTATATGTTAACTAACTTGAATTTAAATTTTTTGAAAAAAGTCTCAAATTTAGAGGGGCATTATTTCAACCCTCAGGCAGGCCCAGTTAGCCTCTTTTTTTAATAAAGTCTGAATAAGGTGAATTAATTCTTTTAAGATTCTAACTTCTCCCTAGAAGCTTCATTATTTTAATGCTTAATGGCAGTGATATTTCATCTTACACAGGTTTAACTTTTAAATATCCAACTATGCATATCTTACCAACAAACTGAGATCAGTGACAGTTTAAATAGTACAGACAGTTCTGCCCATCCCAGTGAGCTTATGCCCTTGGAGGCAGGAATCTGTGTTCTGCTTTAATTAGTCCCTATGTTTTCCATAGGGTGAACATCTCATATTCAGCCCTAAAAATTATTGTACTAAATATTATTATTGTATATGCTGATTTAAATAATTTTTAGGGGTGATTTTGTGCAAGTTTTACAGGTTATTTAGAATGGACTCTTGTGCACACTGGACTTAAGAGTTTAAAGTCAGTATGTAAAGCCAAAGTCAGAATCACTCTTGAAAGTTCCCTAACTCATAAAAGACAATATAAAATCTTCTGTGCGTGCGCGTACACACACACACACTTCTGAACATTATTATGCACCTTTAAATTGGAGAATCACTAAACTAGAGTAAAGTACTCTAGGAAAAAGAAAAGTACACAAGTGTCTGTATGTTCAGCCCATTCGGCTTTGGAGATGGTAGATGAGTAAATAATTTTGCTTCTTCTTGCCTGTTGGTTTTATGTCATTCTGTTTTAATTTTCTTTAATGTTTTATTTAGTTTTGAGAGAGTGTGAGTGGGGGAGGGGCAGAGAGAAGGAGACACAGAATCCAAAGCAGGCTCCAGGCTCTGAGCTGTCAGCACAGAGCCCAATGGGGGGCTCGAACCCATGAACCGTGAGATCATGACCTGAGCCAAAGTTAGCCACTTAACCAACTGAGCCACCCAGGTGCCCCTACTTCATTGTGTTTTAATAATGAGCTTAAGTCCTAATACTTACTAATAATTTTTGGCTGTGAGGATTATACTAGCTTGTTGAGTTTTACTTTTCTATAGGATAACTTCTGAAGTTAACTGGTTAAATTCTAAGCTTAGCTATTAAATAGATTTGTGATGCAACCAGAGTTACTTCGGTTGTCTTTGAGGCTTATCTGTATGGCTGCATTAAACTCATTCTTTTTTTCCCCTAAATACTTCTAATATAACTATTTAGTTTAACTTGTTTGTCTCCACATTCAGGCTTACCAGACCAACCATTTTATAGGTGGACCAGCCTGATAGCAGTAGTTCCTTGTGTAGATGTCATAGAAATTGAGTCATAAAAACCTAATTTAATCTCCTTTTCCCCTGCTAACAAAGGAAAACATTGGTGAAGATAAACAGAACAATTTAGGGGCGCCTGGGTGGCACAGTCGGTTAAGCGTCCGACTTCAGCCAGGTCACGATCTCGCCGTCCGTGAGTTCGAGCCCCGCATCGGGCTCTGGGCTGATGGCTCAGAGCCTGGAGCCTGCTTCCGATTCTGTGTCTCCCTCTCTCTCTGCCCCTCCCCCGTTCATGCTCTGTCTCTCTCTGTCTCAAAAATAAATAAAGGTTAAAAAAAAAAAAAAAATTAAAAAAAAAAAAACAAAAAAAAACCAGAACAATTTATTAAGTACTTTGTGACTTCATATTCTTGGTTAATTTTTTTAGCAGTTATTATTTAAATAATAACTATACAGAGGCTGATATGTTTTGGAAATCTGAAAACCTAGGAAAGTAATCCTTACCCTCAAAAAGATCACAGTCTGGTAGTAAAATCTGTATATCTAAATATACAAAGTGGTTTAGATAAGACATTAGGTTCAGGCTGGTTTGAGTGGCAAAGGGTTCCTTAACATCATACTTAAACTGGTCTTTGGTAGATATAGTGGGATGGAAAAAATAAGTGAAAATGTTTCACAAAAAGGAAAGGGAAAATAAGCAAATTTCAGATGCATGAGAGATTTGGGGGTTGATAATTTAGCCATGTTTACATTGTAGTGTTCTCAACTGTAGGAATAATGAGAGGTGAAATTTGAAGGCTAGAGCTGAACCTCAAGCTTTCCACAGCAATTGATTGCATGTTAGCTTTTTTGAACCTCAGTTTACTAATCTGTTGGATGGGATAATAATGCCTGTCTATTCTCTGACTCTTGTGAGCCTCAAAACCAGTCACATCTAAATTCTACAACTGTAGTTCCTTTGTTTTTAATCCAAGAAGAGGCTTTCCTGAGTAGGGGCATGAGTGAATCAGAGTCCATACCATTTCTTCCTCACACTTGTGCTCATCCAGCTTCATCATGGAGAGAACAGGACAGCAAATGCATCCTCCATAAATGTCACCAGTAGCCTTAATGCCCTTATCTTGAAAATTGATCCTTCTGTCTCAGTCACTTGATGGTATTTTCTGATGGCAGAGCGACACAAGTATTTCCATCTGTATGGCCACACGTGTTCTGGATCCCATTCCTTTCTGCCTTTTCAGAGATCTTGTGCTACCTGAAACTTCATTTTTTTTCATTCCCCTATTCTCACCCTTCCTCTATATATTGGATCCTTTCTATTAGTAGGTAAATATGTTCAGGTTGTCTCTGTGTTATATATGCTATGCTATACTATGTTATATATTATATAATCTAATCACCCTCCCTTGACCATTTACCTTTCTCTATCAGTTTCCTTTTTGCTAAATTTCTCTATACAAGTACTATACAAGTACTGACATCTACTTAACCTGTGTCTAAAATCATATCCTTCTCACCCCTCAGCTCATTCCAGTCTAGCTTCTACCCTCATTACTCTAACTCAAGCGGTTTCTTTGATATTTCTGTAGCATTCAGAGCTATTGACCACTGACTGTTCTTTAAAAACACTTCCCTTGGCTTCTCCAAGGTGTTCTGTTCATTTTCTATGTCTGGTTCTCTTCTCTAACTTCTTTGTTGGCTTATCTTTAATTGCTCATTAAATGTCGGTGTTTACAAAGCTGAATCTTAGGTCTCTTTCCCTTCCTACTGCACTCCTTTTGAGTAACATCATTCTCATTGGTTCAGTAACAACAACTCCTAAATTTGTACCTTTCACCCACACTCTCCTCTGAGGTCCAGTTCTGTATCTGGCTACCAACTTGATATTTCCATTTAGATATCTTGGAGATATCTCCTACTCAGTGTATTTATAACTGTTCCTCTTCCTTCATATCCTTTTTCACCACCAAGATTTTTTTTTTTATTTTGGACTCTAGTATATGGGTGAAGGACTCAAATCTTCCTTCTACTCCTTACTAACTTTGTAACCCTAGGCAATTAACCTTTCTAAGACTTAATTTCACCATCTGGAAGATGGAAAAACAGTAATTCCTATTTCAACATAAGGAAACATCAGACAAAATGAGTATGTGGGATTTATGCTTCCAGCCAAATAGTAGTAACAAGAACTGAATTTACCCTTAGCCACAAACAACTAGAAAACATCCATAGGCCTCTTGTGAGGATTAAAAGAAATTTATAAAGCACTTGAAATAGGACCTGGCATTAAGTAAAGCCTATTCAAGTGTTTGTATTTATTTTATTATTGAATATGGATATGATGATAAATTATGGGTAGAAGCTAAAGTGGTGAGCAAATTATGGTATTAAATGTTTATATTATTTAAAAAAACTTTTCAAACCAATACTTTTAAGCTTCCATTATAAGAAAGTAGAAGAGCAATCCCAAAACAAGCAAAAAGAAGGAAATAAAGACAAGAGCAGGAAGTAGTGAAATAGAAAAGTATAAAAATACAGAAAACCAGAAATTAAATTCTAACTTTTAAAAATGGTCAATAAGAGTGATAAAATTCTAGCCAGATTAATCAGGAAAAAAGAGAAAAGATGGATTATAATAACAGGGATGAAACAGGATACATGATTACAGATCCTGTAGACATTACATTGGACAACTTAGATGAAATTAGCAAATTCCTTGAAAAACACAGAACTACCAAACCTCGTTTAAGAAGAAATCGAAAGCCTGAATAGTCCTCTGTGTATGTGTGTATTAGTTTTTTTTTTTTTTTTTAATTTGCAATGAAAACCTTTCCACAAAAATACCCTTGTCCTTGAAGGCTTTCCAGAGACATTTTATCAGACATTCCAAGATCAAATAATACCACTTCTACACAGAGTCTTTCAGAAAAAGAGGAGGGAACACTTCCCAACTCATTACATTCACCGTGAAAGAAAACTACAGACCAGTATTCCCTATAAAAATAAATTGAAAAACCTTCAACACAGTTTAAGCCAAGTGAATTAAAATAAAAAGGATACTTTTGACTAAGTGGGATTCATTGCAAGAATACAGGTTGGTTCAACATTTGAAAATCATCAGTGTAATTCATCATATAAACCAACTAAGAAGGCAAAACTATATTATTATCTCAATAGATCCAGAAAAGTCATTTGACAAAATTCAGTACTCATTAATACTAAAAACTCTCAGTGAAATAGGCCATAAAGAGAACTTTCTTATCTTGTTAAATGGCATCTCGTAAAATCCTGTCATTTACATCATACTTAGTGATGAAAGACTAAATGCTTTCTCTAAGATCAGTAACCAAGGGAATGATGTTTGTTTGCTCTTGCCACTTCTATTCTGGATTGTATGGAAATTATAGTTAGTACAGTGGGGCAAGAAAAGGAAGTCAGAGGCATCCAAGTTGGAAATGAAGAAATGAAACTGCTTGTGTATGTAGGACATCTCAAAGAATCCACAAAAAAGGCTACTAAGACTAATAAATGAGCTTTGTACAAAGTTATTATACAGAAAACTTAATTGTATTTCTATGTGCTAGCAATGAACAATTGAAAATTTAAAAATAAATTAACATGAAAACATTTACAATAGCACCCAGAATATTAATACTTAAGGAGAAACTGAACAAAATTTTGCAAGGCCTATATATTGGGAACTGTAATATATATAAAGGATTACATATTATGTGATTCCATTTATATAACATTATTTAAATGAAAAAAAAAATGATAGTGGTGGAAACAGATCAAACTGCCAGGGGTAGGGTTGGCAAGAAAGTGTGATTATATACAGGGATAACATGAAGGATTTTCTTTGGTGAGATGAAACACTTCTGTATTCTGATTGTGATAGAGATTACACTAATAGGTGTATGTGATAAATTTACATAGAACTGTACACACACACAAAGTGCATATAAAAACAAGTAAAATCTGAACAATGTCCGTTTCCTTGTTGGCTAATAGTATGTACCAATGTCGACTTTCTCTATCAAATATCAATTTTTGATAATTGTACTATGGTTATGTCAAATGCTCTCATTTGAGTGAAGCTGGGTGAAGCATTGCCAGGAACTCTGTACTATTTTTGTAACATCTGTGTTGGTTTAAAATTATTTCACGGTAAACAGTTTTAAGAAAAAGACACTGTTAAGAAAATAGAAAGGCAAGCCACAGACTGGGAAAAAATGCTTGCACATCTGATAAAGGATGTATATCCAGAATATATAAATAAGTGCCAAAACAATTATATTTTTAAATGGGCAAAAGAATTAATTAGCTACTTCACAAAAAAAAGATGTAGCATATAAGCCCATGAAAAAATGTTCAGCATCGTTAATTATTAGGAAATGCAAATGTAAGCCACAGTGAAATACCACTGTGCACCCGCTAGTAAAATGTAAAGTCACAAGAAATTGGCAATCACAAGAAGGTTACTTTGCTTACTTTTGCTTACTTTTACTTTGCTGGTAGGAATGAAAAATGGTATGGCCACTTTGGAAAACAGTTTGGCAATTTCTTATAAAATTAAATGTAAGAGTCAAAAACCCCATTCCGAGGTATTTACCCAAGGTGAATGGCAGGGGGAGTGTGAACGTTTATACTAGCGTTATTTGTAATAACCTCCAGACTGGCAACAATGCAAATGTCCAAATGGTATATCCACACAATGGAATACTATTGGGTTGTAAAAAGGGATGCAGCATAGATTGTTCTGCCTAGAAAACTCCCTTATTTCCGTGTCTGGTTAACTCATAATCTGTGTTCGGATCCTGCTCAAACATCACAGCATAAAGGGAATTTTTTCTTGAGCCCAGACTAGCAGGCTTGCTTCTATCAGCATCCTGTCCTTTCCCTTCACTGCTCTTATCACAACCATAGTGATACACCAGCAGATTCTAAGCAATGTAAGGTCTCCTTATCTGTCTTAACTGCAAGTTCTGTGGATGGCCAGATGCTGATTACTATTGTGTTGGTACCCAGCATAGCTCAGGTGTGCCGGTAAATATTGTACAGCTGATAATGTAAGTGAGTAGAGTTTTCTATTTCCTTTTTGTAGGAGTGGCAGCTGTGGCTTCTACAGAGGTTACTACTGGCTGGGTCTGCCTACTTAACCTTGGGTACTCTGTCTGCTATCCCTGCTCTGTTCTGGGGTGTTGTAGCTATCACTGCTCAGCTGCTGCCACAGGTTAGTCTAGACTTCTGCGTGCATACCATGGGCACTCCTGCTCCTGGGCCCTTCCGTTCTGAGAATAGAGAGAAGCCTTTCCTTGCCATTAAGGAGGCCCTGTGCTCAGCCTCTGGCCATATGTGCAAATTACCAGAGAGCATTATTACTGTCTCCAGGCCCTGGGGAGACCTAGTTTCCAGGATAAATGTCTAGAATATTTGATGAGGGCCCTGACACCCAATGTTTCCTTCGTTTCCTCTTTTCACTTCTCTTTCTATTTCCCTACTCCAGTAGACAAGAAGGAATGCAGGTTAAGAAATTGGTCTGGGTAACCAATACCTATATTTGATCAGCCTACGGGTATATCTAAGTGTTTAAATCATGAGCAAACTTTTTCCTTTAAGCCTCTGGTTCCACTTAGGTAGATTAATGACACTTGTCATTTCAGACACTTCTCTCTGGAGCGTTACATGACTAGTTTTAGTTACTAATTTTGGAAGTGTTTCTCTGGCCCCTCTTTAATTTATCCAAATCATTGATCCGACTTTTCAATTGCTCTCAATTTATTTACCTTCTTTTTTAAAGCTTACACCGTTTGGACATTTTTGTTTAGTTTCTGTTTATTTTTAACGCCATCACATCTAAGAATTCTCATTAATTTTAATTTTTTCTCTTATCTGGATTGGTACAATACCTTACTAGTTTTCCAACTCTTGCTCCGCCTCCTCTTGGAGTGTAATCTCCAGGTAGCAGCCAGGGAGCTGTTCAGTGGTTTCTATCCTACTCTGGGAATTAAACTGTTAGAATCCAGTTCATGAGCTTCTACATAGTCTGGCTCTAGGGCGCAATACAGTGCCTGGCGCAAGTTAGACACTTAGTAATTCTTAGTATTTGTTAAATTGATTCTTTGCATTGTAAGTCTAATCAGGATTTTGTTTTTATTTTTGTTTTTGTAGGCGTTGCCTTGCAACCACACACACAAACAGTAATTCTTTAGACTTAACTGGTTTCTAGTCTTATTGTGGGATGTGGGGAGTAGGTTGGAGCTGTCTTGCATGCATTTTGCAATAGGCCACTTCTGTCTAGAATGAGTAATAGGTATGTCAATAAATACAGCTCAAACAAGTAGAAAAAGACTTCCTTGGCTTATAATCAGTCATGTGGCAAAGAACTGTGGTCAGAACTTAGGTTATGCTTCTGAGGCCCTACAATTCATAACAGTATATTGCTTTATTTCATATCCTAATATACTAAATGCTTTTCTCTATATATTTTCTCATTTTTAACTTTGTTATCTTTTTATTTTATCATATAGTTTCTACCCTTCTTCTCATCCTTTCAACCATTCTAACAACATATGCATTACACCCTGGGTGTTGCTGTTGGAGGTCAGGGGCATGGTGACAGCACTGTACTGTGTTTGTTAGTTAGGGGTGATACATGCTAACCAGCTTACTTGCCTGCCAGTTGGTTGTTTCTTCCATGTCACATCAAATGAGTTTGCAAATTATGATAGTATCAATTTCTCACAAAAATTAAGTTTTCAGTAATCTATAATAAATACATAAAATGACTGGTTTTAAATTTTCAACTATGGAAGTGACCTTAAAAGCATGTTTAGTTATAATTATTTGCTTTTGTTAAAATGTTTTTACAGTTTTCCAATAAGTTAAGACATGTATGCATGTTAATACTAGTGACTTACAGTGAAGAAATTGTTTACCCTTGTAAAAGCTTTGTTTTGTTTTTAACTATCAATCCTCTCCTTAAGTATGGCAGATGCTAACCAAGTTCTGAGGTATTTTTTCTTTCTATTTGTGTTTTAATGTATTTTAATGAAGTAGCTCTTTTACCGTGCTGTAGCAGTCTGTGTTATACTATCAGTGAACAGAGTGAAGACTCGAATTTTAAGATTAAATACATTCATTTTGTTAACATCACATTTTGTTCCATTTTGCAGCTTCTCGGTGAATATTTGGATGAAGCCATTAAATTAATTGTTTGCCATCATGAGCAGAAGCAAGCGTGACAGCAATTTTTATAGTGTAGAGATTGGAGATTCTACATTTACAGTTTTGAAACGATATCAGAATTTAAAACCTATAGGCTCAGGAGCTCAAGGAATTGTATGGTAAGTTTTACTTCCAAAAATTAGGCAGAGAATCATTAACTGCTATCTTTTCTCCTCTTGTAATATAGATACCTTGGTAAATATTTAACTTGCTTCAAAAAAGTTAAAATAAAACTATGTTATTTAAACTAAAGCTATAACATGGTAATAATTTTGTTCTGGGTTGATGTTTTTTATTATTCATTAAACACAACTTTATAAATCAGCACTGTCATCTTTAAGTATAAATTATGATTAAATACATGGTCATAAGCCATGTAAAGACAAATAATCTATATCAGGAAAGAATAAGTGGCATGCTTGTTAATTCCATGTATACATCTATTCCCATAGCTAGTTTAATAAGAAGCTTCACTTAATCATCATTTTCACACTACAGTGAAACTCTGGAATTTCAGAAATCTTATTTTATACTGGGGAATGAAGTGAGCTCATTTTTCATTGTGTGTTTCAAAAGCTCATACGTATCTTTAAAACTGATTTACGAGCTAATTTCTGCAGTGGGTGTAGGCTTTATAGATCAACATAATTCTTAATAAACTGAAGTGTAGAATACTTTTTGAGACAGTTCTGCTAATGATTTTAGATCACTAAGTTAGCATAATCTAGTGCTTTGGGGAATTCTTAGCCTCGCTCTAGCGTAATTATATCTTTATTACCTTTTCTTGACCAGATTTGTCTCAGAATCTATTAAAAATCATAAGTGTTTATGACCCCGCAGGTCTCCCCCAGGTTCCAGAAAAACACTTGCACATGTACCTAAAGAGACTTTTCTTTGCAACACTGTTTATAGCAAAAATTCTTAATAGCAGTGAGTCTATCCATGAGAATAAAAAATTGTGATATATTCATACAGTAAAATACTATACAATATTTAGGATGAACTGGAGCTGTGTTTCAACAAAGACAGTCTCAGAGTTGCAGTGTTGTTGAGTTTAAAAGGAAGATGCGGAATACATATACCTTATAATACCATTTATATATAGTTGAAAATACACAAAATAGTACCATACATTTATGGATGTATATGTATGTAGAAAGCTATAAAAACAATAACACCAAATTCTTCAGAATAATGTCTACTTCCAAAAATAGAGACAAAGAAAGGGGACTTTATCTGTGAATTTTTTAAAAATTCAGAGCAATTATGGTAAAATGCTAAAATCTCTCACATTTCTGTAATAGGAACAGTAGCATTTATTCTCTTTTTTGTACTCTCGAAATAATTTATAATACCAAAAATTATAGAATTTGGGTAACTTTTTTTTCATTTTTAGTATTTTGGGTAACTTTAAAAAGTATTATTGGCTAGCTGGTTGTCATTTTCACCAACCACATTTAACCAACCACAAATTCATTGTAAAGAAAATAGTGTGGTATAGTCAATACAGGAAGGATTCTGAAATCCAGCTCATGGTTCAGATTCTAGCTTTATGATGTACTAACTTTGTGATTCATGGCAAATTAATATTGCTAAGCCTGTTTTCTCACCTGATTTACATTATTGTGAGGAATATGGTATTTATATACATATATATGCACATACATACACATATATATGTAATACATGAACATATATATAAAAGTATATATAAAAATGTTTTTTCTGTACCTTCACTTATCCTCAGGTAAGTACATTTTGAAATTTGTGTACCAGAATTAAAAAAAAAAAAAAAAAAAAAAAACTGCTTTGGAAGGGACCTCAAGCCATCTTAACCAGCCTCTGTTTTGTCCTAAGGAATAAGTGTCTTCAAATATTTTGCTTATTCTTTCACAAAAGATTATTATGAAATAGACAAATATTAAGCTAAAAAGTTTTTAAACTCACTGTGTGTGTGGGGCGCCTGGGTGGCGCAGTCGGTTAAGCGTCCGACTTCAGCCAGGTCACGATCTCGCGGTCTGTGAGTTCGAGCCCCATGTCAGGCTCTGGGCTGATGGCTCTGAGCCTGGAGCCTGTTTCTGATTCTGTGTCTCCCTCTCTCTCTGCTCCTCCCCCGTTCATGCTCTGTCTCTCTCTGTCCCAAAAATAAATAAAAAAAAAAAAAAAAAAAAAAAAAAAACTCACTGTGTGTGTTTACTATCACTGTCAACTGAAGAAATTAATTTTTTTAAGGCATTATTTTGGACCCCAGTGATAGATGGTAAGATTCATTGGGATCTGGATTGATCTCTAATTTGTACACATTTAAGTATCAACAATTAGAAATCTAACTTCCTTGGATACAAAATAGTACAACCTACTCAGATACTTTTGAACCTCTATAGTTTAAAATGTTACTTTGATTTAACACAAAAAATTAATAGGAATGAATTTAATGGTTAAAAGTAAAACATACTTTATCTGAAACAGTCAAAACTTTTAATCATCTTTAATGACTGCTAATGTTGTGGGTGTTGTTTTTTAATTTGGGGAGAACATATACACAAATATGGTATTTTCTAACTAAAGAGTATAATATTTATGTCTGTTTTGCTATGTGTATGCATATGTACATATATAGGAAATAAGTTATGTCCTATATATTATGTATAGATGCGTCCATTTATGCCAAAGTGCTCATTTCTTAATACATATTTTTTCAGTACATTTGATATAGTGAGGTTGGATGAGAGAATAATTTTAGTCAGTAGTGTGCTAACTTTCCAAATATATAAACAGAAGTCTTTAAGTATGTTAGGTAGTCCAGTATGAAAAGCATAACCTTATGTCTTAGTCTTTTGGTCTCCGCTTTGCTTTTAACTTTCTGTCTAACCTTGGGCAAATTACTTATTAATCTCTGGTGAATAAGTGGTGAATTCAAATGATTTTAAAAGTTTCTTTCAATCATAACATTCTATAATTTTAAGATAATTTACCTTATTTGTGCTTTACTGTCTCTGGTCTGTCATTTGTAAAACATGATGTTTAGTCAGTATCATATGGTAAAGATATGAAGAGTAATGAGTATGGTGTTGCTGTATGTCACAGAATTATGTGTTTCAGTAACAGTTATGAAGCATCTTCTAATGTCCTGAAATCTAGCATTCATATCTATAGGCTTGATTTTTTAATTCCCTTCTCCAAAACAAATTTTAAATACTTTTACATTGTAAAATAACCCTTTGTATAGCTCTGTATGTATGTTCCTTCCTCTTTCTGTATTCATTTTGTTGTGTCCAAAGAAGTTGGAAGTGATCTACTTATGTAGAATTCTTCAGAAAGTATTTTGGGTAGAATTTATGACCACATGTATTCTTTAATCCTGTCTGCCCTTGGTGTAGGTGCAAAGTGAAGGATTCATCAGACTTTAAGCTATGTATTGGGCCTGAATACTCATTAAACATTTATGCATTGAGTGCCCATTGTATGCTAGGGAGATCTTGGAGGACACCCAACTAACAAGTACAGTTTCTGCTTCACAGTCCATTGTCTCTTTGAATCCATTAGCGTTTTAAGAAGCAGTTAACAATGCTATACATTGTTGGAATATGCTGTAATAGGTAGAGAAGAAACATGTTGCCGTCAAACACTGGAAATTGATACAGTTGCATTTATCTTTGGCGAGAGTAAGGAATCTACATGAATGTTTCATAAATTCAGTTTTGTAGATTTTAAAGCTTTGTTGTTGTTTTTGAATTTCTTGTTACAGTGCAGCTTATGATGCCATTCTTGAAAGAAATGTTGCAATCAAGAAGCTGAGCCGGCCGTTTCAGAATCAGACTCATGCTAAACGGGCTTACAGAGAGCTAGTTCTAATGAAATGTGTTAATCACAAAAATGTAAGTGAACATTTGAGAAAATGTTGTAAGTATAGATGAAATCAAGATTTGTTCATGAATACATAACTATCAAAACTTTTAAAAATATTAGGTGCTTTAAATGCTCTTCCGGTTTGAAACATTATCTAAAAGGGATATATGTCTACAGTGTGAATTTTTCTCAATTTTATTAAATTATATCAAAAGAAAGACAGTTGATGAAATTTAGATTGTGTAGTTTTTTATTTTTCAAAAGGAGTTTTAAAAGAGGTAGGTGTTTTAGAAGAACTTGATTTAGACTTGGTCTCATCTTCTACTTTTTGTCTTCTGGCAGGCTGACATTTCAGAAAACTGTAGCCTTAGCACAGAGGTGAAATTGTTCCCATTTTACTTTGACAATAGTTATTTTATTTAATATTGGATATAAAATAGAAATCATTTCTCCCTACCCCACTCCTGGTTTTTTAAGTGATGCTGATACTCACTGGTGACTTTAAGTTGAAGATAGTCAGTGATTTTATGAAGCAGTTTAGCAGAAACTTCGAAAGTTTACCAAACTTCAAACTTCTTTTGAATGAATGAAATGAATGAAAGTATTCCTAATTCTTTTTCCTAATGATTATAAAGACTTAAGCATATAACTTTCATTCATTTTGAGAATTGTTAACACTTTGTAAAACTTACTTTCAGCATACTTTCATGATTACTTTAATGGAATGATTTTTATAAGCCAAGAGGAAATAAACTAGGGGTAAGTTATGCAAGGGACGGTTTTATGAAGTACTAAACCAAAAGCATCTGACTGGAGATGTTTTGTGGTATATTTGTCTAAAGGAGTTTATAAAATGCAGTAAGCTCCATGCTTTCTGATTGCAGATAACACAGTTTACCACATTTTGAGAGCTAACTGTGCAAGTTTCTGTGTACTGGAGCTACTAGTCACTGTCGGGAAAGGATGAGGCTCCTGATTTGGGGGAGCTTATTACAGTGTTATTTTGAAGACAACAGAGAGTAAAATACCGAATATGATAAAGCGGTAGAGGTTTGATTGTCATATCATGGTGGATGGAAAATAAGTGCTGAGATTTCAGGGGAAAGAAGATTGCAGTGAGCTTTCATGAAATGGGAATGCTTTGGGGAAGGGTGACCCTAGACTAATTCTTAAAAATGGGGTAAAAATTGGATTGTTAAAGAAAAAGAGCCTCCCAGAGAAAAAGAATAGCGTTTAAAAAGAGATACAGTTTAAAGTCCGTCAGTGACAGCGAAGAAGTTGTGTCACCATTCTTGTTTAGGTGGGAGCCAGCCATGTTGCTTGTCTGGGTTTTCCCTCTCAGATGGAGCTGCTTATGCCTCTTGTAGCCTGTTTCGTGGCAGTGATGGTGGTGATACTGCCTTAGTTTTGCACTGGGGACATGGCCAATAACTCCCTATTTCCTGAGCCAGCCGACTGCAAAAATAGATGGTTCCATCGACTAAATGGAGGGCATGGAAAGCTTGTTTCACATAGTTAACCCTCTGCTGGGGGTGGCAAGATCCACGCAGGCAATACCCTTGGCACCTAGAAGAGTGCTGACTGATGTAGAGTAGATGCTCCTAACATATTTGTTCAGAGAATGAATATAAAACTAAATACAGTTGACTCTTGAGCAAAGTGGGCATTAAGGATGCTGACCCTCTGTGTAGTTGAGATGTACATATAACTTTCAACAACCCCAAACTTAACTGCTAATAGCCTACTATTGACTGGAAACCTTACCAATAATATAAATAGTCGATTAACACGTATTTTGTGCATCGCATGTATTGTATTCCTTTATTTTTTTAATTTTGAGAGAGAGCACGAGTTGGGGAGGGGCACAGAGCGAGAGAGAGAGGAGAGAGAGAGAAAATCCCAAGCAGACTCTGCACTGTTAGTGTGGAACCTGATGCAGGGCTTAAACTCGTGAACCATGAGATCATGACCTGAGCTGAAACCAAGAGGCGGACAATCAACTGACTGAGCCCCCCAGCCACTCCTACATGTATTGTATTCTTAAAGTAAGCTAGAAAAGAAATGTTATGAAAATCATAAGGAAAATTTTTACGCAGTACTGTACTGTATTGAAAAAAATCCATGTGTAAGTGAACCCTCCTAGTTTGAACCCATGTTGTTCAAGGGTCACTATGTATAGGGAAACCAGGAATGATGGAATTTTTACATTCCTGATGGATGGATGGATGGATGTTTTTGTAATGTCTTGCCTTTTCAGCAGTTTCATGCTCTACACAGATTAATCTCTTCATTGGTCTAAACATGTTTTTTCCCACCCTCCTTTTTTTGTGGTAAAATACACATAGTATAAAACTATCGGTTTAACCGTTTTAAACATACAGTTCAGTGGTACTAAGCGCATTCATATCGTTGTGCATTTGTTACTATTTCCGTAGATGCTTTTGTATGTCCACTTGGTCACTTATCTCTGAACACACTGGTGTGTCACCTGTAGCACACAGTACTTCATGTCTGATCGAATCCTTCAAGAGGAACTGAGGCTTGTCATCTCCTCTTAACCGTGGACATTGTAATCCTGTTTGGAAATCAGGTCACCGTTTGGTTCACATTGTCTTACCAAGTTATTCTTTGTCACAAGTCTGCTAATAGGTCACATCTTTCCCACCTTTCACTTTCTTTTTTTCTTTATAAAGATTTTATTTTTAAGTACTGTCTATACCCAACATGGCACTTGAACTTATTAAAACCTTGAAATCAAGAGTTGCAAGAGCCAGCCAGGTGCCCCCCCGTCGTTCACTTTCTTTTTACTTTTTGCTTTTGGAGATTAAGTATATAGTACTTTCTGTTTATCCCTAGAATTTCACATATGAAATCTGGTTTCTGTTCCCAGACTGTTGGGGGTTGCTTTTTCCTTTGTTCTGACTTTTCACTTGCTGGCTTCACTTATCAATTTTGCTCAGGATGCCTTCATAATAGCTGGATTACTTCATTAGTGACCTTTGTTTATATAGCAGAAATTGTGTGTGTAACTAAAAAATTATCCATCTCTCCTGAATTCTTCGTCTCATTCACATGGGTATTATGATTGGAGACATTTTCAAAATGCCTTTTTGAAATCTCCATATATGTACTTGGTCACATTTCTGACCTGCTGCTGTTCTTTGTTGTCATTGTTGTTTTATTCAGAGAAGAAAGTACAGTTTCTCGGGGAATTTTTACCTGCTCCTAGTAAGTGTTACTTCTTTCACATACTTCTGTATCACCCACTTAATCAGCACTTGACTTTTGTTTGCTGTCCAGTCTATGATTGATATAATTTCCCTTCTGTTCTTTTTTGAAGGAAAAAAAAGGGCCACTGTCTGCCTTAATCTTTTATAGCACCTTTATTGAGATACAATTCACATGCTGTACAGTTCATTTAATGTGTGTAATTAAGTGGTTATTAGTGTATTCACTGATGAATATGACTACAGGCAGTTCTAGAACGTTTTCATCACCTCAGAAAGAATCTCTGTATTGTGTAGCTCTCACGTTCCTATCTCCCATCCACCTTAGCTCTAAGCAACTACTGATCTCTTGTTTTTATATGCTTTTCATCTTTAACACTTCTCTTGTACTATAGGATTTCTCAGATAAGAACAGTTTTACTATTTCTACAAGTCTGTAGATGTGCAGTTCATCTAATTAGGAGCCAGGAATTCATTCATTTAGAGCAGCTAGATGCATTCTTATTATCACTTTCCCTATCTTGAACAGATTTGTTAGACCTTTTCTGATCTGAAAATTATGTTTCTGAATTTATTCACTGAACAAATATTTGAATGCCTTTTATAAGCAAAGCTTTGTACTTAGATGAATGACATAAATTCCTCCCTCATGTAGTTTGTCTAGAAAAATATTCCCATTCCTAAGTGTATTTGTCAATAAACATTTTAAAAATGTGTGTCAGTTATCTCCCTGTGCTAGGGCTGTAAGAGGGAATAATTCTTTCCAACAAGGATCCTGGTGTGATTGGGATGAGGCTGTCGTGAAAATGAGTCTATACTACAGTGTGTTAAATGCCATATTAACACATAAGACATTGTGGGAACAAGGTAAAGAGAATATTCAGCAACCCGTCAAGGACTAGATAGAGGTTGTTAGACTCTACAAAAGACATCAATTTTGAAAGGAACAGAATTCAGTAGGTAAATATGACAGGTACAGGGAAGAGTATGTTTAAAGGCATTGAGAGTTTTTAAATATATCATTGTTTAAACTAATTTAGTATGGCTAAAGGATCAAGTTTAATAGAGGGCTTAGCAGGAGACAAAGTGGGTTGATATTCGGTCATGGAAGGCTCTGAATATACTTCCTGCAAGGGAGTTTGGGAAATTTTTTTGCTGGTAGTAAGTTTTTGAAGAGGTGAGTAATATGATCAGGTCTTTCTTTCACCATATGATAGGCAGTAAAATGGTAGCTGGATTTGTAGAAAACCATTGTTAGGGAACCTAATGTTAGAAGTAATTATAGCATGAACAGTCTAGATGAGATGTCGGAATCCTTTACCTGTATAGTAGTGCAGGGAATTGGAAAGAAGAGATTGAAGTTCAGACTGACAGTGGAATGGAATAGTATTCTTTTCAACATTTATTATGGTGCAAATACTGAAAATGGAGTCAAAAATTACTCTGAGCCACCTTTGTAAAAGAGAAGGCACTCTGGAAAAGTAAAGGGTTTGGGTAGGAATGCTAAGGAGTTCTATTTTGTATTCTTTGTGAGACGTTCATGTGACATGGCAATGTGTATTTGAGACTTCTAAATTAAGCAGGGCCTTTTAATGTATATTTGGAAACTGTCCAACATAGAGATGTTTAGAGAAAAAGACATATATTGCCCCCAGGGAAAGGGTGCAGATGGAGAAAAGGATTAAAGACAGAATGGTGGGAAAGAGGGCATGTCTGTGGATGAACCAGAGAATGGACTGGGAATGAAGAAAACTGGGAAAGTTCAGTATTATGAAAAACTGAGGGCGATGAGGGAGTTAGATAAGAGCTGATGGAAGGTATTTAAAATTTGCTCACAAATTGGGGCACCTGGGTGGTTCAGTTGGTCCGACTTCGGCTCAGGTCATGATCTCGCAGTTCCTGAGTTCGAGCCCCACGTGGGACTTTGTGCTGACAGCTCAAAGCAGCTGCTCCACCAACCTAGAGCCTGCTTCAGATTCTGTGTCTCCCTCTCTCTCTGGTCCTCCCTTACTCATGCTCCCTCTCTCTCTCTCTCTTTCAAAAATGACTAAATGTTAAAAATTTTTTTTTAATTTGCTCACAAATTATGTAGATGATTGTATAATATACATCCTTGATAATTGAGTATTCGTAAACGGAATGGATATGTGGAGCTCTTGTGTTGGTACAATTTTAAGAGCATTTTTAGGTTGACGCCAAAATTGAGAGGAAGGTACAGAGATTTCCCATATGCTCTCTGCCCCCACACATGCATAGCCTTCCTCATTATTCATATCCCCCACCAGACTGGTGCATTCACTATAATCAGTGAACCTACAGTAATGTGTCCTTATTACACAGAGTCCATAGTTTACATTAGGGTTCTCTTTTGTATTGTACATTCTGTGGATTTGGACTAATGTGTAATGGCATAATATCTACCATTATAGTATCATGCAGAGTATTTTTCACTCCCCTAAAGATCCTGTGTGGTCTGGTTTTCTCCCTACCCCCAATCCCTGGCCATAAAGTTGCATTAGGTAAAATAGAAGAGATTACTTGGGCTTAGAACATAAGATTTTAATATTCTTATACCATTGGTAGATTTTTTTTTAACCCATGTATTTGCAGTTCCTAAATGAAAATATTATTAAGCAGCAGTGGTGTCTAATTTTTTTGTCTCTTTGTTTTTGCCACAGATAATTGGCCTTTTGAATGTTTTCACACCACAGAAATCCCTAGAAGAATTTCAAGATGTGTAAGTGTGATAATTAAAAGTTTACATTCATACATTATTCTTAGATTGTTGCTGTGCACTTTAGCTGTCATCTTTTCTCACCCATGAAGTTACATAGTCATGGAGCTCATGGATGCAAATCTTTGCCAAGTGATTCAGATGGAACTAGATCATGAAAGAATGTCCTACCTTCTCTATCAGATGCTGTGTGGAATCAAGCACCTTCACTCTGCTGGAATTATTCATCGGGTTAGTAGAAAAAATTATCATCATGTTCTTTTTTTAATTATTGAGGTGAAATTCATGTAGCATAAAATTAACCATCTTTTAAAGGGTTCAGTTCATTGACATTTAGTACATTCACAACATTGTGCAACCACCACCAATGTAATATTTCAAAATATTTTCATTGCCCCAAAAGAAAACCTCATACCCGTAAAGCAGTCAGATCCTCTCTCCGTCTCTCCCTCCCACCCCTCAGCCTCTGGCCTCATACCAATCTGCTTTCTGTGGATTTATCTCTTCTGGGTATTTCATATTAAGTGGAATCATATAATATGTGACCTTTGTCTTCTTTAACTTAGTGTAATGTTGTCAATCTCGTTCGTGTTGTGGCATGTATCAATAGTTCATTCCTTTTTATGACTGAATAATATTGCAGTGTATGCATTTACTACATTTTATTTATCCATTCATCCATTATTGGATCCATCCCATCATTGGATGGGATCCAACCCATCATTGGATGGGTTATCCATCCAATAACCCAATAACATTTGGGTTATTTTTACCTTTTGGCTTTTGTGGATAGTGCTGCTATGAACATTCATGTACAAGTATTTGAGTTCCTGTTTTCAATTATTTTGGGTATCTTCCTAGGATTGGATCATATGGTAATTGTTTTTTTAACTTTTAGAAGAACTGCCAAACTGTTTTCAATAGTGGCTATACCATTTTACATTCCTAGCAGCAACATTCCTAGTCGTGAATGTTCCTAGCAGTGAACATTCTGATTTGTCCAAATCTTTGCCAGTACTTAACTGACTTTTATTCCAACCATCCTAGTGAGTACAAAGTGATATCTCCATGTGATTTGCCTTTTCCTAATGACTAAAGATGTTGAATGTTTTCATAAGCTTGTTGGCCATTTGCATATCTTCATGGGAGAAATGTCTGTTCAAGTCCTTTGCCCATATTTTGATGGGGTTATCTTTTCATTGTTGAGTTACAGAAGTTCTTTATATATATTCTGGATCCTAGATACTAGACCCTTTTCATATATGTGATTTGTAAATATTTTCTCCCATTTTGTATATTTTCACTTTCTTGATATCCTTTGATGTACAGAAGTTCTTTAATTTTCATGAAATTCAAGTATCAGAATTATGTGGAACTGCTGTAAGGACAGAAACCTAGACCAATGGAATAGGACTAAGAGTCCAGAAATAAAATCACATATCTACTGCCAACTGATTTTCAACAAGGGTGCAAAAGGCCAGTTGGGAAACAATAAGTCTCTAATAAATGATGCTGGGACAACTGGATTTCCACAAGCAAAAGAATGACTTTGGACCTTTTCTCACATCATACACAAAAATTAACTCAAAATGGGTCAGTAACCTGAACATAAGAGCTAAAACTATAAAATTCTTAGAAGAAAATGCAAAAATAAAGGTAATTATTTGGCAGTGAATTCTTATAGATGATACCAAAAGCACAATCAACCAAAGAAAAAACTAATTTTGTAGTAAGTTTTGAAATGGGGAAGTGTGAGTCTTTTTAAATATTGTTTTGACTCTTCAGGACCCCTTGTGATTCCATCTGAATTTGATTATCAGCTTTTCCATTTCTGCAGAAAAGTCATTGGAAGTTTATTTATTTATTTTTTTAGATTTATTTATTTTTGAGATGGGGGTGGGCAAAGAGAGAGAATCCCAGGCAGGCCTGGCACTGACAGCGCAGGGGCTTAAACTCATTAGCTAAAGTCAGATGCTTAACCAGCTGAGCCACCCAGGCACCCCAAGCCATTGCAGTTTTAGTAAAGATTTCATTCATTGGGGGTACCTGGGTGGCTCAGTTGGTGAAGCTCCCAACTCTTGATTTTGACTCAGCCCTTGATTCCAGGGTCATGGGATTGAGCCCCACATAGGGTTCTTTGTTGACAGCAGGGAGCCTCCTTGGAATTTTCTCCTTCCCTCTCTGTCTCTGCCCTCCCCTGCTTGCTTGTGTACATGCACATATTCTCTCTCTCTCTCTCAAAATAAATAAAAATAAACTTAAAAACAGAGATTTCATGGGGCGCCTGGGTGGCTCAGTTGGTTAAGCGGCCGACTTCAGCTCAGGTCATGATCTCGCGGTCCATGAGTTCAAGTCTCTGTGCTGACAGCTCAGAGCCTGGAGCCCGTTTCAGATTCTGTGTCTCCCTCTCTCTGACCCTCCCCCATTCATGCTCTGTCTCTCTCTGTCTCAAAAATAAATAAACGTTAAAAAAATTTTTTTTTCAAAAAAAAAAAACAAACAGATTTCATTCATTGAATCTGTAGATTGCTTTGGTAGTTTTGCCATCTTAACTATATCTAGTATTTCAGTTCATGGACACTGAATGTGTATCTTTCCATTTACTTAGGTTGTATTAGTCTGCTTGGGCTGCCATAAAAAAATACCACAGACTCAGCAGCTTAAACAGCAGCTATGAAATTGCCCTCTGAGCTCTGCTTTTTCTGTATTCCCTAAATTTTTATATGTTGTGTTTTCATTTTCATTCACCTCTAAGTATTTTCTAATTTCCCTTGTGAATTGTTCTTTGCCCCATTGGCTGTTTGAGAGTATGCTGTTTAATTTCCACAAATTTGTGAATTTTCCAGTTTTCCTTTTTCTTGATTTCTGGCTTCATTCCATGGTGGTCAGAGAAGATACACTGTATGATTTCAGTCTTTTAAAATTTATTGAGACTTGTTCTGTCACCCAACATGTAGTCTGTTCTGGAGACTGTTGCATGTGCAGTGTTTTTGGAGGGAGTATCCCATATATGTCTGTTACATCTAGTGGGTTTATAGTGTTGTTCACATTCTTTATTTCCTTATCTTCTGCATAGTTGTTTGTCCATTAATGCAAGTAGGTATAGATATCTTCAACTGTTACTGTGTAACTATCTGTTTCTCCCTTCAATCATGTCCATTTGTGCCTATATTTTGGAGCTTTGTTGTTTATAATTGCTGTCTCTTCTTGAGGGATTGATGTTTCTGTTAAAATTTATTGTCCTCCATGGGGCGCCTGGGTGGCTTGGTCGGTCGAGCGTCCCGACTTCGGCTCAGGTCACGATCTCACGGTCCGTGGGTTCGTGCCCCGCGTCGGGCTCTGTGCTGACAGCTCAGAGCCTGGAGCCTGTTTCAGATTCTGTGTCTTCCTCTCTCTGTGACCCTCCCCCGTTCATGCTCTGTCTCTCTCTGTCTCAAAAATAAATAAACATTAAAAAAAAATTAAAAAAAAAAATTTATTGTCCTCCATTGCCCCTTGTAACAATTTTTGTTTTTAAGTTTTATTTTTATTTAAGTAATCTCTCCACCCAACGTGGGGCTTGAACTCACAACTCTGAGATCAGGAGTTGCATGTTTTTGCTACTGAGCCAGCCAGGCACCCCCCCCCCCCCCCACCCCCCCCCCCCCCCCCCCCCCCGGGCCCCTTGTAACAGTTTTGACTAATAGTCTATTTTGTCTGATACTAGGTTAGCTATTCCACCTCTCTTTTGGTTTCTGTTGGCTTGAAATACCTTTTTCCGTTCTTCCACTTTGTGCCTTTGAATCTAAAGTGAGTCTCCTTTAGAATCTCTTAATAGGATCAATTTTCTTGTATCCCTTCTGCTGTTCTCTGGTTTTTACTTGGAGAGTTTAATCTATCTACATGCAATGCAATTATTGATAAGGAAGAATTCACTTCTGCCACCATGCTGTTTTCTGTATTTTGTATCTCTTTGTTTCTCAGTCCTTCCATTGCTGCTTTTTTTGTGTTTAATTGCTTTTTAGTAGTGTGCCATTTGATTCTTTACTCATTTCCTTTTCTGTGTCATCTTCAGTCATTTTCTTAAAGGTTACCATTGGGATTGCAAATTTAGTCTCTTCAATTTATAACAGAATCTGTTTTAGATTATTACCACCTTACCCTCAATAGCATACAATAGCATACAAAAACTCTACTCCTGTATACAGTCTGTTCTTCCCCCATTATGTTGTAGTTGTCACAAATTACATATTTATACACTGTGCCCAATAAGATAGGTATGTTATTATTGTTCAGTGCATTTGCCTTTTAAATCATATGTGGGGTGGGGGTGAATAGGAGTTAGAAACCCAAAACACAGTAATACTGACCTTTGTTATTTACCTATGTAACGACTTTTACCGGTTTTCTTTATTTCTTCTTACACCTTCAGTTTACTATTTAGTGTCCTTTTATTTCTACCTGAAAGACTCCCTTTAGCATTTCTTATAGGGCAGGTGTAACTAACAACAAACTGCCATAGCTGTATCTCAGAGTGTCTTAAGTTTCTCCTTTACTTTTGAAGGATAGTTTTGCTAGATACAGAATTTTTGTTTGGATTTTTTTTTCTTTTAGCAGTTTAAATGTGTCTTTTCACTGCCTTTTGGCACCTGTGATTGCTTTTGAGAAATCAGTTGTTAATACCATTGAGGATCTCTTACAAGTGACAAGTTGCTTCCCTCTTGACTCATAAGGTTCTCATTTTGTCTTTGGCTTTCAACGGTTTGATTATAATATGTCTCAGTGACGATCTCTTTGCTTTTATCCTTGGAGTTTATTGAGCAGCTTGGATGTGTAGATTTATGACTTTCATTAAATTTGGATGTTTTCACTCATTTTTTTCAATTTTTTTTCTACCCCTTTTCTTTTTCCTCTTATTTGAAACTTCTATTATGTGTATGTTGTATTCTTGAATATATGCTACATCTTGTTTTCTTCAACTTCAGTGTTTTGTCACAGGCAGAATAGGTTATTCACTTGTCTTGCAGTGTTTTTGAGAAATGCCCCCTCTCTAGCCCAAGACAAGAGTCCCACACTGAGAATGCGGGCAGCCAGGAAGATGGGTAGGACAGGACTAGTAAAAACACCACACTCTTGCCTATTGTTTTTTAAGTTGCCTTTGTCTCAATTCTATGTTTACTTGGTTGTTGTGAACATTTGACTGTTTTCCAGATTTCTGAAAAAGTATTCTGATCCATTTTGCTCTGCTTTTTGGCGTTTCTGTGAAGCAGTCTACTCTTCCATTTTTGCTGACATCACTGTCTTTAATCATATTTTGGGGCGTTGTACTTCACGGGTTTATATGGAGTAGAATAAGCTTAGTTTTGCTTTGAAATGAGGCAGTATATAAATATCCTGCTATCATTACCAATGATATAAAACTGAGTATTCATCAGAGTTGTTTCTCAGATGTTCAGAAATATTTTATATTTTTGTAATCTGCTTTTAACTGATTTATTGACATGTAATTCCCATACCATACAATTTATAAAGTGTATAATAATTATTTACTATACTCAAAGGTTGCACACCTGTCACCACGATCTAATTTTGGAACATTTTCACCCCACTTAAAGAAATCCTGCACCTGTTAGCCTTCCATTTCTGTTATTCCCTGTTCCCTTTGCCCCCAGCCCCACACAACTACTAACCTACTTTCTGTTTCCATATATATGCCTGTTCTGAACATCTCTTACAAGTGGAATTGTATATAACATGATCTTCTGTGTCTGGCTTCTATTCCCTAGAGTAATGTTCTCAAGGTTCATCCCTCTATGTATTATGTATTAGTACTTATTCCTTTTATTGCCAAACAGTAGTTCACTTTATGGATATATACCACATTTTGTTTATCCATTCATCACTCGAGGGACATTTGGGTTGTTAGCCATTTTTTGGTTATCATGAGCAATGCTGACATGAACGTGTGGACGTGTGTTTTTTGTATTTTAGTTTTAATTCTAGCTTATTCTTGGAAAAGTATAGCATTTAATTTGAGAGAAATTTCTTGAAAAGTATTTAATTCATTGGAATTCTGTCTTTTCTCTGAGCTACCTTGTGTCAAATAATCTGACTCAAAATGAAAACAGATTTGTTCTCAGATTAACTATTTTCAGACCGTTATGTATGTGACATATTTAGGCTTATCCTTAATTATCGTTCTGACTGAATTGCTTTGTATATTGCATATGCAACTGCTATAATATTATGTCTGATGCCATCTTTAAGCAACATAGGAGATATCTCTTTCAATGGGAAGGTGTTTTATCTTCCTCATCCCATATTCCTATTCTGTGACAGGCGAATGAGTTCAACTTCTGGGTTTTGTTTCTGCTTGTTTCTTTTGCCCTGTGGACTAGGAGAGTAGTGTGCCACCATGGAAATGAATTTGATGTTAGTGAAGTAAAATCTCCCAAATAGAATATTTTCAGATTAATGGGGGTAACAGAAATCACAGACCACATGACAAAAGATAGGAAACAAAAGACATAGCAAGAAACATAAAAAGGGAACATTAAATTACGGAAGACCAATAGGTAACATAATGGATAAAGGGAATTAACCCCTTAATGAACAAAGTTCAGGTTTCGGCACACAAAACTACCAACAACAACTGTGTGTTTCTGTAATGCAAACAGTTGTAACTAGCTTCCAAAGGCTAAAAGCAAAGGCATTGGCAAAGATGTACTGCGAAAATGAAACATGAAAACAAGGGTAATTCTATTTAGTCAGGTAAATTGAATATCATGGAGCCAGGGGGAAAGCATTTCTCAGTGACTTTGTAAGGATAAAGGGTGTAATTCACTTATTTAGTAACTGTCAAGAACTTTATACATGAAGTGGAGTTACAATACACAGAGTTTAAACTGTGGAAAATAGAAGAATTATGCAGACACAACGGTATTGGGATACTTCTTAAAAATTTTTTGTTTAATGTTTATTTATTTTTGAGAGAAAGAATAAGAGAGCGAGAGCAGGGGAGGGGCAGAGAGAGAGGGACACACAGAATCTGAAGCAGGCTCCAGGCTCTGAGCTATCACAGACACAGACCCCGACCCCGACGCAGGCTGGAACCCACAAACTACAAGATCATGACCCGAGCCAAAGTTGGACACTTCACCGAACTGAGCCACCCGAGCACCCCAGTATTGGGATATTTTAACATACTCCCTTAGTGTGGATAGATAAAGTGGTAAAAATAAGTACAACTGTAGAAAATTTACATAATAAGTTTGAGCTAATAAGAGACATACTGTGAAGAAGTCTGTGCTTTTATCTTAGGTCAGGCTATGTGGGAAACAAATCTCTAGGACAGATAACACATGTAAGAAGTTCGTTGGGGATTCCCCTGGGGATCAGCATCTTTGAGGGAGTAAAGGAAGTAAAACTGGACAGAGGGAGAAATTGAATTGGATGCAGTCACTCCAGAGGCCTCAGCTGTTGACTTAACTGGACTTTTGCTCTGGGGAGCAGCATGACATTGGAAAACTTGCTCTCTGTGGCTGAAGGCAGTTCCTGGAGAGAGTTGCTGCAAACTCGGCACCCAACGCTGGCAGCAGCTAGAAGAATGAGTGCCTCAGTCCTGAATCAGGAATCAGAACAGGCACCACAGGACCCACTGTAGGACACCTCTGGTGCCTCTTGTTCCCATTTCCTTCATACAGTAGGTTCTGGAGACTCTTCCTCCAGGATTTTATTTGACGTCTGTTCCTTGAGGAAGTTATAAGAAGTTTCATGGGATAAACTACAGCACCCTCTCCTATAGCTGGTCTTGAGGCCACAACTGATGCTCATCTCTCTGCTCTGCTACTAATTTTAAATACCCTTCACCCTGGGGCGCCTGGGTAGCTCAGTCGGTTGAGTGTCTGACTTCAGCTCAGTTCATGATCTCAGATTTCGTGGGTTTGAGCCTCGCGTCAGGCTCTGTGCTGACAGCTGGAGCGTGAAGCCTGTTTCAGATTCTGTATCTCCCTCTCTGTGTGCCCCTCCCCTGCTCACGCTCTGTCTCGCTCGCTCTCTTTTTCAAAAAAATAAATAGCCATTAAAAAAAATTTTTAAATACCCTTCACCCCAACCTGATCTAAAATCGCTTACTTGGTAAAATAATCTGAATTTTCATCTCTTAGGGCTTCAGTACAAGGCAGGGGGAGGAATGGGGTTCCTTCCACATAGTCAAGAGACCCAAGCTTCACCATCTGCATAGTTGCCAGTCATTGTGTCCAGCGAAGAGAAAGCCACGTGGTGTGTACTGGCTTTTCTAGCTTTGGCCTGGAAGTGACACACATCACCTCTGTTCTGAGCCCATTGGCAGAACTAGTCACGAGGACCTGCTTAACTATAAGGGACAGGGAAATGTGGAGAGGCAGAGCTCGAAATGGTGGTGAGCATTAGTTTCTGCCGTACACTACCCTTCAGGCTGTCGAACACTTCTTTGCCCCTTTATGCCACACATAGTACACTCACCCCTTGCTTAGGGGAGATAACCCAGAGTCCTAGTCTGTCAAGACATTTATTTCCCAAGTGATACATGGTAATTTCTACTTCGGACCAAGACATTGTTCCTTTTAGTCCAGAAGCTAAAATGATCAAATTATCTGACCACTCCTGTTTACTCCCCCTGCCCCCATCCCCTAGATATGATGGTCACACCAGGCCAGGGTAACCATAGTAAACAATCCCATTGGGGAAACTGAAAAACTCAGACACTGATTATTTGTAATTTGGAATGCTGTTGGGCAGGCATTGTGAATGTCACTTCCCTTGGGGATGAGGAATATCCCTTGGTTAGTTCTGCAAGGAACACTCTGTACACTGTTCTCTGAGGTACCTGGCTCTACTATGTGAAGAGTCTTTCTTTTCCACTATCCTTTTAAATATATCTGAAGTGTTTATTAGAAAATGTGTTCGGGAGGCACCGGGGTAGCTCTGTTGGTTGAGCGTCTGACTCTTGATTTCAGCTCAGGTCGTGATCCCACATTCATGGTTTCAAGCCCTACATTGGGCTCCTCACTAACAGCACAGAGCCTACTTGGGATTCTCTCCCTCCCCCTCACCCCTGCATGCTGTCTCTTTCTCTCTCTCTCAGAGTAAATAAATGAACTTTAAAAAAAAAAAAACTGTTCTCCTTGGGGGCTGTTCAGCCTTCTCAGCTTACTCTCTGTAAAATATTGGGGAGCCCAAGTGTCATTTTAAGGCAACCCTTCTCAACCTGGACCTTGTTGATGTTTTGGATGAAGAATTCTTTCATTTGAGGAGCTGTCCTGCACCTCGTAGAATGTTTAGCAGCATTCCTGGCCTCTACCCACTAGATCCCACCAGTACTTCCCAGTTACGACAACCAAAACTGTCTCTAGACATGGCCAAATATCCCTTGAGGGCAAAATTGCCCTGAATTGAGAGCTACTGTTTTAAAGCCAGAAGAGTCACAGGCTAATGGAGGTGTTTTTGTTTTTGTTTTTAAGTTTATTTATTTATTTTTGAGAGAGAGAGAAGGACAGAGAGAGGGAAAGAGAAAATCCCACGTAGCCTGTACACTGTCATTGTGGAGCCTGACATGGGGCTTGAACCCATGACATGTGAGACCATGACCTGAGACGAAATTGGGTGCTTAACTGACTGAACCACCCAGGCACCCCTGGGCTCTTTGACAATACAACTCTCTCAGAAACTTAGGAGGCTTCTTGTTTTTAATTACAGTTCTTTTCACAGCACAGTTGTTAGTCACTGGTTCTGCATTCTTGGATTTAATGTCTACCTTTAACTTTTCAGGCTTCTGTTGACAAGTCTGAGGCATTTTCATCAAGTTTTTGAAAGATCTTACTGGTCTTTTTCCCTCCAGGGTTTTCAGAATTATTACGTGGAAATGATGCATGAAAAACAAATCCAAGGTATTGGTGGCATAAGACAACGTTTATTGCTTGTTCAGGGGTCTGCAGGCTTGGCCGTGTGGCACTGCTTCAGATCCCAGGTTTGTTCCACCTTTACGTTTCAGCATCCAGGCTGAAAGGGTGCCTCCCTGGGGCACATCCCTTCCTCCTGGTGAAAGATGGAGGAGCAAGAGCCAAGCTAAATCAAGCATATTTAAAACTTCTTTTCGGGGCGCCTGGGTGGCTTAGTTGGTTAAGCGTCTGGCTGTTGATTTTGGCTCAGGTCATGATCTCACAATTCATGAGTTCAAACCTCTCGTCGGGCTCTGTGCTGGTAGTGTGGAGCCTGCTTGGGATTCTCTCTTTCTCCCTCCCTCTCTCTGACCCTCCCATGCTTGTGCGCGCGCGCTCTCTCTCTCTCTCTCTCTCTCTCTCTCTCTCTTAAAATAAATAAACTTTTTAAAAAAAAATTTTAAAAATATAGAGAACTTTTCAGATTTGGTGTACAACATATTCCCTCACATTCCATTGCCTCAAACAAGTCATCTGACTTTGGCTCATTAGTAAGGTGGAGGAGCACAGATGGTCCCTTCCTCCTGGGGGCTCCACCTAATTTTTCCACTTTACTGTGGTGTGAAAAGTACGGTGTGAAACCGTGCTTTGAATTTGATCCTTTCCCAGGTTAGCGATAATGTGGTGCAGCACTCTGTCACAGTGCCGCGGCTCCCGCCGCCACGCAGTCACAGGGTGAACGGCTGCTGCACGTAGCAAGCTTTCCCTACGCATACAGCCATTCTGGTTTTCACTTTCAGGACACCACCAATAAATCACATGAGCTGTTCGACACTTGACTTGTAAAACAGGCTTTGCGTTAGGTAATTTGCCCAGCCGTAGGCTAATGTAAGCGTTCTGAGCATGTTTAAGGTAGGGTAGCCTTAAGCTCTGATGTTCAGTAGGTTAGATATATTAAATGCATTTTCATCTTAACGATATTTTCAAGTTAGGAGGTTTTATTGGGACATAATACCACTGTGAAGTCAAGGAAAATGTATATATTGGGTTGGGAGGGGGAGAGAGTTACTGGACAATCTGCCATTTTTTAAGGGTTCAGTAGCATTTAGCTTTTCTAGAATGGCAAGGTCCTGAAAATCTAGACTCCGGGTCCCTTTCATTTTTGCTTTTAAAGTGGCCAGTTCTTTCAAATGCGGCCCAATGGCCATCAGCACACATTATGAAGGTTTTGCTTCCCAATCTCTTCTAGAGCAGGGGTCAGCAAATTTTTCTGTAAAGACTTGAGAATCTTTTAGCCTTTGCAGATGATAGAGTCTCTCTCACAGCTATTTAGCTCTAACACAAAACAGCTAATAACACAAAAGCAGCTGTATATAGTAGGTAATTGAATGAAGAGAACTGTGTTCTAATAAAACTTTCTTCACAAAAATAGGCCTTAATTTGTTAACCCTTGTTCTAGAGCTTCAGGTTCAGTATACGAGTGCTGTGCCTTCCAAGTTACTGCAAGTGACAGGATCCTGAAATGTATTGCTATTATATAATCTGGATCACCTTTCCAACCTCTGATATTAATTTCGCTGCTGCCTGCTGCTCAATCTGCTAAGCCAAGATTCTGTGTCTATAATAGTAACACCCCACTTGTAGTACTAATTTCAGTGTTAAAATAGACTAGTGTAAAAGAAAAGCATTGTGTGTTTCCTTTGCTCTTACACTATTGCTGTACTACTTCTGACGCCAAATGTGTGGTAGTTTTTCCCACACCAAACACTTCTCAGATTTTCTGGACACCAGCTGGGTATCTGATAATTTAACTTAATCCTGATACTACCTACCTGGAGATAGCATCAGATCCAACAGGTTAAGGGATCTGGCCCAGAAGTACCCACTGTTCAGATGCCAGTCACAAACCCAACTTGTTACCTGTGCTTCTGAACTACTGCTATAATTCAGAGGTTTATAAGACCCCTTCCTTGGGTTCAATTAATTTGCTAGAGCGGCTCACAGAACTCAGGGAACTCACCAGTTTATTACAAAGGACATAACTCAGAAACAGCCAGATAGAGAGATGTACTGAGCAAGATTTATTCTCCCAGCACCTCCACATGTTCACCAGCCTGCAAGTTCTCCTTACCAGTCCTTTTTTTTTTTTTTTTTTTTTTTTATGGAGGCTGCATTACATGTTATGATTGATTAAATCATTAGCCTTTGATGTTGAATTTGGTCTTTAGCCTTCTTCTCCCTGGTGATCTGAGTGGGAAATGCTGAGAGTTCTGACCCTCTAATCATTTTGTTGTTGCCCCTGGCAACCAGCCCCCCATCTTTGGAACTTAACAAAAGTCACCTCCTTAACATAAACTCTGGTTTGGTTGGATGGGACTTCTTAGGAATAACAAAAAGTAGTTCTTTCACTTTTAGTGCTCTTTTAGGTAATGCAAGGGTTTTAGGAGCTCTGTGCCAGTAATTGGGACAGAGACCAAATAGATATTCCTTATTTCAAATCGCAGTGGTACAACTAGGCTATGTCATGGTAACAAATAAACCCTGAATTCTCAGGAGCTTAACACAGCTAAGGTTTATGGCCCATACTACATATCCAGTGTAGGTCATGGTGGGGTAAGGACATAGGTGCTCAGCAAGCTCGCTTGACAGAGGGTCCACTATTTGGAAGGTACTAATCACCAGAGCTGAGGAAGAGACAACAGGGTGTCGTGCACTGGCCCTTCTGTTCTTTTTTTTTTTTTTTTTTAACGTTTATTTATTTTTGAGACAGAGAGAGAGCATGAACGGGGGAGGGTCAGAGAGAGGGAGACACAGAATCTGAAGCAGGCTCCAGGCTCTGAGCTGTCAGCACAGAGCCCGAAGTGGGGCTTGAACTCACAGATCGCGAGATCATGACCTGAGCCAAAGTCGGCCGCTTAACCAACTGAGCCACCCAGGCGCCCCTGGCCCTTCTGCTCTTTGCTCCCACTCACAGCCCATTGACTAGAGCTAATCATGGTTAGGCCTTGTCTGTGAGGAGACTGAAAAATACTGTGGAGAAGCTGGGTTATTAGATTAATCCTACTTCCTCTGCCACAAATTTATGCAAATTTAGTTCTTCTCATGGATAGTTAGCAGTGTTACATCTGTGGAAAGCTGTAAGTTGATACAAGGATGAATTTCAGGTAATAGTCTTTGAAGCATTTTGTTGACTTTTTTCTTGACAAAACATATTTGTAAAAAAATTATATTTTGCTCTTAATCTTTCCAAAATAAAGTATTTAAGGTTGGCATCTTATTTCTAGGCTATAGTGTAGTAGTGTAAAGAGCCATTAATCATTAGCCATCACAGTAGACACTGAAGTAGTTTCAGTTTTGCAATATGTAATTCTTGAACAGGCTGTATTTGCTGAGATAATGTGTTTTGTAAATAGTACGACATTATATGTACAAAATAGCTGTAATGAAAACTTTCATTTTATATTTCATTAAGCCTGTTGATATCTATTTTCAATTTGAAAAAGCCCTTGGAGTACATATCTTCTAAACCCATTCATGATTGCCTATCAAAATATGCTAAAGACAACATACATGATTTTCTGGATATAGGTGTTACAAAAGTGTAAACGATGTCTTACAGGCCAGCTTTTTTTCTTTTGTATTAATCATTGATATTCAACGTTACGTACTGCATGTCTGTACCCATAATGGAATGTGTTTGTGGGCAGATACATTGAGTTTGCTTTCTTTGGTTTCGTGGTTCATAATAAGATTCATCAGAGCTAACAGACAAAGTGTGTTGGACTTGAAAGTCATGAGTGTTTATGCTGCTGCTGCCTTCCTTTTAATGATCATAGCATAGAATTCCTTAAGGTTGGGCAGGTAGAAAATTCTTCACAAGGACCTTATTTAGTAGCATCAACTGCTAGTATTTTATGGATTAGTGGCACCAAGACAATGGTGTCCTACTTCTATGGGCAGACAACAATTTTACGAACACATTTGTGTGATTTAAAGTGGGAAGCCAGTGATGGAAAGACTGGTTATGATCATTTCAGTCCATGGGACGCCTGGGTGGCTTAGTTGGTTGAGCGTCTGACTTCAGCTCGGATCACGATCTCTGGGTTCATGGGTTCAAGCCCTGCTTTGGGCTCTGTGTGAACAGCTCAGAGCCTGCAGCCTGCTTCGGATTCTGTGTCTCCCTCTTTCTCTGCCCCCTCCACCACTTGTTCTCTCTCTCTGTCTGTCAAAAACAAATTTAAAAAAACATTAAAAAATTTTTTTTAAGCTGAAAAAAACTGATAATTAATGACTTTAAAAAAAGATCATTTCAGTCCTTTACAAATGAAAGTCTGCCAGTTTGTGGTTTTTTTTTTTAAATTTTTTTTAAAGTTTATTTATTTATTTTGACAAAGAGAGCAAGTGGGGTAGGGGCAGAGAGGAAAGAGAGAATCCCAAGCAGGGTCCGCACTATAGCCACAGAGCCCAGTGTGGGACTTGAACCCATGAATTGTGAGATCATGACCTGAGCCAAAACCGAGAGTCAGACACTTAACTGACTGAGCCACCAAAGCACCCTGAAAATCTGCCAATTTGAAAGGTCTTGGATTGTCAATAGAATGGCCCGTTGACTTATCTATATAAAGCTCATTGTGACTTTAAAATGAGATTTTTAAAAATCTGGTAATTTAGTATACAAATGAGTATAAATGCTTACCTTAACTATTCTGTTTATTTTACTGTAACAGTTCTTATGTGAGCTTTAAAATACCTTCCAAAATTGCTTTTATTGCACTTGATTGAAAATTTCTAGCTAATCATAATTTCCATTGCTAATTTCTGTAATAAGTATGTATTCATAAGTGAAAAATGCCATCAAGCTAATGTCTCACAATTACCTGTTACAAAGAATCTGAGCAGTGGTACGGATTGTAATGAGATAAATTATAACAATTACCATGAATTATTTTACAACTGATCTAACAATTTGTGAACTGTAAAATGTTTGTATATATCACAGCAGCCATTTTTTATTTTTGTATTTTGAAGGACTTAAAGCCCAGTAATATAGTGGTAAAATCAGACTGCACTTTGAAGATTCTTGACTTTGGACTGGCCAGGACTGCAGGAACTAGTTTTATGATGACGCCTTACGTAGTGACTCGCTACTACAGAGCACCTGAGGTCATCCTAGGGATGGGCTACAAAGAAAACGGTCAGCAAACACTATTTACTCAAAATACTGTTACTGGCTTTTGTTTATCAGATTTATTATGTAAATATTTAAGCTGGAAGTGCATAGAGTTAAATGTACCACTGAGGTGTTCATCAGGAGTTTGAAAGTAACTATAAATTTTGTCATAAATGTTTGGAAAAACTTGGGGCCCCTGTTTATTTAAATAGAAGTACATAACAGTCAACACTACAGTTGGATAGAGTTTGTTGCTATTGCCCCTGAAACAATATATGCCATTTGTTTGCCTGTAACTTGAAAATGAGCATTTCTTTTTTTAAATTTTTTTATGTTTATTCTTGAGAGAGAGAGACAGAGCATAAGCGAGGGAGGGGCAGAGAGAGAGGGAGACACAGAATCCGAAGCAGAGCTTCAAGCTGTCGGCACAGAGCCTGATGCGGGGCTTGAACTCACAAAATGTGAGATCATGACCTGAGCCAAAGTCGGACGCTTAAACCAAGTCACCCAGGTGCCCAGAAAATGAGCATTTCTAACAGGGACTTAGGAAGTATGTGGTAGATTGACAGTTTGTTTTTAGTAATAATCCTACTTGCATTGGTGATATTTGAACATATTTCCAATCCCATGAAACTAAGGTTCTAGCACTTAGTGTAAACTGTAAGAGCTGCATTGAGGCCATTCTGCAAAGCTGATGGATAATTAATTAAGGTGGTCTTTGGGGAAAAACAGTGTTTCATCAAAGCCTTGTATCCTGCCTTAAAGAAATAGCACTATTGTATATGGGTATATTCAATTATATATTTCAACAGTAGAATCAAGATTGAAAATTATCAGGCATGTAGTTCATGCATTTTTAGAAATTTTATACATATATGTACATATATAGAATTTAAGAAGTTTTGTTGGGGGCGCCTGGGTGGCTCACTCGGTTAAGCGTGCGACTTTGGCTCAGGTCATGATCTCACAGTTCATGGTTCGAGCCCCACTTCCGGCTCTGTGCTGACAGCTCAGAGCCTGGAACCTGCTTCAGATTCTGTGTCTCCCTCTCGCTCTCTCTGCACCTCATGTTCTGTTTTCTCTGTCTCTCAAAAATGAATAAACGTTAAAAAAAATTAAAAAAAAAAAGTATTGTTGAATCTCACTCAGATATTTAGGAGATGAATAAATCTGCACAGGATTATTATTAACTTAAACTATAACTTTTAAAATGCAATTTCATCCAAAATACTCCCTAGAAAAGGACCTAGGTGTTTTTTCTATCAAGAAATCTAGAACAGCAAGCAGTTTACTTTGAATCAAGAAACTATATTAATCTTCAAATTTCTTTTTTATAAAAGACTATATTGAACGGAGGGTTTTAGCTTAATTTCCTTTGCTTTTCTGAATTAATTAAAAATAAACACTTACAATTATTCTTTCCTAAGTAAGCATGCTGTTCTGTTTTCTTACTCTCTACCTAAAATTGTTGTATGCCTTAGAATTTGGTGAGTTGGATTTAATATTAGACTCTTCTTTTGAGAGTTGATACTTCAAGTGATCAGCATGAAGATTGCTTTTGCATTTGCTGTAAAACTATTGGTTGTCATGGATATTGTGTCACTCAGTGACCTGTAAATGTGATTTTGGGACATAGCTCCCTACCAGAAATTAACATCAAGAGAAACTATCCTATGAAGAATTGGCATGCTTTCCTGTCTTAGATAAGAATTGTGGAGATCACTTTATTGCCTTTTTTTGCCTCAGGAAATGGAGTTAAATGTAATGCTCACTCATGATAACATTAGCAGCAAAATTAAACATAAGAACTTCCTTCTTTTAGTGACACCCACCGCCATTTGTTTTAACAACTTTGTCTTTTATTGCAAGCTACCATAAAGCTTTTTGGAAACTGTGATACAATGGAATATATTTAAACTGCCAAATAGACTAAGCAGTTTGACCCTTTAAAGCTAGTTTTTTGTTTGAATTAGGCTCATTATGTTCTGAGAGACTTCACTAACCCAGACAGTATCTTCCCACGCTTGCAGCTTTTGAAATTTGTTTAAAAATAACGTTTTTCTTAAGGTTATCTATATAAATTTTGTCCTGGATCTTTAACTAAAGTTTGCCATTCTCTAAAAATCTATAGGAAAAAGTTATTGTTGTAGATTTTTTCCATAAAATGAAAACCCTGGAAAAAAAATTGTTCTTTGAACTGATTTATGAGTATTACTTTTTCCTTTAAAATTCTGTTCTTGAAAGTTTTGAATCATAAGGATTCATATGTATTTATTTCTATTTCTATTTTTATTTTTGAGAGAGTGTGCGTGCCCATGCGCACAGGTGTGGGACAGAGAGAGAGGGAGAGTGTCAGCTTGGAGCCCAAGGCAGGGCTTAATCCCTTGATCCCAGGATCCCACGAACTGCAAGATCATGACCTGAGCCCAAATCAAGAGTCAGACGCTCAACTGACTGAGCCACCCAGGCACCCCAAAACTCATATGTATTTTAATATGAAATTTTATTTTTATTTTATTTCTTTATTTTTTTAATGTTTATTTAATTTTGAGAGAGAGAGACAGAGCATGACCAGGGGAGGGGCAGAGAGAGAGAGGGAGACACAGAATCTGAAGCAGGCTCCAGGCTCTGAGCTGTCAGCACAGAGCCTGACGCGGGGCTCGAACCCACGAACCACGAGATCATGACCTGAGCCAAAGTCAGACACTTAACCGACAGAGCCACCCAGGCGCCCCTTAATATAACATTTTAGAGAAACTTTAATTCTACAGGATTTCCAAAATTTATTACCAACTTTGTTCCTAAGATTCTGTAATGAGCTGGCAGTCTCTTTATTGAGTGTATTAGAAAGTACAGACTTCTAATTTCATAAGTCTACCAGCATGGGCGCCTCTCCCTAATACTTTTGCCCTTTTCTTCATGCTCTCAAAAAGGGCCTGGAAACTTCAAAAACAAATGCAAGTTTCTAAGGCTTTCTTTTTAAATTGCTCATTCTTCCCCTCTTCTATTAAGCTGCAGCCACCTATTCTCCTTTTTATTTTAATTGAAGTAGAGTTAACATACAATATTATATTAATTTCAAGTGTACAACACAGTGATTCAGTGTTTATATACGTTATGAAGTGATTACCACAACAAATTTAGCCATGTACTCTCCTGTTTTTACCAAATTTTCAGACCAAAGATATAAAATGTCAGGGTGTATTAGTGAAACAGGTGGAGATTGCCCTTTCTGTGTCTAGCAGATTCTTTTCAGCATTGATTAGAGTGATAAGAGTCAGTGAGTCATTGAGGAGACTCTGTAGATAATAAATCTGTAGGAACTTTCATACTGTACCCAGCTAAAACTAACTTAAACCAAAGCAGTTTGGCTATATGGGTTTAAAAAACTTTAGGTGGAGAAAAAAGTTTAAGTTTTCTTAATTGATTATTTGCTCGTTCTCTAAGCACTTGTTCCTTTTGGGATAGTAGGGTAAATGTAACATGGCATTGCCAAGAAGACAAATTACTTCTGATTCAGAATAAACATAGGATTTCTTTAATGCATTTATCCAGTTTGAAATCCAGTTTGAAAATTTCTGAAGAGCTTTCGATTAACTTTTTAACTGTAATTGTTCATAGAAACATTCTTTCTGTGTAACTATTTTAGTATACTAGATTATTTCTGCTCATGCTTTTTTCTTTTATTTGACTTAAAGAGAGAGTATAATGCACAGTTGAGCCTCAAAATAGAATCAGAATTTTATTTAAATTTTGCTACCTCGTGTTCATTTTCAGCCTTATTTGTAAAGTCTGTGTTTTGTTCTGCCTGTTTTATAAACAAATTTTTAGAGACAAAATGTATAGGTTTCTTAATTATGTGATTTCTGTGCATAGCTCTCACTTTAAAATTAGATGTGTAGTTAAAAGGCAATACTTCATGTTTGCTTTTGTGAATCAAAGCCTTTTGAAAAATATTTTGTGTTTTAAATTATTCCATTAGCTAAAATTAAAATCACTTTTTTCTTTTTGTGATGTTTTGCAGTTTTTATATAATGCAATCATATTATGCTTCTTTGATTTTAATGACCTTTTGCTTTGCTTTTCCTTCTTTTGTGCTGCAAACATATAGTGGATTTATGGTCTGTGGGGTGCATTATGGGAGAAATGGTTTGCCACAAAATCCTCTTTCCAGGAAGGGACTGTATCCTTGTGCTGCTGCAGCAGTTTAATTAGTTAGGTGATGAACTTCCTTGTGTTCTCTAATGAAAATAAACATGGTACATTCATATATATATACATATATATATGGGTTTCGTAAACAGATGTAAAGTTTGTGGCTGTTATAGTTCAAAAATTGTTGAGAAAAGAAGCTGAAATATTTGTAGGCTGCATCTGGCAGTAGGACATACAGTCTCTGCTGGTAGTTAGAGCACATTCACTGTCACTCATTTTTATTTTATACTGCTTTCTATAATTTTAAAGTATACATGGTGTATGTGATTTTTTTTAATGTTTAAATATTTTTTTTTATTTTAACCAAAATCTTTATGTTAATGTCATTGCATTTTGTTTTCAGTTGACATTTGGTCAGTTGGGTGCATCATGGGAGAAATGATCAAAGGTGGTGTTTTGTTCCCAGGTACAGATCGTATCCTTACCTTTGGCCTAAAATGTAGTTTCTAAAGGTCAAAATGTATGATAGCACTTCAGCTTGGTCAGGTATAATGTATTTGTCTCTCCCTAATAATAAAGTATTGTTAAATTACTCTTTCAAAATACCACCTGCTATTTGACATAGACTTTCCTTTCCCTCATTTATTGTTTTGTATGTTAATTCTGACAACTGCTCAAGTTAATTATCCACAATTACTTGCTGGCTTTGAGTTGATTTATTTAACCTAAATCAAAAATCATGGCTTGCATTAAAATTTCTAATAATTGTACACTTGAGTAAGTCTTAGAAGTACCTTAGGACTTAATATGAATTTTAGAATGTCTGTTGCTTCTGTTCATCCTTTGGTTTTTTTACCCCCAACCACCTCCTCTTTTGTTAATGTTCTGTGTGTTTTGTGTTTTTTGGTTGCTGTCTCATTATTCAACATAACATACTGATATTTTCATCAGAGAATTTTAGCAGTAATAGTTTTATATGGTGATGAGTAGATTTGGGTTCATTCTTTTTGTTCATCTGACCACTTTTAGTATTCATATTAACAGTGATCTGTTACGTGTTTATCAGCTAGTGACACTTAGAGTTGTTGTAGGAGGGGGGGTGGAAAAAGCCATACTCACTGGGTTACAGTAAGAAAAGTTGAGTTAGTGTGTAGAGAAGACTTGGAGTATAAAGACTAGGAGGAAAAAGACCAAGGAATCCTAACCTCACAACTTACCAAAACAGACTCATTTTCTTAAGTTTCAGAGCTTTAAAAACATTTTCATTAATGTAAGGTAAACAAAGAGTGGCAAAATAAAATGCCACTTTTGTTAGACCCATCATTTTTTTATTGCTACAGGTTATTTTCTGTCAGTGTAGAAAACTAAAAAATGTAGGACAGATTATAAGAAATATTTCTTATCCTTCACATTTTCTGATCAGCTGCAAGAAAAGACAGATTTTGTATTCTAGAATTGTGCACAGTTTAAATTCAGATTCCCTGTGAGTAGTAATTGTCATTATTTCTTCAGTCACCTATCATTTGTATATAGAATTTGTAGGTTTAAGCTTCCATTGTTAGGGTAAAATCAGTATTAGACACACACACACACACACACACACACACACACACACACAGACAAAGTAAGGTTAACAAAGCTTGTTTATTGATCCTTTCTGTCTGTCTACAGTCATTGCCTTTTACAAACTGGCTATAAGACAGAAGATATATAACTGCCACATTCTTTCTTAGGGTTTTTTAAATGCCATTTTCTTGTCATTTTAATATAGATATGACTAATGTGTTGAACATTAGATACAGAGTATTTTTCTTAGCTACTTGATATTAGATATTGATCAGTGGAATAAAGTTATTGAACAGCTTGGAACACCATGCCCTGAATTCATGAAGAAACTACAACCAACAGTAAGGACTTACGTTGAAAACAGACCTAAATATGCTGGATATAGCTTTGAGAAACTCTTCCCCGATGTACTTTTCCCAGCTGACTCGGAACACAACAAACTTAAAGGTACTTTTTATAAATACATATATTTAATCCCATTTTGAGTATGTGTGTGTGTGTGTGTGTGTGTGTGTGTGTGTGTGTGTGTGTTTGTGTGTTTATGTTCTTACGGGATATAACCCAGCGTCCTCTCTGGGTAATGGAACAAAGTGAAAGACTTTAGTTACTTTTTTTTGTAAATTTTTTTTTTTGACCATATGTATGACCAGATTTTATAGTAAAATCTGTTCTTTTTAAAACATATACTTTTTGATAAATGATAATGTCAAGTTTCCGAAGTTTATGGTAATTTAAAAACTTTTATGAGATACATGTACATTAACATCATTATTTTTACAGCCAGTCAGGCAAGGGACTTGTTATCCAAAATGCTGGTAATTGATGCATCTAAAAGGATCTCTGTAGATGAAGCCCTCCAGCATCCATATATCAATGTCTGGTATGATCCTTCTGAAGCAGAAGCTGTAAGTTCTTTTCTTAATGTTTGAAGAATATACTGAATTAGAGTTAGGTTTGGAGGAGACTTTTTAAATTTAAATAAAAGTATAGATAAATGATGATGGTATTTTTCTGTTTTTGCATGAATGGTATCTTAAATTAATGAGCATCTCCAAGCACCCCTGACACAAAATAAAGCTACATCTCACTGTTTCTTACCTTTTTGCCTTGCCTTTTACATAATGAGCTAGAATGTTGAACACTTTGGGAAAACGTTGTAACTAATTGCAAAACAAATTATTGTGTCCAAAGCATAGCACAATTCTGTAATCTAAATAAAATGTGACAATTTCAAAAACTGGAGGAAGAGAAAAAGACAGTTCAACATCTTTTTTTTTTTTTTTTTTTTTGTCATTTTGTTGTCCAAAATTAGTTTCTCTACATAAGAAGGTTGGTCTGATGATGTATTTTTGAAAGCCTCTAATACTTCAAATAATTATAAAGAATTTATGTACTCCCAGTAAAGCAACTCAATTATTACTGCCCTTGTGTTTTTCAGCCACCACCCAAGATACCTGACAAGCAATTAGATGAAAGGGAACATACAATAGAAGAGTGGAAAGGTAACATTCGCCAAGTTCTTAGAGATGAAGCTGAAAGAGCATCTGAATCTTTATGTTGATTTAATCATGTTAGGAAAATTAAAGATACTTGTTATTCGTAACTGATATTTGGTAAGAGGATTATTAATGTTTTTACAGAGGTAGAAATTAAGTCTCCTCCATCCCTGACTTAATCTGAATCTCTCGTGTTTCCTACCCCAGAGAGACACATCAGTGCTTTCTGAAATTTGTATGTTCTTCCATAGTGTACAGATACACAGACTTGTGTTTGCCATCTCCCTCTCTTTCTCTCCCACCCTGTTTTAATCACAAATGGTCGTATACTGTTCACATTTGCTTTGTTGATATAATCATTTATCTTCAAGATTCTTCTGTCTCGTTCCACATATCTGGCTCATTTGGCTTAAAAGCTGTTAGCATTCTGCTGTACGACTGTGTCACAATTTCTGTATTTAACTCCCTCTTGAAGAGCTTTGTGTCCAGGCTGTTGTTGTTACAGACAGCTCTGCAGTGTTGTTGTGCACACGTGAGAACGGGCCTGTAAGAAAAATCCTATAAGGAGATTTGTCAGGCCAAAGGATATTCCCAAATTACTTTCCATAGAACTTACAGCAGTTTATACTTCCATCAGCATTGTGTAGAATGTCTGTTTTACCCCCACCCTCCCCAACCGAGTTAATTTTTAATCTTTGCAACTCTAATATGGTAGTTTTACTTTGTGTATGTGGGGAAACATTAATAATACATTGATTGTCACAGAAATGTTAAAGTGTTTCTTTCATTAAAAGATTCCCTGGAACACTGGAGCCAGATAATTTTTAGATCCTGTTCACTTCCATTTGCATTGTTGTCATTTAGTAATTTGATGACTTTTATAGCCGCATGACTTTGGGCAGGTCACTTGGTCCCTTCTTTACCTTATCTTAAAATGGAGACAGGGGACATCTTATTAAGAGCTAAGTACCAAAATGGTTGCAGGGCTAAAGGTAGTGAGGAGATACAAACTTAAACAAGTGATCTGTCTATAAACCTGTTCGGGAAGAATGAATTTGATTCTTTCTTTTTAGGAATAACCAGAGATTAGTCTTCTCTGAGTTGACTTTAGGGAAACACACAGACCCTCTAGAGCCCACCAGAGTGATAGAATTGAGTAGAACCTAGTATATCTGTATATGTAATAAGTAATGTACAAGGATGTAATTGTGGATCAAAGTGTGTACTAAAATATCTTGCCTGATATTTTTATATACCATTACATTTAGAATAGGCATTTATGTATTTCTTATAACCTTAATAGGCCACCAGTTGTAAAACACACCGCTGTATACCACTAAGAAAACACTGCCAGGGGCACGGCACCATTGATTGTAAGATGCAGCCCCATTTCCAAGATAATAAACTGATAAAAGTGCATCTTAAAATCAGTGTAACACAGTATAGTTGACCCTTCCAGCAATGCAGGGGTTAGGGTGCTGACTCACGCACTTGAAAATTCACATAAAATTTTTGACTCCCCTAAAACAGCTGCTAATAACCTGCTGTTTTCTGGAAGCTTTACCAATAACATGGTTGGTTAGCACAGATTTTAATGTTATATGTATTATATACTGTATTCTTACAATAAAGTATGCTAGAGAAAAAAAAATGTTATTAAAATCATAAGAGAAAATTTACAGTACTGTGCATATATTTGTTGAAAAAAGTCCACGTATAAGTGGACCCATGCATTTCAAACCCATGTTGTTCAAGAGTCAACTGTATTTTTGTTTGTGTGTAAAGATGTATCTGGAATTTATTCTGTATCTTTTTCTCCTAGTCTAAGTGTAGCTCAGTAATTAACCACAAAATGCCTTTTTTTCTTTTTTCTTTTTTGTTTTTTCTTTTTTTTAAAGAGGGTGAGTGTTTGGACAGGGGAGGGGCAGAGAAAGAGAGAGAGAGAGAGAGAGTCAGAGAGAATCCCAAGCAGGCTCCATGCCCAGTGCAGAGCCCAACATGGGTCCGATCTCCCAATTGGGAGATCCCATGATCCCATACGAGATCATGACATGAACCAAAGCCAAGTTGAATGCTTAACCGACTGAGCCACCTGGGTGCCCTGCAAACTGCCTTTTTAAAGATCTGCTTAAGAGGTTTAGCATTACAACAGAAAGAAAAATCTGTTGGCAGAGCCATTAACTTAACATGTTGCGTTGCCTACTTAGTACTCCTAAGTAGCTTTGGTTCTTCTCCCCTTTTTTTCTTTAAAGAAAAGCATCTTTCATTCCTTCCTCTATCCTATTTTTCTCCTTCGAAGCCCAAAAAGATTAATATAGCAAGGAAAGTTAGGTGTCTCTAGCTCTTGTTCATTTCAACATATCCACTCAATTTACCTTATAATCAGAGATTCCTTATCAGTTGAAGGAAATTCAGACTCCTTGAAATTCTGGGCAACATTCTCTACTTGTACATTTTCCTCAGAAGAGGGTTTGTTGTGCTTATGCAGTTCTCAAAGGATTCCTGACTCAAATATGGTGATGCATAATGGTGATTGTAGCATTGACTAGAAGGCTCTTCTGAAGTAGATATTCTTACCCTTATGGTGCATCACACTTGACCTCAGGATCACTTAGAAGAACGCAGGGCAGGAGGCACATAGGACCTCAAGGCAGCATTTGGCATCTCTCTTCAGTTGGAACAGTGCTCACACAGTCCATCCACTGTCCAGAAGTCCAGTTAAAAAATGAGGTTCCCATGGGAAAATCTTGACTGTGATAGCATGTTATGCTTCAAATCCTAAGGAGTTGAAGTGTAGCTACCTGCTTTTTTTTTTTTTAACAGAAGTCCGTGGGGGAGGGGAAGAAAAAAAAAAAAAAGGTTAGAGAGGGAGAGAGCCAAAGCATCAGTGTCTCTTAAAAACTGAGAACAAACTGAGGGTAGATGGGGGGTGGGAGGGAGGGGAGGGTGGGTGATGAGTATCGAGGAGGGCACCTTTTGGGATGAACACTGGGTGTTGTATGGAAACCAATTTGACAATTTCATATTAAAAAAATGTATATCCCATCCCGATTAAAGAGGCTTCCATACACTTCTGTACTTAAGTCTTTTAACAGATATCTGGATAAGCACCTGCAATGTACTAGGTTACTGTGCCACAACCAGGAAATAAGACATGAATGAAACAAATGTGATTTAAGCTCTCACTGAGACAGAACTGAGCATGTGTAGAATGATATGGTATAGTACAGAGTTCTGGTGGAGTAAAAAAGATAGGGCTTCTAACCCCAGCTCTATCCTTAATCCAAGTTTAGGAACATTAGTTATACCAGAGATTTTGTTCTTTCAGTATAGTCCATTGTTCAGGATCAGGGTATTGTTACAAACACCTTTGAATCTTAGACTGACACTTAGGGACACTTTACCATTGAAAGGACACTATTAGAAGTCTTTAATGTGTGTAAAAATGTTCAACTTAAAACAGATACCTGTGAGGTTGGCTCTCAGACTTTGAAAAGTTTGTTTTTGTTCCTCTTTTTCAGAGTTGATATACAAAGAAGTTATGGACTTGGAGGAGAGAACCAAGAATGGAGTTATACGGGGGCAGCCCTCTCCTTTAGGTTGGTTACTATATAAGCTTGGTTAAGGTTATAAGGTTAGGGTTACTTCTTGTGTTGTAATCTTCAGTTGCATGAATCACGTATTGTTTCCCATATTTATCACTGTTACTATTTTTTAAGTTTAAGTATAGGGAGTGTAGTTTGGGTGAAACCACTGGTAGGTACACTGTTGTCCTAATACATCATGCTAATATATCGGTAACTGACTCCATAAAATACACATCTTTTTCTATAATACTGACATTCTATTGAAAAACGGAAATTTAAAACCATTTTGTATTGGCATTGTTCTCTTTAAAGAAGAAATTTTTCATAATTCAATATACTTACCAGGATTTTAATAGTCTTTACTTTGGATAAATAAACTAAGCCTTCATTGAAAGATTTAGTACGTCTTTCTCATTAAGTTACCATCTTTCTCATTTTGGTATTGATTTGTTGAACCAAGGCAATAACATTAAAACTGCCATTAGGAAGTGTTCCATCTAAAAAGAAAACTGGTTGGCAGGAGTTAAACATTTTCTTTTATCACAAGCTATATTTAATGTTAGCACTTACAAAAGCATAAAGCATTGAGGGAAAAAGTTAAATGACAGGTAACATGTATATATTCAGTACAAACTACATGACAGGCACTGGTGGTTTATGTACTTTATTTCATTCAACCCCTGAGACCTCACTGAAGGGAATATTATGCACATTTTACAGATGAGGAAACTAAAGTTCAGAAGAATTAAATGAACATAAAATTACAAATGTATTATGTAGAAAAGCTAATACTTACAGCCATGTTCATCAGTAACTTCAAATGGCATGGTTTTTCTAGCATCCCATGTGGCCTTTAGCTGGCAGCAGAGACTTTTGGCTACAGAAGTTAGAACAGCTTTATGAAAGAGATGAAATTTGACCTGAACCTTGAAGGCTGAGTAGTGTTTTAAGAGATAGGTCTTGAATTTGAGTAAGACTATGCCATTTTAACCATCCCTTTAAAACTCTTCTACATTCTAAAAAAAATAAAAATAAAAATATTATATGAGTAAGATTTTTAACTATAGTTTCAAATGCCCATTTTGTTATACTATAAACATATATTTGTTTAGTTTCTGTGGCTTTCTGTAGCACTTTTGGTTATATTTGTGAGTTTTTGAAATTTTTTATTTTTTAAATCCTTGATCAGGAATACAGTCTTACAAATTATAATATAGATCCTGTTGAAAATAGAAAATGGGGGCACCTGGGTGGCTCAGTCGGTTGAGCTTCTGACTTCAGCTCAGGTCATGATCTCACGGTTCGTGGGTTCAAGCCCCGCATCGGGCTCTGTGCTGACAGCTCGGAGCCTGGAGCCTGCTTCTGATTCTGTGTCTGTCTCTCTGTGCCCCTCCCCTGCTCACGCTGTCTCTCTCTGTCTCTCAAAAATAAATAAATGTAAAAAAAAAAATTAAAAAAAATACATAAAATGATTTTGACAGCTTTTACCTACAATTTAGTTGTAACAAAAGCTATATTATAAATGCTTTAATAGCTGAGTTAATTAGCTTTGTATTGATGTACAGTAGTAGTTATAACTAAATTTAGTTCATGATGGAGCTTTGAGTGGGATTTGAAAAATCCATTATGTGGGAGACTGATATTTCAGAATGGTCTCCTAGTGAGTGGTACATCGGAAGTGTCAGATACTTTAGTAAACTTAAGTTCATGAGATAGAGCAGTTTTATCTGTTTTTAACTTATTTAAAGAAACTGGATCTTAAACAGCACTTGACTATGGTTATAAAATAAGTCAGTGGTAAGGACAGGACTGCAGGTTTCTAGACATTTTCTGGATTCTCAGGTATAGCTTAGGGAGAAGAGTGTTAATAACTCAACCCATTATAAAAATATTCAGTTCTTGATTATATGGAAAAAGAGAAGAAAGTCTTTGACAGATTAAACTATCAGATAATCACAATATCATTTCACCTTGAATTTTGGAAATTAAATATATTATTTTTCCCACTTTTCCTATCTTTATTTTGGTTTGGCTAAGTTTGCATGCCTTTGAGGGTGTAGAGACTCACCTTAGGGGGAAATGACTCAGCTACCTAAAATGAAGGATTTTCCCTATTATTGCCAATTCAGATATTTGAGAATTTACTAGATTGCTTTAAAGTTCAGGGGAAAAAAAGTACTTTTCTTAGGTATTTGATTTTCAGATTTAAAAGTTAACTATTTAGGGTTGCCTGGGTGTGGCTCAGTTGTAGGTGCCGGACTTCGGCTCAGGTCATGATCTCACGGTTTGTGAGTTCGAGCCCTGCATCGGGCTCTGTGCTAACAGCTCAGAACCTGGAGTCTCCTTCAGATTCTGTGTCTCCCTGTCTCTCTGCCCCTCCCCTGCTTGTGCTTTCTGTCTCTCAAAAATAAAACAAACATTAAAAAATTAAAAAAAAAAAAAAAACAACACTTAAAGTTAACTATTTAATGCATTTAAAAGTTAATTTTGGGGGCACCTGGCTGGCTCAGTCGGTAGAACATAACGATTCTTGATCTCAGGGTTGTAAATTTAAGCTCCACGTTGGGTGTAGAGATTACTTAAAAAAATTTTTTTTAATTAGAAAATAAAAGTTAATTTTTATCAAATTAAGCAGTTTGGATAAAAATGAAGTTTGGGTTACAAAATAGAGGCATAAAATGTATATTTGGTGGAACCCTTTTATGATTTGAATATTTCGGTACAAGTCTTTGAAGCTAGCTGTGGTATTGTGTACTCTTCAGTCAGAACAGGTGCATTCTGTAGTGTCCTATGGATTGAATTTAAAATATAATGTCTTCGGTTCACTCTGGCTAGGAACCTAATGGACCAGTCCAGCCCAACACCCTAAAGATTTGCCTATCCCCACTCCCCTGGCTATTTCATTGTTAGATTTGAAGACAAGCTCTCAGAGGACCTTTTGTATTCTAAAGTGTTTTATGGTTCATCATTAGAATGGTAGGATGATTTCAAGCACTGAGATGCTGGGTTCTGGAGTAGTGGTTTTCAACCTGCTTTGTTTTAGCATTCTTTGAGTGCCTGAAAACTCAGCCCTAGAAATTCTTACTGCTCAATTTGGAAACCACTGCTTTTATTCCATAAATGAGTTCTTAAGAACATTTGTATAACTTGCATTATTTAATAGGCTCAAGTTTGGAATGGCCCTTATTTAGTAATCCCATAGTTCAGAAGTACTTACCTATGAATGTGAATCACCGTTAACATATTTCCCACCCCCCAAGTGACATTCCTTCCCCTTTCCTAACCCAGCCCCCTTGAAAGGATTTCACTATTGGTTATGTATTCCTGTTCCTTTTTAAAATCCAAGAAATGCTTGTTACCTATACTTTCAGTAAAGGAAACAGTCTTCCCCTACTTTATCTGTTTAATAAATCCATGCTAGCATTTATGAAGTATTTATTAGAGTAAAAATAACAAGAACATGAGTTTACCCAAATAGGGTTCTTGAGTGACCCTGGCAAGTCCTATAACCTAAACTGGGACAGTTGAACTAAGGACCCTTCCATTGAGAATGATTTTAGTCTTTGTCTTGGCTTTTTCTTTAAAACAAGATGTGCCAGAATACTGCTTGGAGTTTATAGTGAGAAGATAACATAAGCCATTTTTATTAGGGCAGTGGTTTTTAACTTTTTGAGTTACATATCCCTTTGGAACCTCTGTCCAAAAAAAATGCAGTACAGACAGTATTGCATGTATTATCACACACACAACTTTTAAACCTTTTAAAGCCAAGAGAAAAAAAATGATTGATTACTAGAGGTAGCCAGTACAGTACAGGTAGCTCAGTGTGCAACTCTGTCTGCAACTGATTTGCTGTTTTGTTTCTCATAGCACAGGTGCAGCAGTGATCAATGGCTCTCAGCATCCATCGTCATCATCGTCTGTCAATGATGTGTCTTCAATGTCAACAGATCCGACTTTGGCCTCAGATACAGATAGCAGTCTGGAAGCATCAGCTGGACCTCTGGGCTGTTGTAGATGACTACTTGGGCCTTGGCAGGGGGGTGGGGGGATGGGGAGTCGTTTAGTCATTGATAGAACTACTTTGAAAACAATTCAGTGGTCTTATTTTTGAGTGATTTTTCAAAAATGTAGAATTCATTTTGTAGTAAAGTAGTTTATTTTTTTTAATTTCAAGTGATGTAATTTAAAACTTAAGTTGTGTTTTAAAACAGCAACAAAACTATTGTATTTTTGCTGTAATTAACTGTATAATGTAAACCTAATTATTTTATCATGGTTTAAAATTTTTGCATATTTGCTTTATCTTATGCTGCTGATTTTTTTTTTTTTTTACTGAATTTGTAAGATTTTGTTTATCAAAGCAACTATTATGTGGTGACTTGCCTATATCATGAATTATTTAAGATTTTTATAGGTTTTTTTTATTAGAATTTTATTTCAAATGTTTTGTTCATGATGCTATCCTTCAGGGTTATGTGCTTATCAATGAAATAACCCCAGAGGAGTGAGGGAAAATAACCTGTAGCCAGTTGTATTCAGGAATAACTACTGTAAATGATGAACGTGTTAAAAAACCTCCAATATTTGCTACTTGCCAATCTTAATTTAATTTCAACAATTGGTAGGTAATCCTACATCCTACATTGTTTTTGGCAAAAGCCCCATCATCTAAATGACAGAATAACTCAGAGCATGTCTTTGAAGATGCTGGGCGTCTACCACCACCCTCCTATTCCCCGCACCCCCCCACCCCACACAACAGAAGCCAAGTAAAAAGAGTATGGTATTTTCTGCAAATTTGTGGCATGCTCAAAGATTATGATCACATAAAGTCAAGAGGATACTTCATGAATAATACATTTCAATGCAAATAAACAGATGGTTCACTTCTACTAGCTATGAGCCTGTTTTTGTATACACTGAGTTAATCTACTCAGGCTGTAGGTCCCAGCTGTGGTCTAGAGTCTGGTCTTTCCCTTTCCTGCAGCCTCAGGCCCTTGGACCTGGGACCTTTCTGGTTTCCTAGCATGATATCAGTCAGTTGAGCACCAGTTCTCAAGGCGTTTCTGGCCATTTGATTCTACCTGTAGCATAATCTATTTATACTAGCTGTCAGGAGGTTCCGAAGCCTACTTCAATTTCTGTAGGTGATGTATCAAATGAGCAATATACCGTTCATCTGAAAATAGTAGCACACAGCCATATATAGGATATCATTTTCTAAGGACTGTTTCTTCACATTGAGCAGAGCAGGCATAAGTGGTGGTTATTCAGTCTGAGTCTTTGTTTTTTTTATACCTGATTTTCAATAAAACATGCAATGTGGATGTTGAGTAGGGTAAGAATGGTGCTGCTCCTGACAAGTGTATGTTAACTGTTTACATTTTCTATCTGCGGAATTATTTCTCCACAACTGAATTTTTCGTAAGTAAATGTCATTGAAGTCTCATTTTCTCTGAAATACATCATCTGTACGGCCCCAGGCACCTTTTGTTATTTTTGGAACAAGACGGATTTTATATCATGAACTGGGAAATGCATACGTAAATCAGTGACAAGGTTCTAGGCAGGAAGCCCATGGGAATTACTGACCAGTAAGAGCAAGAACTGGTGCATCTCAACATGCAGTGTCTGAAAGTTCGCTTGGCCTGTGATTCGTGTATTTAGTGCAAGATGCCTTTTGAGTTACTTATTTTAGGTTATTGTTAATGTGCAATATTCAGGATTAAAATACATTAGCCTTTTTAATATGCTTTGAAATAGCAAGTTTGGTTTTGATGGTTTTATGTCATGATATCTAGCCTCTGGAGGTTGTCAGCCTTTTTATCAGTCCCTTTTCTACTCCTACAACATGGTGCATTAATTTTGTTAAGCAAATTAGAGTTTTGAGACTGTAACACCTCTAGAGTGGCAGAAACAGGATTGGATTTACGATGTTAGCAGAAATTTGAGCATGAGTGTGTTCTTAGTTTATATTAGTTTGGCAGTTAATTAGCTTTATTTTCCCTAGGATAGATTATTTCACTATTGCACTTTAACAACTGACATGCTTTCAGAAGTTCCCCATATTTTATGTTTGATTGCTAATAAGCCATCTCTGTTGATACAGATTTTGATTAAGCAAGGAAAACCAGGTGTTCTTCCTGTATCATCTGTTGTAAATGCCAGCTCCCCCTTGCCAGCCAGCATGTTTCAGTTGATTCAGAGAAAAGGAATTCTTATTCATTAATGTAGACTAAAATACTTGGCAAACTATATCCTGAAAACAAAGTTTGCTTGTTAAATGTTGTGTGCCCTACGTTTTTAAAATGCGATATCTAAATACAACTTTCCCTCATCCCTTAAATCTGTGAAGTTAGAGAAGTACTGATTGTTTTTGTTTTACAGCGTTTTTGAACCTTTAAGACATCTTAAACATTTGTGTGTGTTTTAAGAGAAATTACAAGTAAGATTTCTGTCCAGCAGTACTTCCGTAAAGCCACCTTGCTTCTCTTAGAGCTTTGGTTTTTCAACTTCATATATATTTAATATATCCATCATCTTACCGTCAAAAAATTATTTTGACTAAGGTTTATTGTTCACATTTATATTATTTTATTATTCACCTTTACGGGAAAGAGACACTAATTCTTTTCTCCTAGTTCTTCCTCATTTCCTACTCTGTTACTCTCTGATGTATACTGACCATTTGTAAAATGATTGTGTTGTTGGGATTGCTTCGTTACAATATACGTGAATAGAGCATCTCAACTCCTTGACGCTGCTTGCCGAACAGTTCTCATTTTGTCACACACCCTCAGCTGCTGGTGTTCCTGGTATGCACCCTTCCAGGTCGGTAAAGGCACAGTGCTTCACCCCACACGTACTAAGAGAAATGCCAGCCTTTAAATGAGGAGGCCACCACACAACCCCCTTCACAGTACAGAGAAGCTTGGTGGTATGCAAAGCAGCAGACTTGCCTGTACTTTTCATTATTCTGTTCCTTGTTAACCCTGCTGTTTTGTCTAAAAAGATGAAGGTGAAGAGGACGTAAGTGTCTAATAGTGAAATCAGAAGAGGGCACGTGAAGCTGTTTCAGGGTTACAGATAAGACTTGGTTTACACTGTCGGCCAGTATGTGCTACACATATGAAGACTTAACTACTCAGTGTTGCCTAGGCACAAGCCTGCACCACACTTGGAGGTAAAGACATAGTCTATTTTCAAAAATACTGTTGTAGTTTGTGAGTGTTGTTCATTAGTCACACATTAGCTGTAGAGTGAATGCATGAAGCCCCATGACCCCAGTAAACTTCTCTTACCAGTAGAAAAACCAAACACCACTGTTCTGTCATTAGCAGCCCTCTTAAATGTTGCCTCCATATCCTTTACGTGTTAGCGTACATTGTGTTTCTATGATCTCTCTTAGGTTTTTCCTGAATCAGAGGAAACTACTTTTTCCTTAATAGCAAGAAAGATGAAGAGGTAAAGGGCATTGAAGCAGAAATGTATAGTTTGGGGTACGATTAGAAAACTCGCAAGGAAAACAAAAATCCGAATTAATTTCAAACTAACTGCTCTTAGTTAAGTGCTCTTAAGGAGAGTCTAGTAAGAGTAACAATTTCTGGCCATTTCTAGTTTAGATTCTCTTCGTTACTGAGACTTTTGAGAAATCTGTGGATTAGTTTTGCACAATGTTCTATTCTCACAATAATTTACAAATTAAACTAGGTTTTTATTGAACTACCTCACACTAATTTTCTATGCTTTCCCAAGTAAGCTATTGCCCTTACTGTAAGCTCTTTACTGAGTGTGAATTATAAATGTGTGTTAAGTACTTTATAGCCAATGTTGACACAATACCAGTAAGTATGTAAAATATATACCTTGCATCAGTAAGAGAGACTCATGCGTAAAATCTTTCACTGTGTATCTTGGAAAATTGTGTTAGATGTGTTCGTTGGACATTATTACTGTCTGTTTTTATAAGTAGAAACCTGCTCGTGATATCAGTCCATTCTTTACATTTTACAAAAGGAATAAATCTTAGTAAATTTTACGAAGAAATAAATTACTTTTGTAGGCCCGATATTTGGTATATTTTTGAGAAGCTCTTAATCTTTTAGCTGAATGATGAAGTTAAACTGAACTAGCTGTCTACTTGGACTGTGACATCTATTTTCTCATTACAGTTTATCCTGTTCAACAGGTTTAAAACCTGAAAACCTACATATGATAATTGACATTTGCTTTTCTCCCTATAATGCCATTCCTTCTTCATACCTGTTCCTTCCCTGTGTTCCATTCCCTCTCCTCTCCTCTAGACAAAACAAAATGGGGCACTTTGTAGGGAATGCTGAGATAATTATTGTGGTTTTTAATCATTCATGCCCTAGTCATTAAACATGCACCACTGGAATGTAAACATTGTTACCTAGTATGTTAATTGGTTATAATATTTTAAATAAAAAAGAAAAAAGTGGTATGAAAAATATGAAATTAAGAGTTTTTTCATTGAAAACGAAATATAAATTTGTGCTAAAAAAGTTTTTATGGGCAATTTTAAGATTCCCTGTGGATTGGTATTAAAGGGGTAGTAGGACTAGGGCAGCTTTCTTAGATTTGGATTTATACAGATTGTGAAGAGCCTAAAGTACCACTCTGCTTTTCTGGTTTATCTAGTCTTGCTTTTCTTGTATTTGAAATCTCTGGAGAACTGTATCTAAAAGGAATTTTCTTCAGTGCCCTTAACCTAGTTCTCAGTAGCCATGTAAGAGAGCAGCCATCGCGGCCACTTGGCAAAAACAAGTTTAATTTTAAAAGGATCTATTTCAAAACGAACTGGGGATTTCGGTTTTGAGTGTGTTTTCAACTTTGCCATGCTTCTCTTCTCTTTGCCGAACTGGGCAGGCTGCTACGTGGGTATCAGGGTCGCCCACTGTATACGTCCAGCCTCTGTATGAGGTCACTCCCTCTCTTGCTCAACTCTTACTCCAGAAAACCATCTTCTCCATGCTTTCCCCATTCACCTGCACTCAGACTTCCCTGCTCTGAGGAAAGGACGAGACGGGGTCGGTCTTTACCTGATCACTGCAGCTCCATCGGCCTACGGGGTCGCTGGCCTGGTGCATGCGCTCTGCTCTGTCACGGTCGTTAGATCTCCAGTGAGAGACTGGGTGGCAAAAGCAGACATCAAAGTTTTGAGTCCATATAATTTCTGCCCAGTTGTAATACCCTGGTGACACCAAATGAAAGGGGGTAGTTCGCCCTTATTAGTCTAGGTACTATGTCTATTTTAGTATTGTACCTTAGAAGGTCGATTGGCTTCATGTAAATGAACATTGATTTGTACTAGTTTTGTGGTTTAAAATTTTTTTAGCTTTTACAGCTTAAACACTGATATGTCTTTGGACTTCATTTTAACTGAAACACGTCAAATATGCTTTTCTAATTTTAGACTTCTAACATATAATCAGTTCGCGAATGCATATATGTCTACGATCCTATGTTGGAAGCTGGGGGTAAGGAAAGATAACAAATGGGACGACGGTCTGGTCAACCTGATTGAAATACTGTTGTGTAGACGGGCAAGAACCATGCTGAAGGGACATGGAGGGATTGGTCAGGAAATGAGGGTTTTGCAGAAGAGGCATTTTTTGAGCCTTGGTATAAGGAATGGTATTCCCGGGTAAGGGAAAAGCAAGGAGGCTTAAAAGTGTGTGCATGGGCAAGGAATGTGGAATGGCCTGACATGAGAGTGGGTGTGGAGAGAATATAATGAGAGAAGTCTGAAAAGCTGGGGATCAGAACTGAAACATTTGGAGGAATTGTCTTCATTTTAAAGGCAGTAGGAACTTACAGTTTGTGAGAAAGAGTAATGTGACCAGACCTTGGTTTTAGGAGGGACACTGGTAGTGGGAGCAAGCTGGTTAGACTGGAGGTGTGGAGATTGGTGACTGGGAAGCCAAAGATACACAGCTGAGAGCTGAGGTCATTATTTGCACAATGAGAATGGAAGAGAGAAGACTCAGGTTGCCATTAACTACGCGAAATAGCTGAGATTAGCATTTGGGGCTGAGCCCTAGTGATTGGGCAGCACAGCAGGTGTTGTGCAGGGAAAACACGTCCAAGGTATTTTCCAGTTTGTACATCACAGATTGAAGAGTCCGGGACAGAACACACGTCAGGTATGGCATCAGCTTGCCACTTAAATGTTTCAGCGAGGGAGGAAAGGAATAATTTCTCCCTTACTGCCGGTCACCTCTCCAGTCTCTTCCATTGTGAGGTCTGTGTCATCTGCTTGCATGGCTCTTACACCAATTCCATTAGTGTCATTTTGTGGACAGAAGAAAAAGGGGATTCTTGTTGGGTATAACATATGTAAGACTTAGCGTTCCCTGGACAGGTGTGGGAGCATAGTTCTGCTTAGTAAGGATTGAGTGAGTGGTGAAGCAGCAGTAAAAGTGCTTTGGAAAAGTTGGCAGGAAATAAAAGAATCCTGTCGAGAAAAAAAAAAAAGGTAGACTGAGGGGTCAGCACAGATTAAAAGGGAGAAACTAAAAGCACGTGTGCCTTGACAGGGTCCTGGAGAGGGTGGGATCTATTGAATCCTATGGATCCAGGTTAGCCTGACCTCAAGATGGAGAGTTTGGGTAATCTTGGACAGGTCTTAATTTTGCTGAGCCTTGCGCTATGTTACGTGAGCATGGGAGATAGTCTCTTATCGGGCTGCCATGATGATGGCATGTTTTCTTATGAACTATTTAGTGTAGTTTTATAAAAATAGTCTGCAAGCAAATGTAATTGCAGACTTTAACTTTATTAACTTTATTCCTTTTGGAAAGGAATAGAAATGGTGTGACGTGGAGAAATGTTAAAGAGCAAAGGAGGAATTTTGCATGGTCTCCCACCTTAGAACTTCTGTACCCTCTGACCTTCAAGTCATTTTTTTCCAGCCTGAATAGTCCCACTCTGGTTGGTAAGAATAATTCCTCATTGGAGAGAAATGCCTCAAACTCAAAATTTGATTTTTTTTTTTTTTTTGTTAAGAATTTGAACAGTTAAAACATTTTGGTTCTATTTCATACAACATTCTCACCATTCATTCCAAAGGAACCTCCTCCCTGGCATATACCTTACATCTTTGTGCACATGCTTTGGTTGCTTACTCCTGCGTTTGCCTGTTTTAAATCCTCATTGCTTAAGATCCAGCTCAAACACTTCTCTGATGAGCCTTCGCTGCGATGACTTTTCCTTTCACAAACCCAGAGCGTACTTGCTAACTCCCATCATCTGCTCACTGTGTTCCATGGAGGTAAGACAGCAGCGTGGTGTGTACCTCTTCACGTTGTTCTGTGAGTCTTCTCTTCTAGATGCTTCGCTCTGGAACACTTGGATAGAAGAAAGTGTCTTATACCTGCCTAGTTCGTGCCTGGGAGGTAGGCATTTGATAAGTGTTGGGCTGGATAAGCTAATGACTAGGACCCATCATCTATACCCTTTCTGTCCTCTGAAATGCAATATTCATGGCCTTCCAACTGTGTCCTAAGGAAACTGTACAGCACTACGGGATTAGTAATGTGAGCATGGGCTCTGATACCAGATGTCTAAAGTAGAATCCTGGCTTCACATTAGTTGCCTCACCTACAGCAAGTTGCCTCAACTCTCTGCGGCTCTGTTTCCTCAGAAGAGGTTAGAGGCAGAAGGTGATTCTCATACAGAATTAGAACCATGAGGGAGATAGTTTTCTTAGAAGCTTCCCAAGACGGTTCTGACCTGCCCCCCTCCATCCGTGATCAGCTGCCTTAGAGACCTAAATAAATACCCAACTCTCCACCGAGAGCAGTGACAGATGGGGTGCAAGGTGCGTCAGGAATGAGGCATGCCAAGCCCCAGGTGGTTACTGTGAGAGAAGGGAACCAGAAAGATACCAGGGCACTGCTCAGGGAAGACAGGAAGGGATGAGGAAGTGGAGGAAGGGCAGATGGTACAAAGTGTCATGCCCCCACCCTTCCTAAACATGGTGTTCTACTGCCTGCGACATTTTATGTGCACATAGGCTTTTGTGTTCAAGTAAGTTAGGGGGCTGCTCCTTAACTGTGAGCATGTTCATCATTTTTCAGGACTTGCTTATAGACCTCAGTATGCGTTTCCACAAACCTATCCACAACTGTCGGTGTGCTCTGTCTCCCTAACTTGTTGGAAGCCAACCCTTCCACTGCCTTTCATCTTTTTCCGGACTTCTCTCCTCGTTACTGCCCTCATTTCATTACCAGCCTCTCCCCCTCTACTGAACCATTCTTAGCAGCATACAAACATGCTCTAGTAATTTCCATGTTTAAAAAAAGCTCTCTCTTACCCCCTTCCACCTTGCAACCCTATTTATTTCTCTGCTCCCATTCACGTCAGGACTTCTGTAAAGATTGGCCTGGGCATGATGTTTTTCTTCCCTTCCCTTCTCATTCAGTCTCCAGACCATTCCTGTCTAGTTTCTGGCCTGTCACTCTACTACACTTGGTCTGGAGCACAGTTCCTGCACTAGCTTTCCTGCAGCCACTCCCCGTCACTGCCACCAAATTTACCCACCCTCCACCAGTGGCCACAAGAACCTTGCTGAAATACAAGCCAATCCACGTCCATTGATTTAAAGCCCTCAAATGCTTTTCTATATCCCTTAAAGTACCTTTACCTTGGGTGACCGGGCCCTACAGTGTCTGGCCTTGCCTGGCTCTTACCCTGGCACCCACCATGCCAACAGTGGCATTGGCACTCATGCAAACGTCTACAGCTCTTTCCTTCTGCCTGCAGCTCTCTGGTTGCATGGCTGCCCTGTCTGTCCTTCAGTCTTTAGTTCAAATTTACCTCCTCAGAGAGGACTTCCTGACCAACTTGTCTAAAACAGGCCCCTGGGATCACCTTTTTCAGAGCACTTATTACAACCTGAATATCTTGTTTATGTGTGCTTCTGTTTAACACACACACACACAATTCACCTGAGTAAATTTAAATCTTAATGGCTTTATTCAGTGATTCATGAATTGGGCAGTATCCTAAATCTAGCAGACAGATAGGAGCTCTGAGGAGCTGTACAAAATGAAAAATTTTTATAAGCAGAAGGGAGCAGGAAATTATACTAGGAAATTATACTAGTATACTACTCTATACTAAGAGCAGGTTGGTTATTGTAAACTTACTTTCCTGCAGAGGATGGCTGGAGTCTATCAGGCAGATGACCTACCTAGTACTGACCAGGTGATTACCGATGGACTGGCTTAAGATTCCATCTCTGGGAGAATCCAAACTGTAAGTAAGTCTTGGTTCAGTGATACGTGGATTAGTATAAGTGACTCCATTTGGGACCTACTGTCTTTTGGGACCTAACCTTTCCTTACGGTCTACCTTGCCCCACTAGAAAATCTATGAAAGCCATGACCTAGGTTTTGTTCCCTCTAGGCCCACGCGAATGAAATGCCTGTGGATCTCTACAGTGGACATAATATACCGTGGGGCAGTCCTCTCCTAAAGCGTAAAGGCTAACCTTATATCCCACCCTCCACGACCAGATCCTCGCTACCTTCTCTAGCCTTCCATCCTCCCCACAGCACCCCCACACCCCCGCTCTGTTTCACATACACCCCTTTTGCTCTAGCAAAAGCATACACATCAGCATACAAAACAGGATGTGCCTTCCCTCACCTCGGCCCTCCATCGGATTTAGAGGTCTCTTCCAGCATTCATTTTGCATCCTGTGCACAAACCTCATCAAAACATGATTGGGGGGATGTTATAAAGCTATCAAGCCAGCATCTTTTGAACTTAGACGACTCATAAGAATACAGGCCCTTAATTAAGACTCCCTGGGACAGAAGCCTGACTCCTTCCCTGACTCGTGTACGGTCGTGGGCCAGGTCCTGAACAAGTACTCTGTGCTTCCCAAGTCCTTGACTGTAAAGTGCAGAGAGTAAGGTCCCCTAATGACATGTGAGGTTCTTAGACCTGCCGACACAGCAAGGGCTCTGAGGTCACCCTCATTGTGGGCACGAGGGAGCACAGACCCGCAGAGCTTCACTTCCCTGTGGTCCTCCGGCGGCACGGGCCCAAGCTCTTTGTGCCAACAAGCTTTCTGTGGCCGAATCTCTTCTGTCTTACCAACCACAACACAATCCTGGCACCTCACTGGTCCACCTGTCACAGGGCTTGGGGAGCACGGACGTAGTAGCAACGTGGCTGGTAGGAAGGGTGGCAATTTCTGACAAAGGTGGTGGCGTTTGGCGAATGCATGGGCATGAGACGCAGCAGCACTGTCCTATCAACTCAGCTATGAGCTCGTATACATGACAAACTGTCCCTTCCTGACATGAGGATATAGGGAGAACTCGCCAGGAGGCTGGGGCCCTGCATCTAAAGGAGGGGGAGTCAGCGAGACAGGTTATTGTTACTGACTCCATTTTTTTGCACACAGGCCTGGGAACATGGATACGTGGACTCCATCCGAAGCACTTTTACAGTGTGGAGTATGTACGTAGTGGGAGTGGTCGTGCCCAGTCTGTCTTTCAATACCCAGGTAAAACAAGGAATGCCTCTCTCTCTCTCACCCTAAAAACTCTATTTTTTTAAAAAGGACACTTGTCAGTCTTTATTAAGCCAATTCCTTTTTTTTTAATATGAGACTTAGAATTTCCGCTTTTTACTTTAAAGTCAGACACAAATTTATAACACTTCTGAAGCAATCTGAGAGCAGAATCCTAGAATTTTGCCGATTTTCCACTATTGCCTGGTTGATTTATCCATAATTTAACCATTTTGTTAGCAACTTGCCTTTATTCTTTCTAAATCATTTAAAAAATCAAAGGTTTTCAAAACATTAATGTTCTATCTTTTCACATTCATAATTTATCGGTTTGCTTAATATTAAATGATGTCATTGCAATAATAAGTACAATTTGAATCCACGTTTGAGAATAGGTTCTGTAAATGTAACTCATTTGGGGAGAACCTAAGTGGACAGGGACAGGGTACTAGAGGCCAAAGCCCCTCACAGCCTTGTTGCTTGGCCTACTTTACAGGCAGAAGTCCCTGTGTTTTACAGACACAATGAGGAGTGCTGGCTCAACGGAAATGGGAGGGCAGAACTAATATTGCCAACTAATTCTCAGAGAAAAATTGCACCTGCAGATCCTAGTTTTGCCAGCAGGTGGCAGATGGGGTTCATGAGCTGGTTTTGGCCAGGACTTGGCCGGAAGCTGAGCCTTTGCCAGTAGGAATGGTTAAGAGAAGACAGACAACCTCCCTTTTCATCATGTGAAGCCCTTTTTGTCTTTCCTGCTCCTTTGATAGCCTGGTGGTGTTTTTCTCTTCAAGTCAAAGTTGGCAGAATTCCAGGAACTGTGGCAAGGGAACCCAGAACCCTAAGAATACACTGGTATTCTCACCTATGTTCTTCTTAGCTTCAGTTTCCCGAGCATGGGGCCAATTCCTATCTTGTTGAGGAATCAATCACTTCAGTTTCTTTTTTGTTTCTCCTTAAATAGGGAGGAGAGCAATATTTTACCTTCTTGGGAAGCTGGTCACCCGATCATCTGCTGTAGATTGCCTGAAAGTAGATACAGGTGTTGCTGTCCACTGACTGCCCCCTCCTCCCCGCCCTCCTCAGAGTTCCGTGAGAACTTTTTAAAAAGTTTATGTATTTATGTCTCTGGAGAGACAGAGACAATGTGAGTGTGAGTGGGGCAGAGAGAGAGGGAGCGAATCCCAAGCAGGCTCCACACGTCAGTGCAGAGCCTGACGCGGGGCTCAAACCCAGGAAACCACGAGATCATGACCTGAGCCAAAACCAAGAGTCAGATGCTTGACTGAGCCACCCAGGCGTCCCGTCCCCCCAAGAGAACTCGTTGACTACCGATGCTGCTGAGTGCCCTTGGCAGGCACCTGGGTTCCTGGCTGGTGAGGCCCTGGGCAGCCCAGCAGGCCTGTGGTCAACCTGCCTGACCACGGTAGGAATTACCAGCTAACTTGGACCTGTGAGCTTGCATCTCATGGTATGAAGTGAGCTCTTCTCGGGAACACCAAGACCCTGGCATTTAGAGCCTCCGTGCAATAGTTTATACCTGACTCTAGGTAGATGGGTGGTTGGCCCTGAGAGACTTTTCCAGAGATAGGGGTCGTAGATTGGGGCACTCTGGTGTGTAGGGTGGCAAGAGGCAATATGTAAGGACACTGCACAGGAGCCAGCGAAGGGTCACTGACATTGCTAGCCCCCAGAGGCCAGTCCTCTCCTCCCTAAGCCCCATCTCCAGGAGCTCTGGCCCAGGCCTACACCACGTGTGGTGGTGGCCAGGGAAAAGTTTTCTGGAGGGATCTGCCCTAATGGAGACTTAAAGTCTGAGGATGAGCTGGAGGAGGGTGAATGGGCAGGGGAGAGGAATTAGCACTAGCTAGAGGGGAGTCTGAAGGGAAACGGGACACAGACTGAGGCAGTGGAGGACAGAGAGGACAGAGGATGGGCACTTCCCATCACCATGTCACCTTCAGACACATGCCTTGTTTCCCTGCACGGGCCTGGGGCGGAAGTGAGGTGTATATCGCCCACGCTGAGCTCCGACTCCTGGACTCTGGCCCTGGAGCAGAGCCGGGGCCAAGCAAAGGCAAGCAGGTTACGATGGAAGGCCAGAGAGGAATTCTAGGCCAGATGCCAGCTGCAGAGGCCCAGGTGGCTCAGAGGCAGAAGGCCTGAGAAAAACTGTCCTGCTCTGGGCACGGGGAGGATGCAGCAAAACACAGATTTGCGTAAGAACAGCTTCCGTGACTGTGACAGCACCGGGTGTTCCTCAGGGAGCTTCACATCCCACTTCCGAAGCCCGTGGGACACCCTGGGGACCTCCAACGAGCAACTTGGTAACCCCAACCCCCAATTCTGCATGACCATAAAGAAGGAGTCAGGCATCCAGACGTCATGCTAGGACAGCAGATTTAATAAAGAATGCAAAATGTTCCCTGTGGGCTGCTCAGACCCCAGGTGCCATCTGTTTCGGTGGGTCACGGGGCTGCTGCCTCTGACACCTGCCAGGCCCTGCACCGTCGGAGCAGCATCCAGATCCCACGTGGGGCTTGGGCTCCCGACAGTCCCCCTGGGGGTGTCAGCACTCCTCCCTCCAGCTGGCTCTGGAGCTCCTGGCACCACTGAGGCCCAGGTCCAAGCTGCAGGGCCTCGTGGCTCCTCACGAGGCCGGCGGCCATCTCTGCTCAGGGGCGGGCGAGCACCGCTGCAGAAGGGAGCTCTTCCCCCTCCCTCACTTGGGGGCCTTGTCCCCTTTTGCCCCAACGGTCAGGCTTCCCAGGGTTGAGAAGAACTCCTCCATTTCCTTCTGCAGCAGCTGGTTCCTCTTCTCCGCATCTTCCCGGGCCCGCTCCGAGTTCCTCAGCTTTATTTCCAGCATCGTGTACTTTTTCTTTTCCTGGTCCAGTTCTTCTTCCAGCTGCGACATTCGCTTCCTCAGAGTGGCACTACCTTCTTCGAGTCTTTAAAATCAAGAAGAAAGACACTGTTTTAGACTGACTGGCTGGGTGTCAGTGAACACGTGCCTGCGTGCACTCCTTCCGAAGGAGCCGGTCAGGCGGCCCAGGGACAGGAAGACACACGCGGGCTCAGGGCTGGCTCTGCAGCAGGCCCCACAGGCCTCGGCAGCTCCTCCCAGGACCCTGGTACTTCACCCCCCCGGGGACCTCCCCTACGCCTGTGACCCAGAAAGGCCAGCATGAGCATTTGGCCCTTTGGCACTCGAGGCTGGGAGCCTGAGTCCTTGCTAAAATATAAAATCCACTTGCCCTCCAGCCCAGCCAACTGTCCGCTGAGGAATGGACTGCTGGCTGGCAGAAGGCAGGACTGGTCCCCAGATGGAGACGGAAGTAGGAAACTGGCCCCTCGCCTTTGCTCTTCTGGGAGCCGCCTTGGACCCTGGCCTCCCTCCAGCTGCCCCACCTCCCATGGCCCCCCTCCAGGCCCCAGCCAGACATGGCGACTCACTGGAAACCCCATTTGGGTTGTGCCCTCCATTCCTACTTGTCCTTCACGCCCCAGCTCGAATGCCTCACCCTCAGCGATAAGTCTCTGGATCCTCCCCAGGAGGCCACATCAGCGTTCCTTGATGCCGTGGCAGACATGCTTCTGTGGATGTTGACACCACACAGAACAGAGGTCGGCACATCCATCTTTTCAGCCAGATGACTACTTCCCGTAAGGCCTGTGGGGCATGCTAAGCCCAGCCCCTGAGAACCAAAACACTGGAGTTTGAGCCCCAGCCTGGCTGCTTATGAGGCACGTGACTGTGGGCAGAACACAAACTACCGGGTCCTGGTGTCTTTTCTGAAAAACTGTCAGGGACAACCCTTCCTCCAGGAGCTACAGCTACAATGAACAGAGAAGGCCACGAGTGCACAGCACAACACCTGTGACATGGGGTAAGGGGAGTAAGAATCCATTCCCACCGCATCCAGGCCCAGGCCCAGGCCTCTACCCTCAATCAACAAACACAAAGCATGAAGAAGGCAGGAAACCTCCCTGCAGCCCAGCCCCCCATCTGGGGAGCACAGGACACGCTAGGAGACAGAAGAATCCCCACGGCAGGTGGCAGCAGGACCCCCCCAGACTCCACTGCTTCTCCTCTGGCTCCAGCCCCCTCTTGGCTGGCTCCTCCTCCCCGATCTGGTGCTCTCAAGCTTGGGCCTGGGCCTCCTGTTTCCTCTCTATGTGGCTCATCGTGTGACCTCATCCAGTCTCCAGACCCGAGGCTGCATCTACATGCTGAATACCTCTCAGCCTGTGTGTGCCTCGACTCCACTCAGAAACTTGGTAAGCACTGCACCTCAGCGGGTCCACAGTTGGCTCCTGACCCTTCTTCTCCAAACCACTTCTGTGGCCCTGGTGTCCCACACACTGAACAACCCCATTCCACTTATTCCACCAAGACAAAAATGTCCCCTAAGTCAGTTCTTTCTTTCACCCCCACATCTGACCAATTAGCAAGCCTTCCAAACACGTTCAGAATCTGGTGCTTTTCTCCACCTCAACTGCTGCCCGTCAGGTACATGACATGCACACGTCTGGCCTGGAGCCCCATGCTCTGCCCTCCACCCCCCTTTCTCCCACTCCACTTGCCCGACCCTTTCCTCCACCTACCTCTCCCCACTGCAACCCCTGGCCTTCCCTCTGTCCCAGCACAGCCTTCCAGCCCTCTCTTCCCATGCTCCCCTGCCCTCCACCCTGCTAGTTCTCCTCCTTTATCTGACCTTCTAACATACCATAGATTTAAAAAAAAAAATTTTTTTATGTTTGTTTATTTTAGAGAGAGAGCCAGAGACAGAGCACGAGTGGAGGAGGGGCAGAGCGAGAGGGAGACACAGAATCTGAAGCAGGCTCCAGGCTCTGAGCTGTCAGCACAGAACCCGACACGGGACTCGAACTCACGAACCGCGAGATCATGACCTGAGCCAAAGTCGGATGTGTAACTGAGCCAGCCAGGTGCCCCTCACATACCATAGATATTTAAAAAATCTATCTTGTTCATGGTCGCTCCCCCTCACCCCCAACACACACAGCACCAAATAAAAATAAGGACAGAGGTTTTGATCGGTTTTGGTCTTGGCTCTGTCCCCAACATCTGGTACAGTGTCTGCACATCACAGCCACTCAATGAATTCTCTTCTGGGAATGTAAGAATTGGTACAGGGGAGGGGTTCTGAGTCCCGGAAAGCAGGGCTGAAAGCTGGTTTCCCCCAACTCCCCAGACCAGACCCAGTGCAGACTCCATATGTAAAGACCTGCTGGCTGGGGCTCTATTCTCTCCTGTGCTCAGAGGGATCCTCCTCTCCCTAGACCATCCCTCGGCCCAGGACGACAGCACAGACCACTCTGCTGGCGAGAGTACTACAAGGGCTGCCGCTGCTGCCCCCTTGCTTCTGAGAGCCTCCCACCCACCAAGCAGGAGGAAGCGTGAGCAGTGAAAGCTTCCTGAGCACTCTGGCTGCACCGGGCCCTGTGCTGAAGACTCCCATCCGCTGGCACTTAATCCTCATGCCAAAGGGGTGACGTCATCAAGCCCAGAGAGCCTGCCAGACAGACATTCAGCCAATACACACTGGGGTCAGACAGCCCACCTGGGATGCTCGGCCAATACCCAGCGGGCAGGGGTCCGACCCCAGGCAGTCTCACCCAGAGCCCTCCACGAAGCACAGCATTGTCCCCCTGAGAAACCTAAGCTTCTGAGAAGGTAAAAGAACTAGAAGCTCAAGTTGACTCCACAAACAGCTGAGGGAAGTGAAAAGTGGACTCTGACACCCTCTGAGGCTGTCCTCACACTTCCCATGTATGCTGTAGTTTTTGTCTGCGAGCTCATCTTCAGCTGTAATCCTCCTCCTCTGTATCTGCGGGGCGTTCCATTGTTACCTCTGCCTGGGAAGTCCCAGCCCGGCGCTCCCGTGTGTGGGGTATCTCCCCCTGCCCCCGTTGTATACCTCACAGTTCTACTCCTGTTGTGTCCTTTCTCCTCCTGGCTCAGCCCAATCTTATTGGTCCTTCAACTCCTAGCTCACACGTCGCCCGCTGTGACCCTCCCTGACCTCCTACAGAACAGAAGGGCCGACGCTGCCATTGAAGCTCCCTGTAGAAATCCCTTCCACCCCCCAACTGTCTCTGATGGAGAAAGGAAGGCCTCAGAACACACAGACACCTGCTAGTGGGTGGGACCTGATTTACAGGTCAGACATCTGGGGCAAGGGGCTAGGGAGCCGGAGAGGCTGGGAGAAGCACTGCATGCTGTCAGTGCAAGACTGCTCCTGACCTTGGGTGGAGAGCCTGGCACCTCAGAGCTGGGAAACCCCCTCCTCACAGGGGAGGGGGAAGGATCACACTAGGACCATCAGTGAACAAACCTGCAGGGCTCAGAATGGGGCACAAGGCATCCTCCTGTGACCAGGGCAGGTAGGAGGGCACCGCTTAGCACAGCCAGCTCCCTCCTCATAGAAAATTGGATTACAGTCCCAGAAGGCGTTTCCATATCGGGCCCAACCAGGTCAGCCAGCCAGGCTAGCTGGCCCAGGGCCAGCATCGCACGTGGGCGCTTCCTTGGGCCCTTGCACACTTCAGGGGGCCCACCTCCTCCCTGAGGGCCACGGAGGGACCCCCATGCTGAGCCCCTCCATTAAAGGTGCTCTGAGCAGCTAAGGCTGAGCTTCTGACTCACTCGCTCATCCAGCAGGCATTTATGGAGCTCTGACTGCATGCCAGGCCCCAGAGCTCCTGAGCTTTCCCAGACATAGGACCCCACCCCTCCATTCCCAACCTCGTCCTGGGGGCATTCTCCCAGCAAGGTGGCTCCCAGGGGCTGGCTGCTCTGAGCCCTGCCTCCTGGTGGCTTGCTCTCAGTGCCAGAGGCCATGACCAGAGGCCGACGGCCCAGGGCCTGTGCCCCGTGGGCTGCTGGCCGCAAGGGCTCCGCCGGGCCCCGGGGGGGGGGGGGGGGGGGGGGGGGGGGGGGGGGGGGGCTGGCCTCACACTCACCCAGCGGCTGCAGCCCTTTACCTTTTCATACTCATCTCGTACTCAGTCCTCTGCCGGCACAGCTCCGCCCTGAGCTCTGTGACCAGGCCCTGGAGAGCCTCGGAGCAGCGGGCATAGTCCTGGCTGGGGCTGCCTGGGTCACTGGGCTCGCTGCTGCTGATGCAGGTGCCCACCTCGTCCGGGCCACGGCCCAGGTCCGGGGATCTGCGGTCCTCGCTGCTGCTGGGGAAAGGGGAGGGTTCGAGGCCCCCCTCGGTGGGCAGGGAGCTGCAGGCGGACGAGTCGCTGGCCCGGCAGGCTGTGCAGCTGCTGAGCGAGCCCCCCGCCGACGCCTCGCAGGAGGAGGCCCCCGACCATGCCGTGCTGGCCACACTGGGAGTACTGGGAAAGAGGCCGCTGGGCGGGGGCACGTTGTCGTAGGTGGAGAGTCTCTGCGCAGAGCCAGAGTCCTTGAGCCGTTCTCCCGAGGAGGCCCGGCGGTGGCCACGCAGGGAGGACAGCCCGTTCATGAGCCAGTTCCCTCCGGAGGAGATGATGGGCACCTCCAGGGAGGAGCTGCCCACCTTCGGGCTCCCTGACCGGGCCCCCGGCTGCCAGAAGGAAGATTTCCAGTTGGGCAGAGTCTGCACCTTCTTCCCGGGGCTGGCGGCAGTGGTGGGGCTGCCTCGGCCACCCGGACCCACGGGGGAGGTTCTAGACAGCGCCGCCACAGTGGCCCCATCCAGAGAAGAGGTCCTGTGTGATGGCAGGCCGGGGGTGCCGGGGCTGCCGGGCTCTGGCTGGCCGTCCCTTGGGACCTCCTCGGAGCCCCACCCCACTGTACACGGTGGGCCCCCCCGTGGGGAGGCCGGCCCCTCCTCGGCCCTCGAGGTGAAGAGTTGGCTGTGTTTGCGGATCAGGACGGTCATCAGGTGCTGGACCAGGGACGTGCCTGCCAGGAAGAGGGAGTGAGAAAGCCTGGCCATGGATGTCTCCAGTCTAGGGTCTCTAGACCAGACCTGACACAGGGTATCTGCAGTCCAGAACCAGGCTGCTCCTCCAGAGAGCTCAGCAAGGCCTGCCATCTGCCTCCCCGAAGGAAAGGACAGCCACCAAACCCTCCAAATCCAGCACGAGCAGAAGGACCCACCCACGAATCCCCTTCCTTGGACACAGAGGGGCACCGTGCCTCCAGCCCACTCCAGCCCGCGAAGTGCGGGGAAGAAGCAGGCACGATGCCTGCTGAGGCTGCAGGGCGAGCCAGTGGCAGGCAGGCCCTAGAAATCACGACCTAGACATCACAGCCTTCTAGGTTGTCCCAGGTCACTCCCCTGGACTGCTGATGATGGCTGTGCCTGACTGTCCACATTCTGGGGGGCTCTGGGACAGGGACAGAAATGTCTTACAGGTGCATGTGGGCACACATACAGTCCCACATGCTGACGGTCATAACACACAATTCCACATATACACATATAAATGTATGCAGCCCCCAACACACAATACCCCCCTCACGCACACGTACACACAATCACGCACACAATACCTCTTCTCCAGGCCACAGCCCCTAAGATGCAGCCTGGGGAGCCTGTATTCCTGAGCCTGGGGGTTGGGGAGAAAGCGACAAAATGGGGGCAGTACGATGGGACCATGGTACCTATCCGCTTGCCTTGGTCCCTGCTGTTACCCTCCACCAAACAAAGACCAGAGACTGGAAAGGTTTCCAGGTGATAAGGAAGGAGGGGTCCTTGGGTGGACACTCCCACTAGAGGCAACTAAGAATCCTGGAAAAAATAAAGGAACTCTTAGGCCAGAAAACTGGGTGAGGCAGGAACTCCGGGTTTGCTGTCGGGCATCTGTTCAACCTGGCAGGCCAAGAAACTGGGGGCCTGGGGTGAGAGACCAAGCCAGGCAGGCCAAGGGGGGATCTGAGTGAGAGTGCCACCCCAAGAGTCACAACCTCGGTTTGGGGGGACAGAGAGCTCCAGACAGGTCTGCTCAGCAAGGAATAGCAACTCTGCCCTCAGCTTGCCAGGGGCCAGCGGTGGCAGCCCCAGCAGGCTTTGTCCTGCGTGAGACCTGGCCAGCCTCTGCACACCTTAGCCAGGACTGGCTGTGGGTCTCCTGTCTGCGAGGACTCCCACACTAACCCCTCTGAGACAGTCTTCCACGGGGCCTCCAAGCCTGGGCTCTGTTTCTGGGTCAGCCTGTACCTGTGCCCTTTGGTCAATCTAGCTGACAGAGTCAGCTAGACTCTTGCCCCTCCTGACCTCAGTTTACTCATGTGTAAAATGGGTGCCATAACCACACATGAGCTGCTTGTAAAGATTAAAATGAAGTGATACGAGTAGGGCACTTAGTAGAGGCCCTTGCATATTGAAAGCAGTGGCTACTGCTAGTTTTCATATTATATTATATAATATTAATATATTAATATACAATATAATATATATTATATAATATATTTATATATTATAATATAAACATATTTATATATAAATATATAATGTAATATATAATATATAATGTAATATAAATATATATAATTAAGATACATAACATAATATATAACTTTTATATATAATATATATAATTGATAAATATAATATATAATAATATATATTAATATATAATATTGATATAATATATATATAATATCCTGACATCCAGGAGCCTGTGACAACTACTTAATAAAAAATTACTTAAGGAAAGCAAAAACATCTGTGTGTATTCAAGGGCAAGGGCACTGACCTCTTCCATCCCACCCCCCACCCAGGCCCTCCTCTCATTCTCCATTGCACTCAGTGACCCCATCCACAGGGCAAAGTTCCTCTTCCTTTTATAGCTGGATCCCATGGGGTCAGAGGTCAGAGGGAGGTGAGGTGTTCTAGAGGCTCCTTCCAGTTCCCCCGGAATGGAGCCCCCTTCCACTGGCCCGGCCCTAGTCCGGGCAGCACCCAGCACCGCCATGCATGCCTCCACCGTTACCTTCCATGATGGTTACCGGGTCTTCCAGCTGTGGCCGGAGTATGTTAGGTCCAAAAACGGTCGCCAGGTTCTGGACACTCATCTTGTTAACATTGGAGTGGGACTGAACTTCATCCAGAAACCTGTACAGTAAGGAAGAGGCAGGTGGCAGAAAAGCAAAACCTGATGCCAGATCTGCTGGGAGCTGCCCGGCCCCCAAGCCCAGCCATGTCCACGCGTGTCCACGGCTGCTGGGCATGGCCAGCTGCCCCTGCCAAGCTCAGAAGGGGGCGGAGCTTCCCTCTCTCAGGGGTCTGGGAGGGCCATCAGAAGCAGGGGCCAGAGGGACGACTCTCCCGCCTGGAATGGGGGGGCAGATGCCCAAGAAGGCCCAGACCCCTCAGGCATGGGGCTAAGTGAAGGCCACCTTGCACTCCCTCTCCAGGCACCTGGGCCCCGGTTGTGCTCAGGAGGCAGACCCCTGGGGGAGGGGATGGCAAGAGGCACCCAGAGAAGGCTGAAGGGACAGAGGTGCATCCCCTCACTGGGGACTATACCACCACCTGCTCCCACGGGGACTGTAAGCTCCGTGAGTGCAGGGGCTGTTTCTCTACCCCTCACTGCCTCCATCAGCACCTGGGTGGGAGAATGACCCAGCCCCCTCTATGCAGGGCACTGAGCCAGAGTGCAGGGAAGGGAAGCCCCTGCCCCTGGTCACTTACTTGCAGATATATCTGAGCAGGTTGTAATTGGCCAGGGGAAGGCTGCTCACTTGTTTAGCCAACTCCAGAGTCCCCTTGGGATTGAAAGAGAAAAACAACACTTCAAATGCCAGCACTGAGACCCCAGGCCCTTCTCCTGCTCGAGGGAGGGAGGGCTGGGGAAAGAGGAGGAGGGTGGGCTGGGAGTGGGGGCAGAAATCAGAGTCCAGACCTCCAGCCAAGGCCCATGCAGCTGAGCCCCAGGTGACCAGAAGGCACTCCGCCCTCCATCTCCCTCGGAGGAGCAGTGAGGCCAGGCTTGTGACCTCTTGGGGAAGCAGATTTACTTTTGGGGAATTGATGTGAGGGGTAATGCCTCTGTAGGGCCAAAGAGAAACGTTAGGGACGGGGCTCAGTACACCTACGGAGGTACAAATATTTGCCAGATAAAGACCCCTCATCTCCCTCAGGGCCAGAGGGTGAGCAAATAAAGTCCTGCCCCAGCCAAAGCAGGCTTAGGGCTTAGACACCTGCGGGAGAGGCTGCGGGCAGGCGTGGGAGCCCTGGGCCCTGGAAGCAGACTCAAATTCTTTTGGGAGGAGGCAGGATATAAATAGATGAAAGGTCTGGTGGTTTCTGAACCCTGTGGCTGGCCTGGGTGGCCTTAGATTCAGGTGTGTGTGTGTGTGTGTGTGTGTACAGCAGGAGCCCCCACTGGGGGCCCAGGACCATGACTGAAACTCGGCCTACTTTAGGAGGTACCTGCCCCTCCCAGAGACGGAGGCCTGCACGAAGAGAGGACCCTACACAGATGGGATGTTCCAGACACGCTCCATCCAGAGCCCCCTCCCACACACAGACCTGCTCCAGGCCCCCCCTACAATCACAGAGCAGGGTGCTCCGGGCACCCCCCCTTCACAGAGCAGGAGGTTCAAGGCCCCCTATCCTACAGAGCAGTTTGTAGGCCAGGATCTATGTGCCACGAAAGTCACTCAAAGTCAGAGTTTGTGCTCTGTGTCCATATATCCAACTGCCGGCAGGCCCGCCTCCCAGGATGGGTCCCCAGGAGCCACTAACCTCCCCCTCGTCCTTGGTGAGCAGCTGGGCACAGCTGAGGAAGTCCTCGTACCTGGCGAAGGGGACCACAGGCTCGGGGAGCTCCCGCAGGTACAGCTTCAACAGGGAGGCCACCGTGTGCACGTCTGTTGTGCTGTGGGCAGGGGGACATGCATGAGGCCTGGGACGCCGGGGAACCCCAGAAGTGACCAGCACCTTGCGCCACACCACCAGGGGCAGCCTCTGCTCTCATGTCCACGTGTGTGCTTGCGTGTGCACACTGCTAGCCAGGGAACCGGGAGGAGTGCAGGTCCCCTTCTGGTGGCCTGGTGGCTGCCCCAGGGTCCTCTGCAGGGCAACGTGGGAGCTGCTCTGCTCCCAGTAGGGGGTGGATGATGAGTGGGTGATGGGGCCCCCAGGGGCTGGGCAGTCAGAGGTCAGGCCCTGCCCCCCAGCCTCTGAGTTCCTGTTCACATTACAGACACGTGGGGCTATGTTCATCACCCCATTTCCAGCACCCCAGTGCCCTTTGTGTCCACTCCCAGCTTGGAGCTGCCCGGGCTGATGCGCCCCCAGTGGAGGGCAGCAACCCTGGGCCTGTTGGCCTCTGGGTTCAGTCCCTGGACTGCGGTCTTGGCACCTCCTCTAAGCTTGCCTTCCTAGATGGGTCTGGGCCTTAGGTATTTCATCTGCTTGTCTAGGGCCCTGGATTTAAACCCTGAACCTGCATCTTAACTCATGTCAGGCACTCAGGAAAGATGAGCCAAGGGCCAGGAGAATGCGACTGTGTGCCACTAAGGTGTCACCTGGCCCTGGCTGTCCCTGGCTGGCCTCACAGAATCCCTTCTGGCTATGGCATTTGGGATTCTGGGGTTCTACAGCCCCATATATACCTGAAACGCACACAGCTAGGGCCCCTCTCTGCCTCAAGCCTGGTGGCTCTTAGTCTGGCCTGGTCAAGGGGCCCCCGTCCCTGCCTCTAGCCAGGAAAGCTGCTGTCCACACTCTGCACTACCTTCTCCCAAGGCCACTTTACCTCCTTTGCCAACACCCCCCCACTTCCTGGGTGCTCACAGCCCCAGTGGGTGCCCAAGCTCGAGCTCAGTGCCCTCCCTGCCTCCGCGCGCCACCCCCCTCCAGCCCTGTGGGTTCAGTGCGGGCCAAGGCAGGAGCTAGAGCCCCAGGAGGATCGGGGGAGGGGCAGAAAGCAGGGAGGATCTGCAGGGTTGCCCTTGGGGAAGACATGGGCAGTGTAAACAGAAGCGTGGCCAAGGCCCCTCTGTGACGTCTCCCGTCAGTGGGGGAGGTGAAAGCTTTTCTGTCCTGGGCAAGTGGACTGAGAGCAGCCCTTCTACTCTGCAGGCCTCGCTGGCTGGAGCCCCATCCTGGCTCCCCCTCCATGCCCTCCGCTTACAGTGCTTCTGGGCCTGGGAGCCCTGCCCCTGCCCCCGCCCCCGCCAGTGCGGCAGCCTCAGTTCACAGCCCCACACATCCCTGCAGCTATGCTGTCCAGATCCTCTGCCCCGCCCTGGTCTAGGGAGCCTGCCTGGCCCAGCACCTGACCGCCTCACCTGCTTCCCTCCCTGCCTAGAAACGCACTCCTCACCCTCTCCTTCCTTCCCCACTCACTGCAGAGCCTTTCCCTTTAACAGAGGCTCAGGGCTTTTTTTTTGGTACTTCTTCCTGAACCCCCCTCACCACCCTCCCCTCCTACACAGGCCTGCCCTGAATCCAGGCATCCTTCCCCAGCGCCCAAGGAGGTTGTCCTACAGCCCACAGCCCTGTGGGTGCCCACGAGCCTAGGCGTCCCTCTAGGGCAGTGTCCCCTGTCCCGCTCCCTCCCCCAGGATCAGGCTCTCAGCGTGTGGTAAGGGAGCTGGGCACAGAGGTAGGGAGGGCTGCCCTGGGGTCCAAATCGGCTTCTGACCTTACTCTAGGTGTGACCTGGAGAGATAACCCTTAGTTTCTCTGCCCACAGGGTAACACCTCCACCCCTAGATATCTCTTCTTCCCTGAGGGCGGAGCTCCCCTGGGCGGCATCCAGTCCATCCAGTCCACCTCCGCAGAAGGGAAGTGACAGACTCGCCTGGCTGCACTGATGGGTCTGGGCGGAAGCTGGGGGCACTGAGGGTGCTCTGCCCCAAGAGAAGAGCTGGGAAGGCCAAGGCCAAGGCTGCTGGCAGAAACCCACGGGCTTATCCTGGGGCAGAGGCGGGCCTTGACTGTGAGGGCGGACCTGAGAAGAAAGGGCAGCTCCACGGAGGCCGGGGTTGGCTTGATGCACCAAGAACTTTCTATGAAAACTGCTCCATAATGGGTGGGGCCCTGTCAGGAAGAAGAGGCCTCCAAGTAGCCCCCCACTCCCAGGTCACACTTGGGCTCCTAAGTGAAGTTGCCTCTATCCACAAGGCGCAGCCCCGGACCTGGTACGCCCAGTGATGGGTCAGGACGGACGGGCACCGGCTCAGGGAAGGTGGAGGAGACGTGCTCCCCACCCCTGACACCTGACACCATGTGGGGCTGCTGCGCCATCCCGTCACTGAAGGGGCCTGGGGGTGGGCCAGGGTCCCATCCCTGAAAGGAGGCCCAGGGGGCCTGTGCAGAGACTCTGTGCCCAATGGTCAGCCCATGGGGGTAGCGGGGGCACTCACTGAGCACACGGGGGGAGCCATGCCACCCAGCATCCTGCTGCCAGGCTCTGTGGGTGCCAGCGGGCCTCTGCCCACTGGAGCCCGCGTCCTGGGCGGAGCCCCTGCAGCGGGAACGGGCAGGTGATCCGCCTGTACTGTTCTCCCTCGGCTCACCTGTCAAACAGTGGCTTCTCCCCACAGTCGAAGGAATCCTGGAGGTCCCTCACCAGGTTGGCCTGGCCCGGCATGCGGAAGAGCCCCTCCTCAGTGAGCCCACGCTCCCGGATGAAGTCCACGCACTGCTCCACCAGCAGCGGGGCCAGGCGGGGGCCATACTTCCGCTCGTGGTGGACCGTGTCCTCCAGGCGCTGCCCAAAAATTCCTGGGCACAGAGAGGAACTGGTCACACCCTCAGCTATCCAGCTCAGTGAGTGGGGGGGAAGGGTGCTTGGGATGACGGAGGAGGAGGGGTACTGTCAGGGCCCAAAGCGCTCCTGAGGCGCCCGGAATCTTGAGGAACCTATAAAGGCTTCCTCAGACCCTGGGCAGAACCCAGAGAGCAAGAATAGATGAGGCAGAGCTCACGCAACAAGACAGGGAACGTACTCACAGGACAACATCATCATGATTCGGCATCACTGGTCGTTAGGGAAATGCAAGTCAAACCCCAGTGGGATACCACCTCATACCCGTTAGGATGGCTACTATCAAAAAAAAAACCCCAGAGAACAGCCCAGTGTCGGCGAGGATGTCGGGAAACTGGAAGGCTTGTCCACTGTTGGTGGGAATGTAAACCAGCGCAGTCGCTGTGGAAAACAAGTTAGGGAGGTGCCTTAAAAAACGTACAACACGGGGCGCCTGGGTGGCTCAGTCGGTTAAGCATCCGACTTCGGCTCAGGTCATGATCTCGCGGTTCACGGGTTCGAGCCCTGGGTCGGGCTCTGTGCTGACAGCTCAGGGCCTGGAGCCTGCTTCGGATTCTGTGTCCCCTCACCCCCACCCTTGCCCCTCCCCTGCTCATGCTCTGTCTCCCTCTGTCTCTCAATAATAAATAAACGTTAAAAAAAATTTTTTTTTAATGTACAACAGAACTACCAGACGACCCAGCCACTCCACTTCTGGAAACTCAAACGAGCGGGGCAGAGGACACGCAGGGGGAACTGCCCACGAGCAGAGGGTCCCCGAAAGGGGAGGGGGTGAGTTGGCACTGCACCCTCAGTGCCTGCCTCCTTTCCTGTCAGCCTCACCTGCTACTTGAGCGTCCTAAATCCGCCTGCTTGCTGCTGCCTGGCCCATGAGCAGACCTCTACCCAGAGGTCTCTTTCCTCTTCAGTCTGTGCAAATTTCCCATTAGCGCTGGGGAACAGCTCAGACGTGCCCTCCTGTGGGAGCTGTCCCAGCCCCTCAGCATAACCACAGAGCTCTCGCTCCTTCTCTCCCTGCACTCTACCACAGATGCGTGAAGACACCTGCCCCTCTGCAGCCCCGAGCTGGCGCTGGACTGGGGGCAGAGGTCAAGGAGCACTGAGTGAAGGATCCAGAGTTCACGCACTCGGCGCCCCTCGCTGGGCTCACGGGGGACCGAAGGCCACAGTCAGGGAAGAGAGACACGGAGCAGAATTCTAAAACGTCCTCCAGAGATCCACAAAGCTGGGGTAATCCCATTCAGCCTCCTCTGGGCTCTAGCCCTTCCTGCTCTCCCATCTCCCATCCGGGGGCCAAATGCCATCCGTCTGTCTGTCCCTCTGCCCATCTACCCTTCTGTCACTGTCGCACTTGCACCTCACCCTGTTCTAGGTAGAGGACAGCCTTAGTGCGGCCCGAGAGCTGTAAACGTGTAAACCCTACCAGCCGAATGCCCGTTGCTGCCCCCCTCCCACCCCCCTCCCCCAGGATAAAAGGCAATTTGGCAGGCAGGCCAGGCTCTGCCCCCACCTCCCTCTGGGATGCAGACATGGGCCAGACACAGGGCAGCCGCTTCGGAGCCTGCTCCACTGTTCGTGCAGCACCCTCAACTCTGACGGCCCCCTCCCAATCTCAACACACCCAAGGCCTCCCCGTGAGGCCTTCCTCCCCACTCACCCCACCCTAAACAGGGCTGGGAGAGCCAGGAAAGGCCACGGGGCCCCTGGCGCTTCCAGATAGAGGCGATCTGGGGGAGGAGGTGACATTGAAACCGGGGTGTAGGCATGAGCAGGAGACAGCCTGCTGGGTGGGGGTCTGATGTGGACCACAGGGCTTGGAGGGTGGACATGAGGGAACATAGCTGAAGAAGCAAGGACCAGGTGCTGTGGTGAGCACTGACCTCATATGTTGCTCAGGGACTTTGGGAAACGGTGATAGTGCCTCAGAGGCCCTGTAAGTCGCTGAGCTTGGTGACAGGACTGGGCTACGGGTGGGAGTGGAGACACGGGCAGCAAGTGGTGGTCAAGACTGTAGGCCATAAAAAGATTCGGAGCCTCAATGTGCACGGGTCTGGGTATACATCCCAGCTAAGCTATTGAGCAGAGAGGTGGCCGCCTCTCCTGGGCCTCAGTTTCTCCATCTATAAAATGGGATCATCGTACTGTTTTCAAGGGGCTGCCCTGAGGGCCCTGCCCGAGGCAGGGGGCTGTGAGGCACCACCAGGCCTGGGACTGACCCCACATTCCCAGCAGGGCTGTGCGGACCTTTGCATGAGACTCTGTGCCAGCTTTAGGAGCAAGCTGCCCCCTCACCACCCTCTGAGGAAAGAAGTTTCGTGGAGTGCTGCGGGAAAGCTCACTCCAGCCCAGCCCTCTAGGGTTTCCTTCCTCCTGCTGTACTGCTGGAAGCAACCTGCACTCCAGCTACAGGGCCTGGCCTCCCTCACTCTCCTTGCCCACCACTCCCCTTGCCAGGGTCTCTCTGGAAGAACCTGGCAGGGCTCAGAACAGCCACACTGAACTCCCTCAGCCCTCCTGGCACATCTCGGAGGGGAAGCCTTGCCAAGAACCAGCTCCAGTAGGTTTGTCAGATCCCTGGAAACCCAGCCAGTGTGCGGGTTCCTCGAGGCCCCAGCCCACGCTCTTCACAAAGTACTGGCTTTGCCACCAGAGAGGAAACTGGCAGTGGCTCCCTCTCCTCTCGATGAACCTGTCGGAAGGCTCAGAGCTGGGCCGAGCCTCCTTCCCTGCCAGCTCCCCCTGGCAAACCCTAGCCCTCATTCCCCTCTCCCCAGAATCCCCTGAAGAAGCAGGAAGTCACAGGCCACAGACCGGGCAGTCAGTTGGCTCAGATCCCTGTCCTGGATGACCTTGGGCACAGTCCTCAGTCTCCCTGCCACTTCGTGGGGCTGTGAGAAGCCATGAGAGAGCTTCCCACAGCAGGCACACCAAAGCAGGTGCTTGGTGAATGTGGCCTTCTCTTGACCCAGGAGGGCCGGCCTAGGGCCCTGGGCTCTGTCAGCTCAAAGGACTCTGCAGGAAAGGGCCTGGTTTTCCCTCTCTGGAGCTGATTCCCAAGAGAACTCAGGCTGGCTTTGGCTCCTCTAGGGTTCTCTCTAGTTGGGGGTGGCGGGACCAGGAGTGGGGGACTAGGCCACAGTCGGGGAAGAGAGACAAGGAAAAAATGTTCTTAAATTCTCTCCAGAGGTTCAGACTTGGGGAAGTCCCTTCCTGCTCTCAGCTCCCCTCCAAGGTCTGTCAACCCACCCTTTCATGGCTGTATGTGCCCATGTGCATGGCCCTGCTCTGGGGCCTTGACAGCTTCAGAACTGCCCTGGAGGCTGAAACCAACAGGCTGGGCTCTAGCCAGGCCTCACCAACCAAGAAGCTGACATCAGCGCAAGAAAGAGAATGGCAGCAAGAGGCATACATCATCTTGCCGGGTCGGGCCCAGGGTGAGCCAGCCCCAGGGCAGAGGATCCCTATCCTCCCGGTGGCAGCCAGGCCGCGCAGTGGCTTTCCCGAGGCCTAGGGAGGCAAACGTGGGGCGAGCACTGGGTTCGGAGTCGGTAACCCGGGGTTCCCGTCAGGCTCCGTCCCCTCAGTAGTGGCGGGGGTGGGGATGACCCTTGGAGAATCCCCGCTCGGCTCCGGGCCGCCACCTCCCCACCCCGGGCGCAAGATAGGAGGGGCCTCTCGCCGCGAACACGCACACGCCCCGCTCCCCCAGCCCCGCGCCCCGCCGCGGGCACCCCGACCCACGCGCGCTCCCCGCCGCGGCCCCCGAGACGCATGCGCGGCGCCCTCCTCGCCCGCGGCGCCGCTTCCCCGCACCCGGTCCCGCGCTACCTGGGGCCGCGGGCGCGCAGCAGGCGGGCAGGCGGCAGGGCGGCCGCGGGCAGGCGCAGCACCGGGAGAAGGCCCGCGAGGCCGGCATCAGGCCCATGGCGCGCCCGGTGCGGCGGTGCGGCGGCGCGGCGGGGCAGGAATGCCCGGCACGCGCGCAGGTAGCGTCTTGCCCGCCGCCCGCCCCGGGCCCGGACCCTGGAGGGAGGGAGGGCCCGGCACTTGCGAGTTCCTGAAATGCCACGCCTGAAGCCGGCCCCCGGGAAGAGCTCCGGGTTCACACGTCTCACCCCCTTTTCCCGAACGCTCCGCGATACTAGGCTCGTAGGCTCCGGAGGAATGAATGCCAGCAGCTCCCAATGACGGTCCCTTCCAACAGGGGGGACGAGGACTCGCTTTAGGAGCTCCCATTCCCCGCAGGCTGGGAGGCATGTGTTCCAGGTGGGGCAGTGGAGACCTAGGAAGGCCAGGTAACTGTCTGGGTCACCCAGCTTGGGGGTGGGGAGGGAGCGCCGAGCTCGGATCTAACACTGGGCTCCTGGCTTCAGAGCTGGTGCTTCGACCTTTAAGTAAAGTGTCTTGTGCAGCCCAGAGAGGTGAGTATTGATGTCCCCATTTTACAGACGTGGCAGCTAAAGTCTAGAGAGTTTATAGAATTTTCCTAAGGTCACACAGCTAGTAAGTGCCAGACCTCCCATCCAGACTTAAATTACGTTAAGACAAGTTAAAGATACGTATCTTAAAGATACATTCTTTCCAGGGCGGGCTTCTGTCCCAGTGAAATGGGCCCACAAGCCCATACTTCCAAAGTCTGAAGACTGGATTGTTTATACTCCTCCTGGTATATATACCAGCGGGGGCAGGTGCAAAGCAAAGGTGGGGGGGGGGGGGGGGCGGGTGGCAGCACCAGGCAGGAGGAATAGAGACCCACGGGGTTCTGTGGGCCAAATTCTGTAAGGGAGGAGCTTAGGGGAGCCCTGGGGCTGGAAGGGGTGGGGGGCTCATCTGAAAGCTGAGTGTGCAGTGCACAGCCAGTGCTCTCCGAAGCAAGGGGGGACCAAGATGAGGCAAATGAGGCACTGCCCACCTGCGCAAAACTTAAGGTATCAAAAACTTCAATATGCAAGGTAAACATTTCACTGCAGTATTTTAACAAATACAAGTTAATGTAAAAAAAATCCATGATGAACAAATTATCAAAACTTTAAGTAATGACAGGCTGCAACCCTACTTTTGGCACAGATCCTGTGAGCGTCTCGCCCTAATCCCCCGGATCCTGTCTTCATTTGAAATTTTGAGATTTACTGTAGACGTGGTAGGAGAAATAATGATTCCCCCCTCCCCAAATGTCCACATCCTAACCCCTGGAACCTGTGACTGTGTTACCTCACCTAATAAAAGGGATTTTGCAGACATGATTAAATTAAGGATGGAGAGATTGTGCTGGATTATCCAGGTAGGTTTTCTAAAAGGGAGGCAGAGGGAAGGCTGACTACAGAAGAGGTAATGATGGTAAGGAGGGAAGCAGAGGCCGGAGTGATGAGGCCACAACCAACGAATGTGAACAGCGTTCTAGGAGGTGGACAGGCGAGGAACAGGGTCTCCCAAGAGCCCTCAGAAGGAACAGGCCCTTCCAACACCTTGATTTTAGCTAAGACTCAGTTCTGACTTCTGACCTCCACGATTATGACAGGATAAGTTTGTGTTGCTTTGAGCCACTAAGTTTGTGGCAATTTGTTAGAGCAGCAATAAGAAACTAATGTAATGGACTTTTGCATTAATTTCCATTACAAATATCACAATAACACGTTCATCCTGATCACTGAGGCTTTTGCTGCCCTCCTTAAATTCTGTGCTACAGGCCACATAGGCTCCCTAGTCCTGGCCTAGATACTAGTATGGGGGTGGGGGCTCACATCCTCCTTAGCCCTGGGTTCTGGGGAGGGGCTCAGGGCTCTCCCTTCCCAAAGTTCAAGTACACAGGAAGGGAGGAAGGGCATTTCATGATGCCGGTGAGGGCCACAAGCCAAGGAATGCCCCGCCCTAAACCTGTCAGAAAAGCCTAGGGCTCCCACTACCCAGGGACCGTCTGGGTCTGAGCAGCACTGTCCACCTTCAAGGGAAGGACCCAAGGGCTCAGTTAGAGTCACCTACCCTGGGGGTAGGCGGACCCTCCCAGTGGCCATGTGGGCTCTGATGCCATCTTGCTTTCTCCTCCTGAGCTTTGGTTCCCCTACCTGTGCGGTTAGACCTGCCAGTCTCTAGGGAATCCCTTCCACTCCCACACAGATTCCCCAGACGGCTGGAAGTCTGCAAGTGCCCGCCATTTAGAAGGCTCTGGACTCAGATGGGCACCAGGTTATGCCCCAGCCAGGATAACACACCCCATGTCGGGGGGTCATTTTTAGCTGTGGAGCCTATTAGGGTTGGATGTTCAGAGAAAGTCTTAAAATTGTCCCGTTGGGGGGTGGGTGCCTGGGTGGCTCAGTTGGTTGAGTGTCCAACTTTGGGGTCAGGTCATGATCTCGTGGTTCGTAAATTCAAGCCCTGGTGTTTGGCTCACAGGTGGCAGTGCCAAAGCTGTCAGCGCAGAGCCTGCATCAGTTCCTCTGTCCCCCCCCCCCCCGCCCCTTCCCCGCTTGCGCGCACGCTCTCTCTCTCTCTCTCTCTCTCTCGCAAAAATAAACATTAAAAAAAAATTGTCCTCTTGGGGCAAGGCCAGGAAGCTGAGGCTCTGTCCTCTCAAACAAGTACCTGGACACAGATGACCTCTTCAGCGGGGGTGGCCCTCAGTTCTGAGCTGTGTGTCGAACAGGCCCCGGGTCCAAGACCTCGGGGACTCTTTCCTCAGTCTGATTGCCTCCCCATGATCTCCGTCCCTCCCATCAAGACAATTCAGATCCAGAGGCTATGGATCTCTGATGCTTACCCAGGGAGAGAAAGAGAGAGAGGGAGACAAAATCACTGATGGTCTCACCCTGGGGACAGCTGCCCCTGCCCCCAGCTCTGCTGTGTGCTGTAAGGCAAATTGCTAAACCTCTCTAGGCCTCTCTGCCTCCCTCTAAATGTAATTTTGATACAACTAACCCCTGGCAAGAGTAGCACTCAGCAAGCATGAGACCCTTCTGTCTCTCCTCAGACTGAGGTGGAGAACGACCAAGGCCACCTGGAAGCCACAAGAGGCAGGGAACCTGGCCATAGGATCACCTGGAGGCCCCCTGGCATCCTACTCTCCAGAGCAGGCATCCAGCAGGGGGTGCTCTGAGTTCTAGCAGACCTGGGTTAGAACCCAGCTTCCTGGGGTACCTGGGTGGCTCAGTCGGTTAAGCGTCTGACTTGGGCTCAAGTCATGAACTCACGGTTCGAGAGTTCGAGCCCTGCATCAGGCTCTGTGCTGACAGCTCAGAGCCTGGAGCCTGCTTCGGATTCTGTGTCTCCCTCTCTCTCTACCCTTCCCCTGCTCGTGCTGTCTCTCTGTCTCTCTCCCTCTCACAAAAATAAATGACATTTAAATAAATAAATAAATAAACAAATAAATAAATAAAAAGAACCCAGCTTCCTGCCGACTTCTCTGTGACCTGGACAAAGCGTTTGAGTCTCCCTGTTGCCCGGTGTCCCCGCCTGTAAAGGTTTTCACGACCAGTTTCCTAGGGCTATTGCGGAGCCTGACACAGGAACATGCTGAATAAATGTTAGCTGCCCTGGTGAGTGGCTACCTCTGCCCAACTTCTCCCCTGTGGCTGGGGTTACCGGGGCACCGCTCAGTGTCACTGGCACTAACCCTCCACTGGCCTCATCTTAACAGTAACCATGACAAACTCTCTCCTGGCCCTGTCTGTGATCTGAGCTCTCCTTAGCACAAACAGAAGCCAGGCAGGCCACGTTGATGGGGCATTTCCCCTCACAGCCACTGGGAAGGAAGGAGGACTTCTGGCAAGGTGGGTAAGAGGCAGCTGAACGGTTAGCGTCCTGAATTCACCCCAGTAAATCACCACTGCTGGCGTGCCGGGCTCTCCTAAGGCAAGTTATCTGCCCTCCCTCTCTGTTCTCCCCGTAAACGGCCCCGGGCTCCCTGCCATCCTGTCAGAGGGGTCTGTGGCTGGGAACTATTTCTCCTACAAGCTCACAGACTCCAGAAGCACTACAGGGGAAGGAGGCCCAAGGATGCTGTGAACCAACCCCTAAGCCCAGAAGAGGCCAGATCTGCCCTCTGTGAGCCTGGGGCATGGAAAGGGTCCCGGGCCTGCTGAGGCATCTCCTCCACCTGGCTTGTGGACCCACAGAGCATACGAGGATAGGCTGAAGGTACCAGATTCATGCTCAAGCAGCCCATCTGCTGGCTTAGTGACCTGAAGCCCAGCACAGATTAGTCACAGTCCTTTCTCTCCCCTTTTGGAAGGGCTGCCAAGAAAGGCCCAGCTAGGGACTCTGGGCCTGGTGGGTCAACATTCAGGGAAACCGGAAATAAGGCTCTCTTCTTCATCTCCTAGAAGAGCTGGGCAAGCAGCACGGGGGAGAAGTGGTCCACTAGTATCTCGGGCTCCACCACTGCTAGCCTGGGCTGGGGCCAGTGACCTTTCATTCTGAACCGGATTGTGCCTCGAGGGGCTTCTATTTGGAGAGGTCATTCTAGCAAACAGTGACCACTTCCAGCTGGACTAAAAAGGTTGCTTTGTGTCCCTCCAACTTGCCCCAAGGCTGGAATTTTCTCCATGTCAAGTGTCCTGCCCTGTGGCTTCTGGAAGCTGCATTTGTCCCCTCTTTTTCCTTCTACCACCTGATTTCTGAGGAACCGAAGAGCAGGAGAATTGGCTCCAGGGGGTCAGAGGAAAGTCTCCAGCGGCCTGTGAGAGCCACATACAACCGGGCTGGGGTAACAAGGCTCTGATGGCCACTGTGGGCCTGCTGCTGGTCCCTCACACCCCTCCCCAGTGCAGGGCAGTCACTGTGGGCAGGGACACCATTCCCAAGCTGGGTTCCTTGCCCCAGGGCTGTCGTTCCGTGCTGCTGCCTGTAAGGTTGGGGCAGAGAGCTTCTGGGCTGTGCTAGGCAGTGCCTGGCGGCCTGTGAGTGTCATAGTTACCATGCTACTAGTTACTGAGCGCTAATCCCGACTCCTGCATCCAACACAGCACCTGCCCTGGCTTCATGACAAACAGACGTCTCAAACTGAGAAGTGTCCAAATGGAACTGTGGTCGGGCCGCGGCCTCCCAAACCTGAACTGCGCTCTTGGTTAATGACAGCTCTGTCCCCAAGACCTCTCACCCACACCCCATGAGTCACCTGCACTGTCCCTGCTCTCGCACACCCCCACCCAGTGCTTGTCAGTCCTATTTTCCAAACAGATACAGAACCTGATTACTTTCACTGTCACCCATCATAGTGAAAGCGCCCATGTCTCTTGCCTGGATTAGTCCGTGTATACCTGTCCCTGGCTTCGCCTTAGTCCCTCTCAGGCCAGCAGTCAGAGTGGCCCTTTTCAACTATATGTCAGATGCCATCACGCCTCAGCTCAAAGCCCTCCAATGCACCCTCCCCCTTTCATTTAGGAGTGAGAGCCAGGGCACCTGTGTGGCTCAGTCAGGTTAAGCGTCTGACTTCAGCTCAGGTCATGATCTTGCAGTTCATGAGTTCCAGCCCCGCATCGGGCCCTGTGCTGGCAGCTCAGAGCCTGGAGCCTGCTTCAAATTCTTTGTCTTCCCCTTTCTCTGCTCTCTCTCAGAAATTAGTATTTTTAAAAATTAAAACAAACAAAAAAAAGGAGTGAGAGCCAAAGTCCTCACAGGGGTGCGGGAGGCTCCTTCCCATCTGCCCTGTCCCTCACCCCTCCGGCCTACCCACCCTCCACGCTGCTTCAGGACCACATCAGACGTGCTCTGCTGATGCCCAGGCTGTTGCCTCTGGCTGGCCAGCTTCCACCAGACATCCTGGCTGGCTTTCTCACCTCCCAGACTGTTTGAATGTCCCGTCCTCATCACTGTATTTAAAACTGCTCGGGTTTGTTTTTCTTTCAACAGCACTCACCACCCTTCCAAAACACAGAGGTTCACAGAATATGGGCCCCGGACCAGCAGCACCAGCAGCATCCGGGAACTTGTTAGGAATACAAATTCGAGGGCATCGCCCAAGCGAGCTGGAATCCCCGTGGGTGGAGCCAGCAGTCCCATTTCCACAGGCCTTCCTCGGGGTGCCTCAGATGCTAGCTAACATTTGAGAACCACTGCTCTGTGCCTTGTGACTTGCTTTCCTGGTTAGTGGCCGTCTTGTGGAGTAGGATGGAAGCTCCCCCCCCCCACCTCTTTTCCTGCCACCTCCCCTGCCTGCGCACAGCAGGTGTGCTGTGTTTGCTGAATGTTCCAGGGCTACCTCGTACTGAGAGAGCGCTGAGCACTTTGCGTCTGTCCGTCTTCTCTCTTAATTCTCACGACAGTCCTGCAATGAAGGCATTCTTCTTCCGTTTTGCAGACAAAGACACAGAGAGGGTAACAGGCCTACCCAGGGTCACACAGCCAGCAAAGGGCGGGGCCAGATCACACTCAGACCACACAACCTGATGCTGGAATCTGTGCTCACTCTGCCTCCTCTCACCCATCAGTGCAACTGGCTTTGCCAAGCACCGTCCTATCAGACCCAGAGGGCTTGCAGGCTCTCTCCAGATAACTAGGCAAGGGTTCATCCGTGCAAGCACCTGCCACATGCCAGGTAACCCTGGGTACTCAGTGGTTCCCTCTTCTTTCCTCTCATGGTGAGCTGGGTAGGAGTTGCTGCCCGATGGGGCTCCAGGGCCCATGTTCCCAGGGCTGGGCACAGAAGTCCAGAGACCTACAGGAGAGCATTGCCCTCTTCACAATGTCAAGTCTTCTGATCCATGAAGATGGGATGTCCTTCCATTTATTTAGGTCTTTTTTTAGTTTCTTTTAACAACATTTTGTCACTTTCAGAATAGTAAGTTTTATACTTCTTTTGTTACATTTATTCCTAAGTATTCTCTTCTTTGGGATGCTACTGTAAATGAAGTTTTCTTAATTTCATTGTTGGTGTGCTCATTGCTACTGAACAGAAATACAGCTGATTAGTGTATACTGACCTTATATCCTGCAGTCTTGCCGAATGTTTTATGACTTCTAATTGTTTTCTAGTGGATTTCTTAAGGTTTTCTGTATATGAGATCCTATTATCTGCAAATAAGAGATACTTTAACTCCTTTCTTCCTTTCCAATCTGGATGTATGTCATTTTCTTGCCTAATTGCTCCGGCCAGAACCTCCAGTACAGTGCTGAATTTCAGTGAGGAGAGTGAGAATCTGTGCCTTGTTTCTGATCTCAGAGGATAAGTATCCAGTCTTCCTCCACAAGTATGATGTTACCTTTGGGTCTCTAGTAGATACATACTCTTTATCAAGTTCAATAAGTTTCTTTCTATGCCCATCCCTAGGCTGTTTATTTTCATCAGGAAAGGGTGCCAGACTTTATTAAATGCTTTCTCTGAGTCTACTGAGATGATCATGTGGTGTTTTGTTTTAAGTAGGGTTCATGCACCCAGCAGGGAGCCCAATGGAGGTGGGGAGGGGGAGCTTGAATTCACAACCCTGAGATCAAGACCTGAGCTGAGATCAAGAGTCAGATGCTTAACTGACTGAGCCACCCAGGCGTCCCAATCATGTGGTTTTTGTCTTTAATTCCATTATTGTATTACAACTGTTGATTTTCAGGTGTTAAACTACCCTTGCATTCCTGGGATAAATCTCATTTGGTCATAAATCTCATCTCATTTGTATAATCCTTTCATATACTGCTGGATTCAATTTGTAAGTATTTTGTTGAGGATCTTTGCATCTATCTCCACAAGAGAGATCAGTGCTCCAGCCATTCTTCTCTCCCTCTCCAGTACCATCAGTCTTTTGCATTGCTGTTTTGTCTCCCAACTTAAAACAAAACCAAAAAACCCAACAGCCCTCTCTTTACCTGACCTCCCCTCCAGCCACTGTCCCATTTCTCTTTCCCTTTATAGTCAACTTCTTGAAACAGTCGGTTATTCTCACACTCCATTTCCCCTTGTCTTACCCCTTCTCACGCCCGCTATTATCAAGCTCTATCCCCAGCACTCCACCAGAACCACGCTTGCCCAAGTCAGCAATGAACCATGCTCCATCTCTTCTGGTTGATCTGTCCACAGTGCATGTTGTCACTGCCCCTTCCTCCCTAGACATTCCCTTCAGTTGCCTCGGGATCCCCAACTCACTCCTGGCTCCTCCCCCTCACCAACTCTCCTGAGCCCCCTCTGCTGGCTCCTCCTCTGCCCCTGACTTCTCACCTGGGAGCAGCTCAGGGTTCAGCCCTGGTCCTCTGATGTCTCTACACTTGGCTCTATGGTGCCTCACCCCAGCCTCACGGCTTCAAACCCCATCTATATGTCAACAGCCTCCAAATTCCCCCTCCAACCCAGTCCTCTCTCCAATTCTCTAGACTTAAATGTTAAACTGCCTATTGGACACTTAAAGTTGAGCCTCTAGGGGTGCCTGGGTGGCTCAGTCAGTTAAGTGTCTGACTTTGGCTCAGGTCGTGATCTTGTGGTTCATGAGTTCAGGCCCTGCATTGGGCTCCATACTGACAGCTCAGAGCCTAGAGCCTGCTTCAGATTCCGTGTTTCCCTCTCTCTCTGCCCCTACTCTGTTCATGCTCTGTCTCTCAAAAATAAATAAACGTTAAAAAAATAATAATAACAAACTTGAGCCTCTACCAGGTATCTCAGACTAAGCCCAATGGGAACTCTCACGCTTCATTTCAAACACTGCACTTCCTTTGGTCTTTTTCATCTGTTAATGGCTAATCCATCCTTCCAGTTGCTTAGATCAAAACATCCTGGAATTACCCTTGACTTCTCTCATTCTCTTATACCTTTCTTCCATTCCAGCAGGGAAATACTTACACTGGCTTTACCCTAAAATATATCAAGAATTCAATTACTTCTCATCACCAGTACCACCCGGGCCAAGCTGCCATCGTCTCTCAGTTGCATTAGTGGATAATGAGCTCCTAGCTGGTCTCCCTGTTTCTGGCCTTGCCTTCTGGGATCTATTCTCAACAGGTGGCCAGAGGGATCCCGTTGGAACCCTGTCAGGCTCTGCCATTCTCTGTTCAAAACCCAGCAAGGGCACCACGTCACTCAGGGAAAGCCAGAGTCATCACCCTGACAACAAGGCCCTACTGACTTAAACCCCATTACCTCTCTGACCCACTTCCTGCTCTCTCCCTCTTCGCAGACTCTGCTCCAGGCAGACTGGCTTCTTCGCTGCTCTTCCAACATGGACCCCACTACCCCTGCCTCCAAACCTCTCTGCCCAGGTATATGTGTATGTCACCCTTCAGCTCCTTTACTCAAATGTCAGGAAACTCCAACCTCCAAAGCTCTTACTTGCCCTTCCCCCCCCCACCTTTCTCCACGGAGCCCTGCAATCGGCTTGTTACCTGTTCTCTCCTAGAATGTGCATTTCATGAGGGTAGAGACCTTGTCTGTCCTGTTCACTGCTGTATCCCTGGCTCCTAGAATACTTTCGCAAGTGAATGAATGACTGGCGGAATGAATGAATGAACGAATGCCCAGATAAGAGGGACTGCCACCTCTGGGCAGGCCATCGCCAGTAACGGGCTCCACTGACTCCGTGGGTCTACTGCCTCCAGTCTTCTCCATGGGGATGGCCGGGGCTGCCTCTGACTGCAGCAGGCACACTGCCCATTCCTGTCTGTCAGAGGTGGCCTGCTCTCTGCCAGAACAAACATGCTTGAAAGGGCTCACGGACTCCGTTATTAACAGTGAAAGAAGGACTGATCCTCTAAGCCTCCTTTCCAGGGGAACCCAGGCTAATAACAGCTTTGCCAGGAACCTGCTGCAGAGGCTGACTGAGCCCACCTGTGAGTGCCCATGGCTTGCCCAGACATGTCTGCCGTCGCTAACCCCTGCGATTGCTGCGTTTCCTCTATGCTTCTGGTGGAAAGGAGATAAGCGCCTTTGATGACGGTTCCTATTTGAAATCTTACAAGTTCTGCAGCACACAGTCTGAGAAATTTGGTAAATGCTGGGGGACCTGAGGGAGGGACAGATCTGGGTTCTATGTTGGGTTCTGCAAAGGGTCCCAGTTCTGAGCAAGCACAGAGAGGGAGGGAGGGAGGGAGGGAGGGAGGGAAGGGGAGAGAGAGAGAGAGGTAGATGTGTGGCCAGAAGCTGGCACCATGAATAGAGTAGATGGGTGTGCCAGCACCCTGCATGGTCTGAGTCAAAGCATGGCCTCTGGGGTTAGAACATCCACCTTTGTTTCTCAGCTTTGCTCCCTGAGTAGCTGGGTTGTCTTGGCCAAATTACATAGACACTTCAGCCTTGAGCTTCTCTGTTTTTTGTTTTTTTAATATAGTGAAGTATCCGTACATCCAGAAACGTACTTAAAGCATATACCTGCAGATTACCACATTGCTGTAAAATGAACACCTGTGTAAGTGAGACTTCTATCCAGACTTTTATGGCATTTGTTTCTCTGCCTTTATTTCTGCTGCTCAATTACCCACCTACAAATAGTACAGTTTTCTTTCTGCCCTGTTTTTCAACTTTATACAAATGGAATTATACCTATAACATGTTACCGAGCCTCCCTAGTCCCATGGTAGGTGTTTAGGATTCATGCATTAGGTGGAGTTGTGGGTAATTCTTTTCCACTGCTATAGAGTTTCCTGCTGCAAGAATGAATCATACTTATTGAGCCCCTGGATCGTTCCTAAACCCCTGGTTAGGGTCAGGCCATCATGGGTAAGGCTGCTGTGAACGTGTGACGTGTCCAAGTCCCCAGCATATCTGCACACATATATCTATCTGGGACATGCCTAGAGGTGGCACTGCGGGGCCTCCCAGTGCTATGGGGTGCATAGCAACTTTTGCAGATCCCAGCAATACCCACAAGTGCCCGTAGCTCTGTCCTTGTCACCTCCGAGAACCGCCCGCCTTTTTCATTCAGTCTTTCTGGTGGGTGACTACAAGTGGCATGTCGTGGTTTAACATGCACCTGCCTGATGACTAACGAGGCTGAACGCCGCAGCCTGTGTTCACTGGTCACAAGGATTTCTTTCTTGGTGAAGCGCCTGTTCGAGTCTCTTGCCGGAGTTTCTACTGGCTTGTCTGTCGTTGCCTTCTGGGTTTGTAGGGGTTTGAGGAACAAGTCATTTGACGGCTGTATGTGGTGCAAACACCTTCTCCCACCCTAGATGCTTGTCTTTTCATTTTCTTAATCTACCTTTTAACGAACAGATGCTCTTCCTTGTGTAGAGCATAATTTATCGATCTTTTCCTAAAAGATTAATGATTTTTATAACTCCTGCAAAAAGAAGCTTTCTCTACCCAAGATCACAATGATGTTCTCCTTTCTCTGGTGTTTGGAGGTGCCGTCTGTTGTAAGTCAAAGTCCAGCTGCATGAGAGTCTGATTCTGGGCTCTATTTTGTTCCATGGGTTCAATTCCAACCACTTTGCACCCAAGGAGGTCTGTGAAGTCCGCAGAAATCCCTGAGTGTGCCTGGGTCTTGGGTCAAAGTTGCCACGAGCCTCAGGAGGCAGGGAGGCCGTGACTAACAGTGTGAGGGCATTTATGAAGCACAGGAAAAAAACTGACTTTCCAAGTGCTATCGACTCTTCTATGTGAGGATCAGTGGTTCTAGGAGAGATGGCCAGGCAGGCCACAGCCGGGAATAGCAGAAGAGAGCTGGCGAGGTGAGTGGGGAAGGGAGGGGCTCAGCCTACAGAGCACACTGGGTCTGGAGACGGGCTCCAAGCCCTGAAAGGTGAGCTTCCGCCCCTGCCCAAAATGTGCAGCACTCAGACACTGTGCGGGGGAGGTAGGATGACCATGGCTCTCATGGTCACATGGTCTCCACATTCAGCAGGGAGTTGGTGGCCGCAGCCCAGCCAGTATGGTGACCCCTTCTAAAAGCTCTTTTCATGACGACTGCAGAGGGGCACCGACCACACAGCCGGGGGCCACCCTTCCTTTCTCTTGCATCCTGTGTCTGTCCGCAGACCCTGGCAGCCCTACCTTCAGAACACAGCTGCAGCTGAGCCCTCTTCACTGTTTTCTCCACCCCCACGCCAGCCTGTGTCCCCGTCGCCCCCGTCTGATGGCTGTCTCAGCCTGCCGTGTCCACTCCTGTCTCTCTCTGCTCCACCCCTCACATGGCAGCCAAAGGGCCCTTTACAAATCTGGGTCAGGTCATGTCTGTCTCCTGCTCAGAGCCCTCCTTGGTGCCCCATCGATTGAGAACAAAATCTGAGATCCCCACCATGTCCCCAAGGCCTCAGGGACCTCTCCTGCCTCATGTCCTCTACTCTCCTGTCCTCACTCCCTCAGACCCGCTGGCCTTCCTGAGATTCTCTGTGTCCAAATCTTTCACTCCCACCTCAGGGCCTTTGCACTTGCTTGCCCCTCTGCCTGAATGCTCTTCGCCCAGCACTCCCCTGGCTCTCCTGGCCACTTCATTGAGCTGGCTAGGCTACAGCATCTAACACAGCATCCCCTCTATCATCCTACTTAAATTTACTTTATTGTGTTTCTCTCTACTCAAAATCATGTGACACCTTGACTTGCCTATTATCCGTCTCCCACTGGACAATGGACGGGAGAGGAGGGCGGAGGAATCCTCTATTTTGTTTTATCACTGAACTTCCGAGTATCCGGAATATGACCAGGTACATTTCAGGCATCCGATAAGTGTTTCCAATAAAGGTGCGTAAATGGCAACCACTGCTCTCAGCTCAGAAACAAGGAGCTGGTTGTGTGGGCCGCGCAGGGGCCCTGTGTGGCTGTAGGAAGGCACAGCAGAGGGAAGGACGCGGGACCCAGTGCAGACCACCTCAAAAACACCTGCTGTGCAGCAGGGCTCTGGACGCAGGGAGGCAGTATGCACACGCCACAGGATTCTAGCTGGAGGAGGGCATGTTTTGAAAGGTGGCCCCGATTCCCCTGCTGCTGCCTGTCCAGTAAAGTGGAGGTGTGACTGTCGGGGGCCGGCAGCAGAAGAGGACAGCATGGCTTGCCTGCTGTAAGCAGCTAGGGACACAGCCAGTGGGTCCCGAGTGAGAGAGGTCTTGCGGGCTCAGTGCAGGGCGGAGGGGCATGATTACCTGAAGGCAAGGGTTCTAGAGGGTGAGCATGCGATCTACGGGCAGTACCTCCGCCAAGTGGGGCCCAGATGACCCGGCGGATGGCCTGCACCCAGTCCTCCATGTCACGTTGGGAGCTGGCCATGAGCAGGAGCGCCTCGGGGTTGGCCGGAACCTTCTCCCGCTCCCCGGTACCACCTGCAAGACAGGGAGACACAGGCTTACTGCAAGGACCCCCGTGCGGACACCGGGGCACACGCTCCCACAGCACTGTCCACCCCAACGCCAGTTAGCCTGTTCTTCCCTGCCCTGTGAGAAGGCCGCCTCTCCCAAACCTGTCGGCAACAGCCAAGCTTCTGGTTCCGTTTTGGCAGCCCCCTCCCACCCGCCGCCACTCCTTTCACACCCCACACGTGTATCTTTGGGGCCCTTGTAGGTTTCCACCTAGTTACATTTCCGCATCAAAACAGAAATCATTAGAAGCATCCCCGGGCACTATTAAGGAAAGAGCATTCACATCGGAGGCCAGCTGGGAGAAGTTCAGAACCCAGAGTAGCCTATGTATTTTGTTCTGCATCAGCTTTACGCCTCTTCTGCGCAAAGTGCAACATCACTATGCTTTTAACGTCCGCTCTGACATTACAGGCCTCCTTCCCCAGCCTGGAAAGGAGGCCTGATTCTCCACAAGCAGTAACATTACGGAGGCCTGCTGTCAAACCAGGATGGAGCAAAACGCTCTAGAATTCCCCACCCGTCCCCACTCGCAGCTGGACATTGCATCTAAACACAGAAGGATGGGAAAGTTCAGACAGATGTCATTAAATTTTCCCCAATGTAGCTCCAGCGGTTCTCACGTTTTCATGTATAAATGAACTCATCTTTAGGGTGTACACAAAAACCATTTATACTGAACTTCATCTGAAGGCTTTTCAAGAATGATCTTTTTTTCATTCATCCCCAACATCCTGCAATATGTAACTCACCCAAGTACTAGCCTCTGGTCCCAGAGCCACCGACCCTGAGCGGGACTGTCTGCAGGTGGGGTGTGAGTCCCAGGGTCCTGGGTTCTCGAGGGGGTGGGGTGGCAATTAGGGAGAACCGTGAGACCCAAGACACCCCCTTGCTAGAGCCTGCAGCCCTGGGATGGAGACAGGAGCAAGTGCTTCCTGAGTGCGTGGTACCTGCCCGGGACTCTTCTAGAAGCTGCAGGCACTTAAGTGGACAAAACCGTCCTCCTGGGATTCTTTAATCTTCACAAAGACTGTGTGGCAGGAGGTGCCGTTACTTTCCGCAGTTTCCTCAGTCAAGGAAACTGTGGCACAGAGTGATTAAGGAACTTGCTTGAACTCACACGGCTACTACGTGGCAGAGGCTGGGATTCAAAGTCCCCTGCTCTGGACTCTGACCCACCCCATGCTCTTGTCACCCCTCACAGAGAAGGCAGCCTGGTAGGATCAGTCTGACAGTGGTCCCAGCAAGGCCACCAAGGGCCAGGAAATGGAGAAGAGTACTCTGAGAGCTGGAGCACAGGGTGGGGTATGTCCTCACTGAGGGGGCACCTGAGCAGGGCCAGTAGTCTGGACAGGCCTGTGAGGCCCAAAGCTCAGAAGGGTGATGAGCAAGGAGACAAGCATGCCGGGACCCCAGGATGGCTTCTGGAGCCCTCACCACACACACAAGCCCTGCTCCTTGGGAGCCCGTGCAGCCGCTGGGAAGCAGGGCGGTGGAGGTGGAGGTGGAGGTGGAGGTGGAGGGGAAGGGAGTCATGGGGCAGAGGCGGCAGAGCCCGAAGCCAGACAAGTGTGTGTGCACCTGCGGGAAGCAAAGTCTGCACCCATGGCTCGGTGGCTGCCATGGTCATTCGTGGGGTGTGAGCACTGCCACAGAGGCGGGGAGAGTCGGAGCAGGGAGAAGCCTGATGCCTCCAGGAAGCTTTGCTACATAAGCTTCTCTGAACCAGTGTCTCAAGATGGCTCAGAAGAAGGAGATTTAGGACTCCAAGAATTTGTTATAGTTACTTGCTTATCCTAAATACTCTGGTTTTTGTTATTTTTTATTTTTCTTTATTTATTTAATATAATTTGTTGTCAAATTGGTTTCCACACAACACCAGTGCTCATCCCAACAGGTGCCCTCCTCACTGCCCATCACCCACTTTCCCCTCTCCCCCACTCCCCATCAATCCTCAGTTTGTTCTCTGTATTTAAGAGTCTCTTATGGTTTGCCTCCTTCCCTCTCTGTAAGTACCCCCCCTTCCTCTCCCCCATGGTCTTCTGTTAAGTTTCTCAGGATCCACATAAGAGTGAAAACATATGGTATCTGTCTTTCTCTGTAGGACTTATTTCACTTAGCATAACACTCTCCAGTTCCAGCCACGTTGCTACAAAAGGCCATATTTCATTCTTTTTCATTGCCAAGTAGTATTCCATTACGTATATAAACCACATCTTCTTTATCCATTCGTCAGTTGATGGACATTTAGGCTCTTTCCATAATTTGCCTATTGTTGAAAGCACTGCTATAAACATTGCGGTACAAGTGCCCCTATGCATCAGCACTCCTGTATCCCTTGGGTAAATTCCCAGCAGTGGTATTGCTGGGTCATAGGGTAGATCTATTTTTAATTTTTTGAGGAACCTCCACACTGTTTTCCAGAGCAGCTGCACCAGTTTGCATTCCCACTAACAGTGCAAGAGGATTCCTGTTTCTCCACATCCTCTCCAGCATCTGTAGTCTCCTCATTTATTAATTTTAGCCACTCTCACTGGCATGCGGTGGTATCTCAGTGTGGTTTTGATTTGTATTTCCCTGATGAGGAGCGACGTTGAGCATCTTTTCATGTCTGTTGGCCATCTGGATGCCTTCTTTAGAAAAGTGTCTATTCATGTTTTCGGCCCATTTCTTCACTGGATTATTTTTCAGGTGTGGAGCCTGGTGAGTTCTTTATAGATTTTGGATACTAGCCCTTTGTCTGATATGTCATTTGCAAATATCTTTTCCCAATCTGTCAGATGCCTTTCAGTTTTGTTGATTGTTTCCTTTGCAGTGCAGAAGCTTTTTACCTTGATGAGGTCCCAATAGTTCATTTTTGCTTTTAATTCCCTTGCCTTTGGAGATGTGTCAAGTAAGAAATTGCTGCGGCTGAGGTCAGAGAGGTTTTTTCCTGCTTTCTCCTCTAGGGTTTTGATGGTTTCCTGTCTCACATTCAGGTCCTTCATCCATTTTGAGTTTATTTTTGTGAACGGTGTAAGAAAGTGGTCTAGTTTCATTCTTCTGCATGTGGCTGTCCAGTTCTCCCAGCACCATTTGCTAAAGAGACTTTTTTCCAGTGGATATTCTTTCTTGCTTTGTCAAAGATGAGTTGGCCATACATTTGTGCATTTTTTCCTTATTGAGTTTTGAGAGTTCTTTACATATTCTGGATACAAGTCTTGTATCAGATATATGCTCTGCAAGTATTTCTCCCTGTCTGTGCCTTTTCTTTTCATTCTCTTAAGAGTGTATTTAGAAAAGAAGTTTTTAATTTTAGTGAAGCCCAATTTACCAATGTTTTTCTTTTACTGAGTGTGCTTCTCTAAGAAATCTTTGCTTAACCCAAGGTCATAAAAGTTTTCCCCTAGAAGTTTCGTGGTTTTAGGACTTACATTTAGGTCTATGAGTTAATTTCTGAATTTGGTGCAAGGTATGGATTGAACTTCATTCTTTTTAAGTAGGCCTCACACCTAGCGCGGAGCCCAACACAGGGCTTGAACTCACAACCTTGAGATCAAGACCTGAGCCGAAATCAAGAGTCGGCCGCTTAACTGACAGACAGAGCCACCCAGGTGTCCCATATCTGGTATATTTTGTATCTCATGCATTATAGGTTTGAGCTCTAGAAGTTTGATTTGGGGTCTTTTCAAAAATATCTTTCACGTCTCTACTTAACTTTCTGAACCTACTGGAATACAGGTATAAAAACTGTTTTACCGTCTCTGTCTGCTAATTTTAATACTGTCATTTCTAGGCTGGTGTCAGTGGATTGATTTTTCTCCTCATTGTGGGTCCTGTTTTCTTGATTCTTTGCATGCCTGATATTTTTTATTCAGTGCCAGACATTGTGATTCCTAAATCGTTGGGTGCTGAACATTTCTGTATTCCTCTAAAAACACTTGAGTCCCTTCTGGAATGAAGTTAGGTTACTTGGAACGAGTTTGATCCTTATAGATTTTGCTTCTAAGGTTTCTTAGGTGGGTCCAGAACACTCAGGATGAGCCAATTCTTCCCCACTGCTAAGGGAAAACCCTTCCGTGTTTCCTATGCAATGCCCCATGAGTCATGAGGTTTTCCAGGCTGGTAGATGTAACAGGAACTATTCCCTGCCCTGTGTTAGAGGGGATGCTGTTGCCTGGAATCCTCCCTGATGGTTCCCTCCTCGGGTTCAGGTCATGTCCTCACTGTACGTGGTGATGCGTTCTCAAGGAGTTTTCTCTCTGAGCAGCTCTTTCCTCCTGGGTATCCCATCTGAAAACTCTAGATGCTTTGGTCTCTCCATCCCTAAGCTCTGTCTCCTTAATGCATGGAGTACAAGAGGTTCCACCTGGGGTTCCCCTTTCTGAGGCACAGCCTGGAACTTTCTCCAGCGGGGGCACGTGTAGACCTTACCTCATTTGTTTCCCGTCTTTTGGGGGTCACAGTCCTTCACTGCCAGTGTTCAGTATCTTCAAAACTGTTTCAGGTTACTTGTCCTTTTTTTGTGGAGGGAGTTGTTTTAGGTGAGAAAGCAAACTGGTCCCTGTTGTTCCATTGTATCCAGAAACAAAGTCCTGCTACCACTTTTAATGACCTGCTACGTGTAAAACACTGTGCAAGAAGCTTAACACACACGGCCACACCTAGTCCTCATAAATACCGTAGAAAGGAGTGTTACTGACCCCATTTTACAGATGAATAAATGGATGCTCTGAGAAGTTAAACATTTAGCTCACAAACAAACAAGTGGAGAGGCCAGGATTCAAACCAAGGTTGGTTTGACGATACACGCATTCTCTATTTATAATATAAAACCTCCTCTCTGGCAGCCGAGGGGAGTGCAAGGAAGGTAAAACAGGCCATTAAAGCAAACTCTGGCATTTTCTACGGCATTCAATCGTTTATGCTTACTTTTTCCTCTGCTACTTAGGAAAAGAGTCGTATTAGCTTTAGTTAAAAAAAAAAAAAAAAGTCCTAACAGTCAATTATTTCAGGAAGAAACGCATCATGAAGGCTGAGGGTCTCTTGTTACTGTTTTTGGTTTTCCCCTTTCCTTTTTTTTAAACCAGGCTGTGTGGCCATTGTGTTTCCATCCCATCCTGACACATGTCACAGGCCTCTGAGGCCTTCTAGAATGGTGCTTAGAGCCCAACCTGGGGTCAACCCTCAGCTCCACCAGGGGGAGCACCGTGACTTAACTTTGCCAAGCGTCAGAGTCCCACACCCGTAGGGTGAAGAAAATGAAGGTAGCTACCCTTTCGGGAGAAGGACATTGAGATACTCCCCTGGCTTAGCACCTGGCACCTAACAAGCTCTTTAAATGTTCACTTAAAAAAAAAAATGTTCATTATTTATGTTTGGGAGAGAGAGCATGAGCAGGGGAGAGGCGGGGCGGGGGGGGGGGGGGGATACAGGATCCAAAGAGGGCTCTGCCCTGACAGCACAGAGCCTGATGGGGGGCTTGAACTCACAAACCGTAAGATCATGACCGGAGCCAAAGTCGGACGCTGAACCGACTGAGCCACCCAGGCGCCCCTAAAGGTTCACTTTTATTATCACATTCAATTAATACAATAGAAAGCAGAATTTTCCCACCTCAGCACTACTGATGTTTGGGGCCAGATAATTCTTCCTGGGGGCGGTGACGAGCTGTCTTGTGCACAGCAGGATGTTTAGCATCATCCCTGGCCTCCACCCACTAGATGCCTGTAGCAGCCTGTCCCTGTCTCCCAGGCTGACCACCAAGAAAGTCTCCATATATTGCCAAATGTCCCTTGGGGGGCAAAACTGCCCCCAGTTAAGAATCAGATATATAACAACCAGATACATACTTCCTATGAGTCTAAATGTCTTTTACAATTCTACAATCATGTGATGTCCCATGGGCACAGCATGGCTTCTCTGAAAATCATCAGGACCTCATCTATCACACCAGCCTCCTCTTGTGCTCCCATCTCAGTGCTGGGCATTCAGGTGCCCCAGGCAGAAACTTGGGGTCACCTGGCCTTTCCCCCTGCCTTGTCCCCACACTGACCCAGTTTCCTCTGGTGGGCTCATCTAGTCTCAAGACTCTATGTGATGACCATGCCATCCCTATGCTGACGACTTCCAAGTTCACTGTCCCCTGCCCTCCAGACCCACTCTCCACTGCCTGCCCCACAGCGCCACCGGGACGTCTCCAGGCAGCACGCACTTAGCAGGTATGAAATCCACCTCTGGATCTGCCCCACCCTCCCCTTCTCCGATGAGGGCGACTCCCTCTTCTAGCTACTCAAGTGGCAACCAAATGCATCTTCAGGTCTGCTCTCTCTCATGTCACATCCATTCCTATCAGTAAGTTCTGCTGATTCCTCCTTCAAAAGATCTTCAAACTCTGACCGCCTTTCACGGTTCCACCTGGTCCCAGCCAGCATCCTCTGTCATCCAGATTACTGGCGTGCTCCCTAGGCCCTCGCTTGCCCCTACAATCTGTTCTCAATATGGCGGCCACAGTGGCCCAGTAAGACCGAAACCAGCTCACACACCTCTGCTCAAAGCAAAAACCGCCCCTCTCAGCAGAGTCCTTACAATGATCTTCCAGGCCACTCACCCCTATCCCCCATCCCGCCCCAGGCCCCCAGCCCTCCTGCTACTCCTGATTTCATGGCTGCTCTCCTCTTTGTTCTAGGCCATTCCTCTAACCACCAGGCACATCCTTGACCGAAGGTCTTTGCTCCTGCCCTTACTATTGCCCGAGAAGCTGTTCTCCCAGACACTCCCTCACCTCCTTGAGGTCTTTCCTCAAATGTGGCCTTCTTGGGGAATCTTTCCCAACAACTCTATGTAAACGTCATCATCCACTACAACCCATGCCCCTTCCTGTCCTTACTTTTTCTACAGCACTTATCACAATGCAGCACACACACAGTTTACATGTTTACACGATAGGCTTATTTACACTGTTTATTTTTGGCCCACCCCACCTCGTCTATCTGGTAAGCAACTACAGCACACCAAGCAGTGCCTGGCACGGGGAGGGCACGCACAGAATCTGGGATGAATGGATGGCTAACTGCAGCCGCAGCAGAACCAAGGGGCACGCACAAGGCACTCGCTTTGAGGCAGGCGTGATGTTAACGAACGGGTGAGCATCACAAGTTTGAACACTCACAAAGGAAGTGGTGTCATTATCCCCATCGGACAGGAAAGGAAACTGAGGCCCAGAGATGGTGAGAAACACATCCAAGCTGTAAAACCAGTGAACTAGGACCCTAGGCAGACTAGTTCCTAACCCTGTTCCCACTCTGCTCAAGGGACCGGCCTTAGGTGACCCAGCCAGGACCCCAACCCAGCTTTTCTTATTCCCACTTGGGCTTTCTTCCCCTCTGAGCTCCTGAATTTAAGAATTTCCTTTTGTGCTGGAGTCTCCTTTTCCACCCATGCAAGGGGCTTTGGGGGAAAGGTGGTAACCCCAAAATGCAGCATATTCTGGCACAGGATCCAGAACAGGAACCCACTATCTCTCAACGTTTCTGTACAAAAACTTTTATAACAAAAAGAAAAAAGAGTAAATGTTATTTATGAAAGCATTTTGTAAACCACGGTAGCCCATGGGACTCATTCTAGGACATTCAGGTGGAAAAACTGTCATTCTGATGTAATTAATCAAATACTACCTGTATTAGGCCGGGAGTTATGGAAAAATTGTTTAAAAAATAAAAGAAGTCACTATTTAAAGGTAATAGTAACTGCAATATAGGACTTGTCACAGGACCCACTGTCATTCTACTGGCAGCCCAGGGGAGTGGGGAGCCCCAGGGAAGCCCCAACTGATGGATTCCCAGGGTTGGAGGCCAAGTGTAGGAATATAGCTGGAAATACCGTCTGGGACAGTGTGGTCCAGTGGAAACATAATGAAAGCCACATGTACATTTTTAAACGTTTTGGTAGCTACATTGAAAAAGGTGCAAAGAAACAGGTGAAATTATTTTGAATAATATATTTCACTTATCCCAGTACCTCCAAAAGAGTACCATTCATTTCAACCTGTAATTGATAACTTTAATGTATTTTTTATACCAAGCCTTCAAAATCCAGTGTATATTTTGTACAAAGAGCACATCCAGACCAGCCACGTTTCAAGTGCTCGGTAGCCAGATGTGCTGGTGGCTACAGGACAGCTTTGAGGCAGCCTAGACTGGGGCTGGAAGGAGGGGAAAAGAGCCACCCTCAGACTTGCTGAGACTGTTGTGGGGGACAGCTCTGAGCTATGCCTTCCAGCCAGCTGGGCTTTTCTGCAGTCTCCAAGGGCTGCCTCCCTGCCCATCCCTGCCAGACCACACCAGGCTGACTCCGAGCTGCCCTCAGGATCCTGTCCTCGTCTCTCCTCATTTCTCTTGACCTCTTGACCCACTTGGAGTCATCAAAGGCCACTTGCCCTTCAAGGGTTAATCACCCCTGGCCCACTGGCCCCGCAACCTGCTCTTGACCCTGGCTGCCCACTTACCCCAGGGCTGACGCCTGCTCCTCTTCAGATACCTGGCTGGCCAGAAGGGCATGGTGTGGCCGGAGGAGTGACCGCTAGACACAGCCAAGCCAGGGACTGAGGCCAGGCGGCTCCGCGTGCAGGAGCTGAGGCTGCCTGTGCGCTCTGCTCAGAAGGCACTGGGCCAGGACCTTTTTGTCTCCTTTGGGGAAGTTCCGCACTTCTCAGGGCCCCAAAGCTTGGACTGTCCCGGGCGGGGGCGGGGTGAGGAAGCAACAGCCAGATCCCCCAGGGGGCCCTCCCACTGGGTGCAGGGTCCGGTCCGCTGGTTTCTACCAGCGGAAATCCCTTCAGCCACCGTGAGCGCTCCCTCCCCTGCATTCCTGCCCAGCACACAGCACGGGCTCTGGCCCGCCACTGGGGCTGTCCCGTCCCCTAGCTTGCTAGGTGCCGAGAGCACAGGGCTGGACGTCCAGCCCCATCCACTCTGTGCCTCAGGGTCCTTTCCAAGCGGAGCCTGGGAAAGCCCACCTCAGTAGGTTGGTGGGGGCTCAATGAATCCATGGGAGAAGCCCGAGTAATATTAAGTCATCACTGGCCACATAATCTTTCAGGTTCCATTTCTTCATCAGCAAAATGAAGCCAATAATGGGATCTGCCTGGCGAGGTTCTGGTGGGGACTGAATGAAAAGCCATAAGTCACCAGTATCCCTGCAACAGCCGGGGAAGCCAGAGCCCGGGGCGCTTCCAAGGGCCCAGGGCCACCCAGCTGGGATCTGGCACAGCCAGGACTTGAACTTAGCTGTTTGGGACTCTTTCCATGACATCAGCTTCCATCCTTATGGTGTCTCCGCCACCCTTGATACAAAAAGAGCTGGAGACAGGGACACCTGGGTGGCTCGGTCAGTTAAGCGTCAGACTCTTCTTTTTCTTTTTAAATGTCTATTTATTTTTGAGAGGAACACAGAGTACGAGCGGGGGAAGGGCAGGGAGAGGAAGACACAGAACCCGAAGCGGGCTCCGGGCCGAGCCCGTCAGCACAGGGCCCCCTTGGGACCCTCCATCTCCCTCTCTCTGCCCCCTCCCACCCCCAAAAATAAATAATTAAAAAAAGAGAGCTGGAGACAGCCCTCTTGCCCAACCTGGCCGTCCCTCCTGCACTACTCATTCCTTCCGGGACAGTGTCAGAACCTCGACCACGGGGAAACTCTGAAGTGATTTCCTAAAGGGCCGGGGCAGGCAGCGGGCACTAAACTCTGGTGAAAGCCTATGCTGGTGTTGATGCCACCTGTTTATTTGCCCATCTTCCCCATTTGTCCATCTGTCCGTCCATCCATCCAACCATCCTTCCCTTCAACAAAGAAAAACAGCCAATTAAAAACAAAGCACATCTGCTTAAAACTCTTCAGGGGGCCTGCGGTTCTTGGGATATAATCCAGCTCTGCTGTGACCTTGGGGTCCCAGGCCCCATGACCACACGTCCACCTACTTGCCCACCCTTACTGCTATCAGCCATTTGGGCCCCCTTTCTCTTTCCTCAGACTCACTCTCTTCCAACTACAACCTAGTGCTCAGTGCTGGGTGTTCTCCCAGCTCCCTGCAGGGCCAGCTCCCTTGCACCTTCAGACCTCAGCTCAGACTTCAATTTAGAGAAGCCTTCCCTGGGTGAGAACCTCTGTCAAGTAACTGTCCCTCCTGCCCAATCACTGTCATGCTCTTTTCTCTCCAGGGCTTATCACATGGGGAAATTAGCCTATTTATGTGTATACGTGTTTACTGTGTCTCTGCTAAAGGATGTAAGTTTCAGGAAAGCGGGGCTTGCCTCCCTTGGTCTAGCTGGTATCTCCCAGGACTGGTTCAGTGTCTCGAAAAGGGTGCCAGTGGTCACCGTGGGGACACCTGGAAAGCTCTGTGGAAGTGACAGGCAATCTCTCTTAGTACAACATCCAAGTTTGATTGGTTGTTTACAGTGTTCTGGGCACAGTTTCTACAAACTGCCTATTTTAACTCAATGTTTCAGCTTCACAATGACCCTAAAAGGTGGTACAATGATCACACCCACTTTGCAGATGAGAAAACAGTGGCTGAGTCATTTGTCGGAGGTCACATGACTGAGTGCGGCTTCCCAAATGGCCCTGGTCAGCAAGGGGAAACTGCATGTTAACTGGTCCCCTAAAGTGTTGGCCACTCACACCCCACTCCTGCAGGCTGAGGGTCTGAACCCAAGCAATCTGGCTGCCCTTTGTCCTCCCGGTCCCATCCCTGTGGTGAGCGGCCTCTAAGGCCCCAGTGAATGAACCCTGCTTCCCAGCATCACACCCTCTTCAATGTGGGCTGAACCTAGTAACTTGTTTTCAATAAATAGAAAGGGCAAAAGGTGATAGAGGTCACCTCTGGGATTAGCTTCCAAAGACACTGAGGCTTGTGTCTTGTGTGCCCTCTATGGCAGCAGACCTCAGCCAGGGATGACAGCTCACCTCTGCATTTCTAGCAAGCCGTTTTATTATCCTACCTGGGAGAGACCAGGGAGGGTAGAGGGACCAAGTAAACAGGGTACTGAAAGCTGGGGAGGGGGGCGTCTAAACACTCACCCTCCCCACAGTGCTCTGCTCTATCACCTGGGCAGCACTGCCCAGGGAGCCCCAGCTCTGTCACCATCTGTCGCTGGGGAAACAATGCCGGCCCAGGGGGCCAGGAGTGGTGGAGGGTAGCACAACAGGGGGTGTCCCGGGGAGTGGCGCAAAGACTTGGGTCCCCATGGTTCCTTTAGGGCTCTCTTAAATCTGTTTCTCCAAGGAGAAACTTTAGAAGGCACTTGACAATATTTAACATCCATTTTGACGGAAATCTTCCATGAAATAAAAATAGATAGATCCTTCTTCAACACAGATATACCAAAGCCAACACTGCGTTTAGTGGAGAGGCACTAGCAGCGTTCCCATCAAGGCCAGGGACAATCCCAGCAGCCCCCCATCAGCACTGGTATTTATCGTTCTCCTGGAAGTCTTCTGCAGTGCAATTAGATCAGAAAAAGAACATAAAACAATAAAAGCTGGAGGGAAGGGTACAGTGTTATTATTGCTCTTGTTGTTTATATAGAGAGAAAACCGAAGCCAGTGGACTGAAAAATGATGGGAGGCAGTAAGAGAATGCAGTAAGGTGTCCAGACGCAAAATTAATAGACAGAGATCCCAAGCTATTTTTAAACGAGAAGAAACAGAAATACCATTGCGTAAGTAGGAAAACCCACATAACAGAATACCAGTTCACCCTAATTTAGTCTATACGTTTAACACAAGAAAAGACTAATAGCATTTTTTTAAATACAACAAGTTGATTCTAAAGTTCATAACAAAAACAGCAAATGCATTTTAAAAAAATAGAGAGAGACCAATTTATTAAACTGTAGTCAAGTATCCCACTGTACAAGAAGTAAAACGAGGGAGGTAACACAGGACGTGAGCAGAGACAGACTCCAGAACATATCGGACTTTGGAAACGACAAGTTATTTCAAATGGGCCAGTAGAAGACGTTACGTAAGAAATGGAAAAGAGACAAATGGATAGCCACCTGGAGAGATATTATCCAATGGATCCTTGTATCACACTATCGCAAAATAAAAATTCACCACGGATCGAAGATTTCAAGATGAAACACGAAGCCAGAGAAGCACCAGGATCAACGGTGGGAGGAACTTCCGTACGACCTCGAAACTGGGGAAGCCCTTTCTGAATATGACACAAACACCAGAGACCACAAAAAAAAATTTCACTCCATATAAGTTAAAAATATTTGCATGGCAAAGAAAAGAAAGTAAAAAGACAGTGACAACAGGAGGGGAGTGGGATATACAGTTTTCACTTGGGATGCTCTGCGGGTATTAAAAAGAATGAGGATGTGCTTCATGCCCAGATTTGGAATGTTCTCTGCTAGATACAGGGAGGTGAAAAATGCAATGATACGTGACCATGTTTGCATAGGACGGGCGGAGAGAAGAGTGGAAGAGATACTTATTTGTTTGAATATGTGCAAAATATCTCTGGAAGGAGCCAGAAGATACTGGGAGCAGTGGCTTTTCTGGGGAGGGAAGTACGTAGCACAGAGAGACTGGCTTTCCACCCTTTGAAATTTGAACCACAGTCCCTACCTTAAAAACCAAATGACGGGCATCTGGGTGGCACAGCCAGTTAAGCGTCTGACTCTCAGTTTTGGCTCACATCATGATCTCACAGGTTTGTGAGTTCTAGCCCTGAGTCGGGCTCTGAGCTGGCAGTGCGGAGTCTGCTTGGGATTCTCTCTCTCTCCCTCTCTCTGTGCCACTCCCCTCCCTCAAAATAATAAATTAAGAACCAATTAAAATAAATAAAAACTAAATGACAATAGTATCTACCATAAAGGGACAAGTGAAAGAAACCTCACCTCATCTGTGGGCAGTGGGGGCGCTGAGGGGTGGGCCGCAGGCTGTGCATTCAGCAGGGAATCGGCCAAGGTGGGCCTACGGGCACCTGGGAGTCACTCAGAGCCAGGGACCAGCTCACCAAGGGGTGGGAGTGGCTTGCAGCTGGAGGTACCGAGCTGAGGGGGTCTTTTACAGTGTTGGCAGGAGTAGATTTTTGTATCTCTTTGGGGGAATAGTTTGACAATATCTATCAAAATTTTAAACGGCCCAGCAATCCTTTCCAGGGAATTTACTCTGTGGCTAATTTGCACAGGTGCATAAGGAGACGGAGATAATAAACTGGGAACAATGGTCCATCAAGTTACATAAATAATGTACTGATTAAATAAATTATGTACATCCAATAATGTACTGATTAAATAAATTATGTACATCCAATAATGTACTGATTGAATAAATTATGTACGTGGACAAAGGACGAGGAAGCAAACAAAGGAAGGTGGTGGGGTAGGTGGTAGGGGGATAATACATTATCACATGGAGAAAGCAAAAAGCAGCGTGATGAATATGCTGACATTTGTGAGAGTCATGTGTGCACACGGGCGTGGTTGTGTGAACCCATTTCTGCAAGGACAACAGGACACAGGGGCCTGGGAGCTCAGGCAAGGGGCTCAGGAACAGAGAAGCTTACTTCTCACTCTGGACTCTGAAGTGTGTGTGTGTGTGTGTGTGTGTGTGTGTGTGTGTGTGCGCGCGCGCACGTGTGCGTGCGTGTGGGTGTATTACTGTGGACACAGATTGCTTTTCCTGAATGAAGATTGTTCCTTTTTATTGTTAAGGTGGTTGGTAGCTCCTGTGTTTGGCCCTGGAGAAGTTAGACCTGCCTGTGCTTTGAGCACTTTTCTTTCTTTAAAGATTTTAAGTCGGGGTGCCTGGGTGGCTCAGTCGGTTAAGCGTTCAGCTTCAGCTCAGGTCTGATCTCACCGTTCGTGAGTTCAAGCCCCACATCAGGCTCTGTGCTGATACCTTAGAGCCTGGAGACTGCTTCAGATTCTGTGTCTCCCCCTCTCTCTGGCCCTCTCCCATTCACACTCTGAGTCTCTCTCTCTCTCAAAAATAAATAAACATTAAAAAAAAAAAAGATTTTCAGTCACCTCTATGCCCAATGTGGGGCTTGAACCCACAACCCTAAGATCAAGAGTTGCATGCTCCACTGACTGAGCCAGCCAGGTACCCCTTGAATACTTTTGATTTAGGAAAATGCCCCAAATAGCCTCCAAATGGTTTGAGCTCCAACTTCCCCTCTCGCCAGCTCATCCCACGGTGGAGTTTCATTTCTCAAAACCAGAGTGTCGCTGGGAAATCTTTTGTGGTTCTGGGGATATTGGGGTTTTTAGGGAATCCATACTGACCTCACCCCAGGCAGCACCCGTGGGAGAATTGGGAGTGTGATCTCTCTCACGGGGACAATTGCACAAGTGAGGAAAGAATGTGGGGCGGGCCACAGGGTCCTCTCTGAAATCCAAGTCAAGCCTCTCCCTTCCCTGGTAGGAATTTGAGACCACAGCCTCTCTCCTCTGCCATCAGGATGTGCCCCCAGCTCACTGCTTCCCACTGGGGCTCCTCTGTGATCAGCTGAGAGTACCTTTCCAGTCCACCCAGCTACTCTCCCATCTCAGCAGCCACTCCTGGTGCTCTGCCCTACTTCTTGTTCCTGGGATATACCATGCCCTTCATGCCTCACCGTCTTTGCACATGCTATTCCCTCTTTTTGGGACACCTTTCCACTTGGTCCATTTGGTAAACTCCTACTCATTCATCAAAACCCAGCTCAAATATCCCCCTCTCCTTCACCTTCCTTAACTGTTCCCCCTCACTCACTCCCAGTTTTCCTTATTCCATTCTCCCTTCCACAAATATATATACATATTTATTTGACAGAGAGAGAGGGAATGTGCATGCACACAAGAGCGAGTGGGGGAGAAGGGCAGAGCGAAAGAATCTTTTTAAGTTTATTTTTGAGACAGAGACAATGTGAGCAGGGAAGGGGCAGTGAGAGAAGGAGACAGAGGATCCTAAGAGGGCTCTGCACTGATAGCATCAAGTCTGACGTGGGGCTTGAACTCAGGAACTGTGAGATCATGACCTGAGTTGAAGCTGGACACTCAACCAACCAGCCGCCCAGGCGCCCCCCAAGAGGCAGAATCTTAAGCAGGCTCCACACTCGCTCAGCACAGAGCCCACGACCCTGGGATCATGACCTGAGCCAAAATCAAGAGTCAGATGCTTTAACTGACTGAGCCAACCAGGCTGTTCCTCCCTTGCACAAATGCTTGGTAAAGGTCTACCATGTGGCAAGCACTGTGCCATGCGCTGGGGACACAGCAGGGACAAAACCAAGAGGCCCTGCCTGGTGGGGAAGACTGGCCTGAACCTTTATCACAAACAAATGCAAAAACCACAATCAGAAGCCTAGGAAGGAATCCAGAGGTCTTGGGGATGGGGGCTGAGACCACAGTTTGAGAACTGCTTCCTCAGGGCCACCTGCCACCAACACCTGGGGCGTACCTGGGCTCGGGGCCCAGCCCCGACTCAGCCTGCCCGGGTCCCCGAGCCAGGCCTGAGCAGTAACGCAGCATGGCCAGGACTGGAAAACACCACTGATGGTTAGGCCGGGGTCCCCTGCCCCCTGCCCACCTTTAAAAATAACTTTCACGGGGAAAAGAAACAAAAGCTAAAAATAGCAACATATTAAAATGGAATATGCCGGTTGCCGAAGAAGACCAAGTTCTGCGCTGCCCAAGGGTGGGGGGTTGTGAGGGAAGAGGGGTGGGCCTGACACTTAAAATGGAAAAATTGTGATTTATACAGTGACCTGGAGGGAATAATGATTGCATTCATTATTCTAAGGGAGGACAAGGGAACTAATATTTATGAAGCGCCCACGCTGTGCCAACTTCTGTACCAACCCTTAGATTCCACGTCTCCCAGGTTTCGGTGTGGGTGCTTCTATAGCTACAATGTCAGCAGCAAAGGTAAAGAGTCCGGTTCTGTTAATGCCGGTCAAGGCTGGTACCCCTCCCAGCAAATGTGTGCAGGAGACGCTGAGACCATGGTCAAGGTCCCTGACCCTGGGATCTAGCAAGTGATGGAGGCTTGATCTGCACCCAGGACCTCTCCTCGGTCCACACCCAGTCTCCCGTCCCCATCCTCCTGGGCTCCCTTCGAGGCATGAGATACATCCAGTGCCTCTCCTACACCTGATAGAACATTTTGCTCCCAGTGGGTGCATCAACACATCCGTGAAATAAGTGACCAAAGCACTGTGGGCTGATACCACGTCAGGAAACTGGTACCTTTGCTACCTCACATTGCTACGGAATATTTTCCCCCACTAACCCCACATGTCTTAGTCTGTGTTCCTCAAAACCAAAGCCTGAGACAAGGGCTCGTGTGCTGGTGGGTCTGGGAAGCTACCCCAGGGAGAAGTACAGGGCAGGGAAGGAACCCGGGAACGGGGGAGAGCCCAGAAGAATGTGGGATCAAGCAGGCTGCTGCTTTAGGGGGCCTGGGGGCTCCATCCTGCTGCCCTGGTCTATACTGCCTTATGAAACGTGTATCAGAGCTCCCAACCAAGGGACAAAAGGGGAGCAGCTATCCATTGGTTCCAGTCACCCACTGGTCAAGGGTGGTCCCCAGGAGTTTTAACTTCCCTGCCCCCACTTCCCCTACCTTTCCGGAGCTTGGGTGGGGAGGCTCTTCCTCTCAAAGAGGCAACTGATACTTGGGGAGATCCTACAGCACCATCTCTGTGCTTGGCACAGGGACAGTGTGGAGGGGATACCTGGGTGAACAAGACAGGCAATGCCCCACCCCCTGGAGCTTATTTGGGGGGGTGGGGAGGGAAGGGAAGGGGGCCAAAGGACCAGGAAGCAAACAAAGGAAGGAGGCAAGCTCAAATATGGGTCAGGAAAGGCTTGCTTGAGAAGGGGACCCTCGATGGGGCGCCTGGGTGGCTCAGTCAGTTAAGCATCCGACTTCGGCTCAGGTCATGATCTCACAGCCCGTGAGTTCGAGCCCCGTGTCGGGCTCTGTGCTGACAGCTCAGAGCCTGGAGTCTGCTTCAGATTCTGTGTCTCCCCAGATTCTGTGTCTCCCTCTCTCTGACCCTCTCCTGTTCATGCTTTGTCCCTCTCTGTCTCAAAAATAAAGTAAACATTAAAAAAAAATTTAATAAAAAAAGAGAAGGGGACCCTCGAGCTGAGCACTACATGATGAGAGGGGCTGGCTTTCCTGCACTGATCCGGTCTGGGTACAGAAGGCTCAGGGTGGGCAGCAATTGCAAAGGCCCTGGGGAAGGAAAAGCACTGAGGTCCTTTGGGTGGCTTAGTGTACCCAGGAGGGCAGGAGTTGGTCAGGAGGTAGATAGGATGCTGTGGCAGGTACCCAGGGAGAAGACACAATGGTGTAGACCAGGCAGGAAGGGGTGCGGGAGGGACAAAAGCCTAGGTTCAGGTTCAGGTTCAGGTTCAGGATCTGTCTTGGTGTTGGTAGTGACCCAAGAGGAAGTGCAAAATGAGGATCAGCCTCCAGGCACTGGGCCCAATGCTGGGAAGAGGAGGGGGTGTCTTGGGGTGCCTGGGGGGCTCCGTCAGTTAAGCACCGGACTCGGTGTTGGCTCAGATCATGACCTCACGATTTCATGAGGTCAAGCCCCAAAGTTGGGCTCTGTGCTGACAGCGTGGAGCCTGCTTGAGATTCTCTCTCCGCGCCCCACCCCCCGCCTCTCCCCCACTCACACTGTCTCTGTCTCTCTCAAAATACACAAATAAACTTAAAAATTTTTTTAAAGAGGAGGGGATGTCTCATGTCACTGTCTCCAGAAACTGCACATTTTAGACAAAATCTAAAAAAGAGAAACCACTTTGTAATTGTAAGCATCAATTTTTAAAATGTTGGCGGTTTCCCTTCTCATCCCTCCCTTCCCAACTGAACCCCACCCGAGCTCAAGCCCAGCTGCGTGAAAGGCACAGACGCAGGGATCCCTGCCCTTTTCTTGGCTGTTAGCTCCCGGCACCCAGGCCCCTAGACCAGGCCTCCCGGGGTACGGGGCAGGGGCCTGTCTTCATTCAAGGGCCTGGCCTAGGTTCTCATCACTGACCCCAGGGGGTGACAGCCAGCCCAAGGCTACATCTCCGTTCCTCCTTTTACCAGCAGCAAGTTCCTATTTGTCCCCCAGGTGCCAGATACACGCCTCCAGAACTGGAGTTTGAGAACCCCTGCCCTGAAGGACATTCTCGGATCCTATCACGGCACAGCCTGAATCCTGCCAGGCACCATGCTAGGAATTGGGGGCACGAATGAAGCCCCGGCCCTCAGGCAGCCAAGGGCAGGCGGGTCAGCCACAGACTGGGAAGCAACCCAAGGAGACAAATTAGCAACCACAAAGACATCTGCTCTCCACTCTAGAATCTCCAGAATCTGGGAGGGGAGGCATGGGTGCCCCTCCTCCGCCTCTTGGCTCTTTATTATGGAGCTAGTCAGCCCAGTTCCCAGTTGTGCATCACAAAACCTCCAACACACAGGTACTCTCCCCTCTCAGCGGGGAGCTGGGGGGGGGGGAAAGCTTTCAGGCAGCTAGGTTCCCTCCAGCAGCCTGGAGGGGTAGAGGAAGCAGAATTCCTGGGGTAACCATTTCCAGCCCCCCAGACAAGTTGGGCTTCCAGGCCAAGGCCAGTGTGCACAGAGGGGCAGGTCTGGAGGGCTGCCTGGAGGCAGGTGGTAGTAAATGTAACCAAAGGGCTATAAGTAGTTCTGCTGGCTGGGGAGAAGGGTGAGTGCAGAGATAGGCTCAGGGAAAGAGACCTGCCAAATGACACAGAAGTGCCCAGCCTGTGGGACTCCACACCCGTGATCTACCCACTCAATCCTACACACTCACCCCAACCTCACAGCTCCTTTCTGCCTGCTCTGGCTGCTCACGTGGGTATTTTTGTTTCTAAACACAATTTATTGTCAAATTGGCTTAGATGCAACACCCAGTGCTCATCCCAACAAGTGGCCTCTTCAATGCCCATCACCCATTTTCCCCTCTCCCCCACCCCCCATCAACCCTCCGTTTGTTCTCTGTATTTTAAGAGTCTCTTATGGTTTGCCGCCCTCCCTCGCTGTTTGTAACTACTTTTCCCCCTTCCCTTCCCCCGTGGTCTTCTGTTAAGTTTCCCAAGATACATGGACATTCGTTGAGCTACAAAGTCTATGTTGGGCAAATGAGAAATTCCCTTAATTTAGTTTGGACACCATGGATCTCTCACTGGTGCTCTTTTCCTTTGCCTGGTTCTGGTGACATCCAGACAGATGTGGGCCAGCCTCCAGCAGGTGTGTGAGACCACAGGGCTTCAGCTAACGTTCTCTCCGCACTCTTTTCACCCAAATTGTTCTGGTTCTTAAAGATAAACATACTGTTTTTATAAGGTGCCTCCCTCCGGGAGGCCAGGTATAAACCACCAGACAAGTAAGAAGTCTTGCTGGTATGAAGTTAAATGTGTTCACCGTTAACTAGCACCACTGTCTAGTATAGCTCCTTGAGGTTGCCATTCACATGATAGTCTAAGTGCACAGAATCCTGTGAAGGCACCTGTTCATCTTATAGTTTTAATGAACGGCATCCCTGGAAAATGACATTCACATCATCATCATCATCATCATCATCATCCCTATTATTCACAAAGTCTAAGTGCCTGGCACCCCTTCTCCCCACACCCCCAGACAGCCACTCTCATTGTAGTCTGAATGGCGCCCTCTGGTGGCACCAATTCACATTGTAGTACGTGAATCCCTGCCCTCCCCAAGTTTCGGAGTTGTGCAACACAGTGGCCTATATGTTCACACATTTAAGCCTAAAAAACGGTCTTGAGGAAGTACTTATATTTCCACTTTCTACAGAAAAAACTTCCCAAGATCTCCCAGCCAGAGAGCCAGAGCTATTTTATGCCTTGTCTATCTGATGTCCACTGCTTTCCCCCTCAGCAGAGCTGGAAGGACTGAGAGGCAAAACCTCAACTCCTCCAGCCTCTCAGGGCTTCCTGCCCGGCTCAGTCCCACAGCAAGGCCCCATACTAGGCCTTATGGATCCCATTTGGGAAATTGATAGGCACTACCATAGGGATATTGACATCCCCTACAGATAGGGAAATTGAGGTTCCTTGCCTGAAATGCTGCAGCCAGTGAATGACGGGGGACTGCCTGTCTCAGGCAGAGGACCCACTTTCCAGGGCATCTTGTCTTCTACCGGGATGGGAAGATTCCAGTTCAACTGCCAGGGTGCTTCACGAGAATCCCCAAACCTCCCCCTGCCACCCAGGTGTCAGTCTCTCACCTGGTCCTCACCCCAGGATTCCACTGCCAGGGCCCTTGTCCAGAGTCACATTTGGTGCTGCAGTTGGGTGTAAGGACCCCATCACTGGTCAGAGAGTGGCCCAGTGTCCTTTGTGACCAACGGTTACTAGGAACTTGTCGGAGACCTGCCAAGGACATTTAAAAACCTACCATGGGAGCCCGGACATCAGTCCTGGAGGGCACAGCAGCTCAAGGAGGGAGCTCCTGGGTCGTGGCTGTCAGGCCCTTCTGGGCAGCGAGGGAGTCCCTCCAGCCACAAGCAGACAGAGCAGAGCCACTGTAGACACTTGGCCTCGGGCAGAGCAGGGACAGCTAAGCTGCCTCCCTTTGGAGGAATGTCTGATTTTCTATGCAACACATGGTTAGGTGCCAATGGGGAAAGACGGAATTGGGAGGTCATCAAACCCTTTGACCAGATGGGGGCTCCAGCCATACCCACGTCCTAACGGGGACACAAGAGGTCTGGCTAGAATAGCACCGCGCGGCTGGCAGCTCTGAGGGAAGGCCCAGAGGTTAAGTAGGAGTCGCTGCCCAGCGGCTGGTCCGTTGGCAAGGCTCCGAGAGGTCCACCAGCAGAGAAAACACAGGCCCACTGAGCTCCTCCAGGGTACCACAAAACACGTCGCTAACAGGACACCTGCTAACGTCCTGAGCTCCTGAGAATGCACTGTGGGTGCAGCTGAGGTCGGGGTGGAGCTCATGAGGACCCTGCTGTGTACGGTGAGGACACCAGGGCCCCGATTCTGGAGAGAGGCGTTACCTCCCGGCTCCCTCCCTGATGGCCCTCTCATCTGTCCACCCAACTGTAACTGAGCAAGCCCGCGTGTGGCTGACCCGAGCTGGGCTAGTGGGGCGGGAGGGGACTGCTGTGAAGGGCACGCTGTCATTTGCAGGGAGCTGAATGCCGGCCTGCACTCCCTTGGCGGGCCAGCCTGGCCAGCGTGGTGAACCAGAGTCGGTGCCGGACCCCAGGGGCCTCACCTGGGAGCACCCGGGACAGGGAGAGCCGCGGCACCCCCATCAGTGGGGCAGAGGGGTGCCCTCCGGCCCGGCCCAGACGGGATGCCGAGCACAGCAGAGCTTTGTTCCAACCTCCGCCATCAAGCGCCGTGCAGACGCTCTGTGAATGGCACTGTTGTGGTATTTTAAGAAGATTCTACAAATAGCACTAACTCAGAATGGGCCTCAGAGCCAGCTCATGAATGCGGCAGTGGCGAGGGCGGGCCAGCCTGGGAGCTCCAGGAGGACAATGGGGCCTCACAGGGGAGGTAGGGCAGGATGTTGGGTGACCCCGGCCTTTTCCGGGGCTCCATGGCCTCATTTCCCCCCAGACGCGACGCACCCAGGCCCTGCCCCCATTGCCCAATTCTGATGGGCGGCTTCCTGGGAATTTATGGGGAAGGAGCAGCTCCCCAGCCTTTCTGAATAACAAGGGGATCCAACAACCTTCTGGCACCTGCTACTCCCGGATCTCTTAGCTCTGATGATGTCCTGTGGGTCACAGGGGAGGGGGGCACAGGAAGGAAGAATGTCCTTAGGCTTTTATTACAAGTCACTTTATTAGGTAGCCAGAGAAACCTCAAAGACTCATAGTCCTAGGAGCCAAGGACTATTATCTGGAATCTTTCCAGAAGAGTCCATTCTTGAGACTTGAAAGACAGCCGAGGGAAGAGAAAAAGAACAGGGATTGGGGGTCATTCAGAGAGGCTTAAACGTAGCGAGACGTCTCAGTCTCGAGGTCTCCATCTTGAAGACCAAGGCTATCGGACCTCTCTCACAGCGAAGGTCAAAAATTTGGAGGCGCAGAATATGCTGTGCTTGGTACCAAAGGCACTCAACAAGTGTCAGCCTCACTTCCTTCCCAAATGAAAGACCGCTTATTTAACAGATGTGTGCGTTCCACACATAAACTATCTCTGAACTACAGCTGAGAAACCGGGCAGGCCTAAAGGGATCCCTCTTGACCCTGTGAATCTACAAAGACATCAGAGCAGGGCTGTGGAGTGTGGAATCGACGCAAATGAGCAAGACAGGGCAGCAGAGCAGGCCGGGGCCTGTGGCAAAGTAGAGAGGCTCAGATCTAAGCCCGTCTGTCCCTTCTTATACGACAGAGGAAGGATCATTTTCTTTTTAATGTTTATTTATTTGAGAAAGAGAGAAACAGGGCACGAGCAGGGAAGGGGCAGAGAAAGAGGGAGACACAGAATCTGAAGCAGGCTGCAGGCTCTGAGCTCTCAGCACCGAGCCCGACGTAGGGCTGGGGCTCACAAACTGAGATCGTGACCTGAGCCAAAGTCAGATGCTTAACCGACGGAGCCACCCAGGCGCCCCGAGGAAGGATCATTTTTGACAGACCTGCCTCGACCCCCCCAGCGCATTCTGAGCAGGGGCCACGGCCGAGGCGTTGACGGTGCACCCAGCCATCAGAGGTGGCATGAAAGGGTGGTTCCCCCACATGCATCAGTCCCCGCCACCCAACCCTCAACCATGCCTTGACTAACTCCTCTGTGTCCTGCCCCTTCCCTCCATTAAACACTGGGGGGTGGAAACGCGATACCCTCTCTATACGAGGCTGAGCACAGTTCTGTGCACAGAACTTGGCACTTAATCCATAAGGACCAAATGAGAATGAGGTGAGAAAGACCTGTCTAGAGCCAAGAGTACAGGGGACCTCAGACTCAAGGGACTGGGCCACTGACCTGCGGTGTGGCCTTTGACAAGTCACTTCCTCTCTTTGGGGCTTTTGAAAAAAATTAATTTGGAAAATGAGAAAGTCTGGCTAGGTGATCCCTGAGGATCACGCTCTCGGAGTCCATATGTTCCATCTCTAAGTACCGACGATTGAGCCCTGGTATTGGATGGTGGATGTTCTTAACCCTCCCCTGGGATGCCTTCCCTGGAACTTGCTTATTCCCCACATTGAATTGGGACAAGGCAGGTAGTGGCTTGTTCACAGGCAGGTGGCCCTGGGCACGGCCCTGGGACCTCATTAAGTTAGAAGGTGCTGCTGTCTCCATAGCCCCAGCTGTCTGGGGAAGGCTGCATTTGGTGCTGGCGGGCACTGATCCTGCACAGGTCTTTTTCCTACACGGCGTCGCTGCATCAGGCAGCGGCAGCAGGAGATGCAGTGCGCTCCCAGCCGTGGGACTGAGGCCCAGAGCCCAGACACAGGCCCAGAGGCACGCAGGTCAATGTGGGAGAGTCATGACTTGATACCGGGGTGCCTGGACTCCAAGGCCGTTCCTGCTGTCCCCCTACTTTGCACCCCCGACCTATAAGAGGCTCACACACTGTCCCAATGAGCCATGTGCCCTAGGAGAGTGACCCGGACCTCTCTCCATCTGATTCTCCTAGCCAATAAATGAAGGAAACTACCTAACCTCAAAGATATTTCCTTGCTCCCAAGTTCAGGGGCTCTCTTCTCCAGAAGTGGTTGATGTACATTGACTGGGTGGTGTCTAAAATCCTGAACGAAGGCTCCGAGGGGACCAGAGCCAGTCAGAACAGGGTGGGCCTTACCCTGCTGGGCCAGGTGTGAAGTTTCAGGTTCTAGACAGTGAGGGGACTGCGGAGCCCCCGGGGAGGGGCTGGGGGTAGTGACCATTCACTGACTGGTAAGGAAGCATTTCCGCGTTTTACAAACCTCCTAGCCTTTCTGGTGAGTGCCATCTGATTATCGGCCAGGCCTGCAGACCTCCTGGGCAGGAAGGAATTTGAGAACCTGCCAGGTTAGGGCCGTCCTCAGGGAGGTCTGAGATGGAGGCTGGCGAACAGGTGCAGAGGGCCCCACGCCAGATCCTGATCCACACCTTGTGCTCCGTTCTTGCAGAGACAGTCATGCGACAGGCAGGCAGCGGCCACTGTGACATCACTGGCTGTGGTGGACTCATTTGAGTCTGAAAAGATTGAAGTGAACCTGGGGAAGTGAACCTGCTCCTGCAAGGCCCCGGTGGGTCTCAGTGGGCACCATTGTGACTGAACACCCCCGCCGCTCGCGTTGGCTCCTGGGCCTCTGCGTGGGGAGCTGACTGAGGGGGGCCAAAGCACAGCCTCCTGGGTCCGGTCCAGTGTGAGAGTCCAGGCTCAGGGACACCACAGCCCCTGCCCTAAAGGGAACTCCATGGGGCTGGGGGCGGGGGGCGGGTCCTGTGTATGACGGATCCTCAGAGAGGAAGCTGGCCCAGCAGAAGCCACAAAGGAGAAGCTGCTGGTTTGTGACTAACCTTTGACTCTTTCTAAGCTGGATGTGACCAGGGGTGGCCAGCTTTCTGTTCCAAGTTTCGTGCATGCAGGCCGTGTGCTGCTTTTTGTTTCATTCTCTAGTGTGTGCTCTGCAGCTAGCTGTCACAGTGAGTGCCTGGCTCTAGGTCATGTGGTAGTGAATGAAATCAATGCGGAGTGCAGGCTGGGAGGGTAGCCTCTGGTGCCAGACAGCCTGGGTTGGACTCCTGGTTCTGAGCGGCCTTGGGCATGAAACTCAATGCCTCGGTTTCCCCATCTCTAAAATGACACAAGGAACAGAATCCCCTTGAAGGCAACTGTGAGGATTAAGTGAATTCGTACATGACCGGTGCTAACTAAGCACAGGGTTCGGCACACGGTGGGTGTTATGTGTGTTGTAAGCGCTTTCCTTTCAGCAAAGCAACACTGGCCTCATCAGTTTTTAGAATCTCACCCTAAGCCTCAAGGTAAATAATAATCACTTCCATTATTGGACATGTTGGTGAGCTTGTCAGAATTGCAAGTCACAGACAAGAGTATCCCTCTTTGGCTCAGAGACGTGACTTGTCCAGACAGCAGGTGGCACAGCCAAAATGCAGAACCGGGCCTGCCCAACTCAGAGCTCCGTGAGCTTCCAACATCTCACACTGCCTCCCAGAAACCAAGCCCTCAAGCACCTTAACTCACCTCCAGTTCCCCCCTAAACATCCAAGCAGTTTAGGTAAGAAGAACAAGGCCTAGGGGCGCCTGGGTGGCTCAGTCGGTTAAGCGTCCGACTTCGGCTCAGGTCGTGATCTCGCGGTCCGTGGGTTCGAGCCCCGTGTCGGGCTCTGTGCTGACAGCTCAGAGCCTGGAGCCTGTTTCAGATTCTGTGTCTCCCTCTTTCTCTGACCCTCCCCTGTTCATGCTCTCCCTCTGTCTCAAAAATAAATAAATGTTAAAAAAAATTATTTTTTAAAAAGAAGAACAAGGCCTAAGCCAGAGAAGACGGAAGAACTGCTCCCTTACCTTGGTATGACTTAGCATCTCAGAAAGTCCCCCACTGTGGCAACTTGATCTGTCTTACAGATCTCTGAAAAAGCCCCATTTACATAGCACTGTCACGATGTGACCTGACTCACTCTGTGGAAAAGCCCTATCTCCAGGGCATTTGTCAAAAACAACCAGGGGTAATTCTTTATCATTACAGCTGTCTAAAGCTGATTTGGGCAAACAAGGCTGGCCAAAAGGAAGATCCAGGGACGGAGAAATCCACTAGGAGCTCTGAAAAGCCCTGACATACTTCCGGTGATCTAGAAGCCCACGTACACGTGTACAGCCGTGTCGATGAGCAGGAAAGACCTGAGAAGTCCCCGTGCTCAATCTCTCACTTCTGGCCAACTACGCACAAGCAGGGGGAGTCAAGCCTAAGACAATCATAAACTCTCTGAGCACTGGAGGTGCATTCAGAGAAATTTTAAAGGGAACCCTTCATTGTTTTTTTTTTTTTTTTTAATTTTCTTACTGTTTATTTATTTTTGAGAGAGAGAGAGAGACAGCATGAACAGGGGAGGGGCAGAGACAGATGGAGACACAGAATCTGAAGCAGGCTCCAGGCTCTGAGCTGTCAGCACAGAGCCTGAAGCGGGGCTCAAACCCACGAACCGTAAGATCATGATCTGAGCTGAAGCCAGACGCTTAACCAATTGAGCTACCCAGGTGCCCCAAAGGGAACCCTTCAGACAAATATGAAAAGAACATTAGATGGTCACTCAAATCTACACGAAGAAGTAAAGAGCACCGATAAAAGTAACTATATAGGTAAATACAAAAGATAGTATAGATGTATTTTTTGTAGTCTTTTTTCCTTCTATCTGATTTAAAGTTTATTTATTTTGAGAGAGAGAGTGTGAACAGGGGAGGGGCAGAGAGAGAGAGGGAGAGGGAATCCCAAGCAGGCTCCACACTGCCAGCACAAAGCCCATCACGGGGGCTTGAATTCACGAACCGTGAGATCACGACCTGAGCTGAAATCAAGAGTCTGATGCTTAGCCGACTGAGTCACCCAGGTGCCCCTCCTTCTATGTGATTTAAAAGACAACTGCATAAAATTGTGCTGATGCACTTATAATGCATAAAAGATGTAATCAGTATGACAATAATGGCACAAAGGAAGGGGAGAGAGCAGACTGTAATCCCTAGAACGATCACTAAGAAAGTAACTTAAAAATACTGTAAAGAGGGGCACCTGGGTGGCTCAGTTGGTTAAGCATCCAACTTTGGCTCAGGTCATGATGTAACAGTTTGTGGGTTCGAGCCCCACATCGGGCTCTGTGCTGACAGCTCAGAGCCTGGAGCTTGCTTTGGATTCTGTGTCTCCCTTTGCCCCTCTCCCACTCACACTCTGTCTCTCTCTCTCTTTAAAATGAATAAACATTTTTTAAAAATACTGTAAAAACAAAAGGAAATTAAAATGATACAACAAAAAAAATCTATGTATATAAAAAGAAGTCAGTAATAGAACAAAAATGACATGGCACATATAGAAAACAAATAGCAAAATGGCTGACATAAATCCATCTTATCAGTAATTATATTAAATGGAAATGGATTAAAAAACAAATTACATACTCTCTATCAGAGACATATTTTGATTTAAAAACAAACAGGTAGAAAGTGAAATGACAGAAAAAGACCATGTACACAATACCCAAAAGGAGCCAGAATGACTATACACATATGGGACAGAATAGACTTTAAGACAAAAATGTTACTAGAGACAAAGACGAACATTTTATAATTATAAAAGGGTCATTCTAGCAGGAAGATACAACAATTATAAACACATGTCCCCCCTGGGCACCTGGGTGGCTCAGTTGGTCAAGCGTCCGACTTTGGCTCAGGTCATGATCTCACAGTCTGTGAGTTCGGGCCCCGTGTCGGGCCCTGTGCTGACAGCTCAGAGCCTGGAGCCTGCTTCGGATTCTGTGTCTCCCTTTCTCTAGCCCTCCCCCGTTCATGCTGTGTGTCTCTCTCTCTCTCAAAAATAAACATTAATAAATAAATAAACACATGTCACCCTAACAACAGAGCTCCATAATACTGAAGCAAAAATGGACAGAATTGAAGTGGGAATCCACAATAATACTTAGAGGCTTTATGGGTGCCTGGCTGGCTCAGTCAGAAAAGCATGCCACTCCTGGGGGTGACTGGGTGGCTCGATCGGTTAAGCGTCTGACTTCGGTTCAGGTCATGATCTCGCAGTTTGTGAGTTCGAGCCCTGCATTGAGCTCTCCACTCTCAGTGAGGAGCCCGCTTCAGATCCTCTGTCTCCCTCTCTCTTTGCCCCCCACCCCACTTGTTCTCTCTCTCAAAAATAAATAAACGTTACAAGAAAAAAAAAAAGCATGCAACTCTTGATCTTGGGGTTGTGAGTCTGGGCCCCATATTGGGTGTAGAGATTACTAAAAAAAATAAACTTAAAAAAATTGGAGACTTTAGTAGTCCATTTTCAATAATGGATAGAACTAGGCAGAAAATCAATAAGGAAACAAAAGACTTGAACTACCCAAGGAACCAAGTAGTCCTAACAAATACACATAGAACATCCCATCCAACAAGAACAGAATACACGCTCATCTCAAGGGCACATGGAAGGTCTTCCAGGATAGGCCATATGCTAGATCATAAAGCAATCCTTAAGCATTTAAATGGATTGAATAAAATAAAATGTGAATGGTGAATGTATGTTCACCAGCTTAGGAGCAATAAATTTAGAAATCAATAAGGAAAAGAAATTTACAGAAATCACAAATAATGTGGAAATTAAACAACTCACCCCTAAATAACCAAAGAAGAAATCACAAAAGAAATTTTAAAAACACTTTGAGTTGAAGTGAAAGCACAATATATTAAAACTTATGGGATGCAGTGTGCTTAGAGGGAAACTTACAGCTATAAACACTCACATTATAAAAGCAGAGAGATCTCAAATCAATAACCTAACCTTACACCTTCAGAAACTAGAAAAAAAAACAAACCAAACCCAAGTCAAACACATGGAAGGAAATAATTAAGATTAGACTAGAAATTAATAATTAGGATTAGACCAGAAATAAAGACTAGAAAACAATAGGGGAAAAAAAACCACCAAGAGTTGGTTCGTTGAAAAGATCACCACATTTGACAAACTTAGCTGGACTAACCAAAAAAAAAAAAAAAGGGGGGGGGGGAGAAGACTCCAATTACTAAAATCAGGAATGAAACAGAAGGCATCACTGTCAACCTTACAGAAATAAAAAGGATCATAAGGGAATAACATGGAGTAAGTTGGATGAAATAGACAAATTCCTGGAAAGGCATAAACTACCAAAACTGACATAAGAAGAAACCAAAAACCTAAATAGGCCTTTATTTAACAAAAGACTGAATTAATAACTTAAATATTCCCCGCCCCCCCAATTAATAACAGACAGTTTCATGGGTAAACTCCATCAAATATTTAAGGTATTAATACCAACTGTTGACAAACTTTTCCAAGAAACAGAAAAGACAAGGGCAGGGTCCCCAGCTCCTGTGCAGCCAGTATTCCTCTCTTGATAAAAACAAGGACACTGCAAGAAAACTATACACAACATTCCTTATGAACACACAAACAAAAATCCTCCACAAAATACTAGCAAAACACTAATGCTCATCAACTGATGAGCGGATAAACAAAATGTGGTCCACTCACTCCAGGGACTGTATTTAGCCATAAAACAGAATGAAGTACTGATGTGTGCTACAACATAGACGAACCTTGGAAACACTATGATAAGTTAAACAAGCCAATCACAAAAGGCCTTATATTGTATAAAAGCAATTTAGCGGTTGTTTGGGCAATAGGAAAAGTGGGGGGAGGGTTGTCTTGGGAATGGGGAGTGACTGCTCACGGATATAAGGTTCATTTTGGGGGTAATGAAAATGTTCTAAAATTAGATGATGGTAATGATTGCACAACTCTGTGAATATATTAACACCCATTGAGTTGTACAGTCTGAAAGGATGAATTCTATGATACGTGAAATACGTCTCAATTAGAGCTGTTTAAAAAAAAAGAGGGTAGTGATAGGATATTTGGGGGAAGAGTCCAGCAAAAGTTGTAATTCAGGCAGAACGTGCATCAGCCACCTAGCTGGGTTGGAGCAGGTAGGAGAAGACAACTACTTCAGGGATTCACTTCATTTGGATGCTCTGGATTTTGGTCCCAGCATTCCCGAAGGAGAGCCCCCTTACAGGTACAAGGGCCTGCAGGCTAACAAGACAAGAAAACACAGCTCCAGGCATGTTCTTCCCCTCTCTCTTCAGGACTTGGGACTCTTCAGCTCTCAGGGAGGCTTGCTGCCCTAATGGCCAAGGTCAGAGACTTCTGGCTCCCCAGGACCGGTTCTCCTCTGAGGCCAGCACTGTTGGTCATGGGTGTGTGTTGGTTAAACACACCTGCTCATGAACTTTGCCCAAGGGGGAGGCTGCTGATCTATCCTTGCAGTATCAAATCCTCACGCCCTGTGTCCCCAGCTAGCTAATCACCGGCTGAGCCCTTCTCTGTGCAGGAAGGAAGAGGCATGTGCCCTTCTTAATGCTTTGTTGCTAGGAACACGGAGCAGTTCTGAGCTTCCTCGGACAACAGCCTGAGGTATAAGTGGACACGACCTTAGAGATCATCTAGTCTTACCTATTTCCCTTTTTACAGATGAGGAAACTGAGGTTCTAAGTGGTAACCCAGCTAAAAGAACTATCAACAGCCTTCTGACAACCTTTGAAGTTAGCCTGTCCCCATTTACAGGTGGGGATGGAGAGGCTCAGAGAGGTGAGGGGTGGCCTGGGATCCCCTGGTTAGGAAATGGAACCAAATCCTCTGCCTAAGGCTGGTTCCCTCTCCGAAAAACCCACAGGGCTGCTGCCCAGAACACTTGAATGGGAAAGAGGTAACAAAGAGGGACACTCCTTGGAAACAGAGGGGGACCCATGCAGACTCTGAGCTACAGACCAAAGGCCTTAGGGTTCTGGTCCCTGAGCGCAACCCTGGAGCAGGAGGCCCTAACCTTCTGACAGGTCATTCTGGCCTCATGTCTGTCCTGGCGAGGTCTCCACCATCTTCAAGGTTGGCTCCCACACAGTCTGGCTTCTGCCAGCCTTCTGAGAAGTGAGCAAAAGACACAGCTCTGCCCTGCCTTCAGGGAGCTTCTGGCTCATTTTACAAACTGGCGTGTGTATTTACACACTGTGATAGGTTTTAAAGTGAAAGGACAGGCTAGCAAGTGAGCAAGTAACAGGGGTCAGGGACAGGCTCCCAGGAAATGCTGGGGTCCCCAGGTCAAAAGCAGGTGCAAGGTGACTCCAGGCAGGGAAGTGCCTGGGCGATGCCAGAGGTGGAGAGAACACAGAGGCACACGGGACAGGAAGGCAGGCTGGGTGTGTGTGACCACACTGGCCGCCTGTGAGCAGCATTGAGAGCTCTCTGTTAACGTCACTGCAGTCACTGAGTGAGCATTTGTAAGGAGGCAACAATGAGATCCTGCAGGCACCCTGAGCAGACACTGCCTGCTGCTGGGGAACGCGCTGGGGACAGGAGGCCAGTGGAGTAGTCCGGGCAGCATACGGGTGGCTGGGACCAGGGATCTGGCCTGGGAAGGACACAGGCAGAGGGACTCAGAACTGGCAGGAGCTGGTGACAGCAAATCAGAGCAGAAGCACAAAATCAAGAGTTCAATTTAGCCTGATAAGCTTTGGCCACTCTCCGGTCCAGGGGAGCCCAATGGAGGCGTCAAGCAGGTCTGGCGCACGGAGCCAGGCCTGGGTTGAAAAAAATCGTCACTCTGAATGGTTTGCCAGCAAGAGGGCCAAGCGGGGGGGGCGGGGGGCAGAGGTGAGCGGAGAAGCATCTGCTTGTGTGGGTCCAGGAGTAGGCAGCAAGAAGCAAGGGAGCTGCGGGGAGGCAGGAGACCCTCTGCTGGCCGACCCTGCAGTCCCCGAATGCCTGGGCCCTGGCACAACTCTGGGGTCCAGAAAGCCCTTCCCTATATTCTCTGTCCAGACTCGGCTCAGGCATCAGCTGCTCTGGGCATTCTCTGAACTGCCAGGCTGGGTGGGACCCCAGCCCCCAGCCCCCAGCACCTAGGCTCACTGCTCTCCCTGCGTATCTTCTCAGTCTGCAGCGTCCCTGTTTCCTGGGTCTCCAGCCAGCCAGGCTGTGAGCATACGGGGGAGGGGAGGCAGAGGTGCACCGTCCCCGACTCTTTATCCTCAAGCTGGGCACAAGGCCTGGCATAGAGTGGGTGCCCAACAGAGAGCTGTTAAATGGACGGACTGAAGCCTGGATGACAGCTGCCTCTTAGCAATCTGGGAAGATTTTATGAAAAATGGAACCTTCTCCAAGAGGTGGGCTCAGCAGCTCTATAGGAGTTTACCCAGTAGAACCAGTTCTATCCTTTCCACCCAGTGACAGCCATGCCTCCCTCCGGGACAGGGCACACCTCTGCCTGCCCATCTGCATGGTGCCCAGCCTGGCCCAGGGGCCTCTGCACCCAGGCCGAAAGGAGCCCCGACAAGCCCTCTGTCCATCAGAAAAGGGGCACAGAGTCCACACCCTGTGCCTCACTCTAGCACAGCTGAGTGATACATGGAGTGGGGCTGGACTCCCAGCAGGGTTTCCCCTGGGCTCCCCTGGAAGTCGGGCAACAACAACAGGCAAAGGTGAACACGACAGTCTCCTCCATCTCTACTCCATGCAGCGAGCACAGGTTCTCTGCAGAGCACAGTGTCAGATCCCAGAGGTGACAGGCCCAGACCAACAGGGCACTGGAAAGAATGAAATGAACAGGGCCTGTGGGCCAGGGGCTCAGAGGCGGCTCCAGGTACGGCCTACCTTCCCCATGGTTGACCCTTCTCAGGCCTGACTAAAGGCTCTGTGAGTAGGTGTGGGGTATGCAGGGACCAGAGGGGTCCAGGTCTTGTGTCGGGGAGGGGTGGGGCACGTGCAAAGCCAGCAAGGCTAAGAAGCTGGGCTTTCTTCTGTAAGCACTCCGGGGCCGAGGCAGAGTTTGAGGAGGGACGTAGTGTGACAGGAGCTGTGCACGGGGTGCTGGCCTGGGCAGTGGACTAGAAAGAGCAAGGATGAACCCTGGATGACCAGCCCGGAAGCCAGTGCGGGCAAGATGCTGAGGGTCTGCACAGGCATCACGGTGGCCACGGGAGCAGGGATGGGGACACTGCCTTGGGCGGGATCACAGGAGCTGTCAGCCTTTGATCATGGGAAATGAAGCAGCAGGCAGGCTGGAAGCCAGAACACCATGAGAAGAGGCAGGTGAGTGCCCAGGACTCCGGCGGAGTTCGGGATTTGCAGGCTGGAGATGGGCACTGCAGGGGTATGGGGGCAAAGGATTAAGGGTGCTGATTGCTTAAAGGTGAGCACAATTATCAGGGCCCTGCATGAGATTTCTGGGACTTGTAGACAGAGCTCTGAAGATGAAACAGAATTCCCAGCTGAACTTGGTGCATTAAAGGGAACAGGGCGGAAAAGAGATAGAGGGCTGGGCAGGGGCAGCCCCTGTGGGCCAGGAGGTGGACAGAGGCGGGGCATGGGGCAGCCCCCCAGGTGCTCAGAGTTCACCAGGTCCAGCATGGATAGCAGGGATAAGAGGAGAAGGAGGAGGCAGGAAGGCCAACCCCTATTGGAGAACCGGTGATAGAGAAGAGACAAGGCCAGGGCTTGTGGTGCACATGGGGACAAGAGGTTGGTTTTTAAAAAATGTTCTGATGAGTAACTTGGGCAGGTTTGTAGGTGGACAAGGAGCCAACAGAAGGAAAGATGAGGGTGTTGGGGAGAGAGGAGACCTGACAGGGGGCAAGATCCTGGAAGACAGAGGAGGGCTCCCAACGCTGAGACCAGCAGGAGGGGTGATTTGGGGGCTGAGGTCTTAGGGGCCCACCGGTCTGCTCATGGCCCCTCCCTAACCTCGAACGAAAGCTGCCTCAAGGCCGCGCTCCTGAACCACTTCTTTCTCTAAGTCTTGGCCTTTGCCCACATGGCAAAGTAGAAGAAAATGAAACTTGCCATTCAACAGACCCACCATAGAGCGCCACATGGCAGGAACGTCCGGAAACCCTGCCTAGAAACAATGCAATCGGAGTGTTCCCAGAGTTCAGATCAAGTACATGTGCCCCCTGCTTGGAGGAGGGGTAATCCTTCTCTACGCATCAGATCGCACTCACTGACCTCTCGGCCTCTTCAGGAGCACCCAGGACCCAGGAATGCCCCATTTGCAGTGATCTGTCCTGCGTGCGTCAGTAAGCGCGATTAGGGCCACTGCATATGATGCCCGAAAACCACCTGCAGCTGTCCCTCCTCAGGTCCATGCTGCCCACCTGCAGCCCTGCAACTAGTGAGAGGGCAGGTGTCTCCTGGGGCGGGGGTGGGGGGGGGTGGGGGTGGGGAGTGCCAGGCTGTGACAGGAAGGCGCGATGAAGAGATCCACCCTCGTGTCTCTGGCACTTGCTGGATTTCTGCTGCCCTCTTCATGGGATCGATCACCTGAGCTTTCCTGCTTTGTCAAGTATACTTTCACACAGGGATAACACAGTCAAATATTCTGTCCTAAAAGTTTTGTTTCAGAAAGAGCCAAGAACGCAACCCATTAACAACAGCTCTCATCTTGGGAAATTTTAAGTCACGGAGGAACTAATGGACTCTCTTCCGATCTTTTCTTAAATGAAATACCTATTACACGTTTCTAGTCTGGAAAGTCAGAGAGCTTCCTACTCAGGTAGGGGCAGTGGCGAAACACACAACACACCCCTCGGAAACAGATGTGCCGTGTCCCTGCTGTGACAACTGAAATCAGTTTAACGTCCAAGGCAGCATTTTCTCAAAGTGTGTCCAAAGACACGGGTGCTGTGAGATGCTCCGTGAAAGGCAGATTCCCCGGGTACAGGTTTGGAACTGTACCTGCTATCCACCCAACTTGGAGGTACAGAATTGCACCAATGTGTTAAAAGCTCTGAGAAGTCTGGCAGTGAAAAACCTTCCAAGAACCCATGATTTCTAAGGTTATCTGCCTAAGGAACCATCCCCCCCCCACCCCCCCCCCACCCCCCGTCCCTGTTTCAGGCAGAACTCGTTCTGAACAATGGTCCAAACATCAACATTTGTTAAATGAGGCAACAACATCTAAACATTTGTGGAGATTTTACATTTAAAAACCCAAATATCTGCCTTCCTTGAACCACAGAAAATCCTTCCTGCCTGGCAGTGGCTGGCTGGCCGGCCACCCGCTCTGGACAGGGCATGCACGTTCCGGCGTCACAGTGGCCCCTACCCGCTCTCACTCCAGACTCGGCCAGCTTTGCTAACTCACATGGGCTGCGGGACCATGTGGACTCTTCAGACTGGGTCTCTGCTCCCAGGTTGCTGGGGCCAGCTGGGCCTTGGGATGGGTGGGTGGGTGGGGGTGCCGGTTGAGGAACATTCCTACACCAGACCTGTTCCTCACCTGGACGGGTGTAGCCTGGGCATCCACAGCCCCAGAAGACAAAGCTAGCAGGAGATACCCCTGGCCCCCTTCTAGGACTGCTAATTGACTATGTACCCTCCCTACCAATACCTGCAAACCAATGCCCTGCAAACCTACCCTTGCTTCTGGGACCCAGGCTCCACCCCTGGCCCTGTTTACTGAGAAGGGTCAGGAAGGACCAAAGCTGCTCCAATCCTGCCAGCCCCCAGTGAAATCCTTCTTGCTCTGCTCTGACCTGCCCTCAGCCAGCAGGAAGCAAAACCCTGCCCTCCGAGTCCTCCCACCGTCCTGGCTACTGGAACCATCAAGACTCACTCACTTTCAGTCCCCTCCCTCCAGCCTTGAAGCCCCACCTGCAAAATGCTTTTTTTTCTTTTCCAAATCAAATGCTAAGAAAACTGTTGCCCTGGGCAATGAGAACCATGCAGCTAGTCACAATTCCTATTTGGTTTTGGCTGCAGAAAGGCTCAACCACAGATAGTATCTTATGGCTAGATCAACTAGTCTCTTTTCTCTCTTTGCTCTATCAGTCCTGTTTAAATGTGAATCCTGTTCATTTTTTTTTAATGTTTATTTTACATGTTATAAGCTATCTCAAACTTTTTTAACAAACCTGTACATTGGTGGCATCATTATCACCTGGACAAGAGTCCCTCAAGCTTCTTGACACAGTCATACCTTCATCTGGATCCAGAATATAATTTTCAAGGTACTGGTGACCTGGGGCCCATTCTGGAAAAGTCTACACTGACCTCATTGTTCACAGGCAAGGCATCCCAAGTCACCTGCTCAAGGCAGTCAATTGGGGAAGTCCTTAAACACACAGCTTCCCAGGCCTTTCCCCAAAGCCTATCCGGCAGCTCAGGTGGGGCCCGGGGATCTGCACGTTTAATGAGCTGCAGGCGGGGGAGGGGGTCAGGTGAGGTTTAGGGTAAAGTGAGTCTGGGAAGCGCAGCAGTAAAGCGACGCACCACCGTTTCTGACAATCAACAGGATCGGTTCAGTCAGTCAAGGGTTAAAAGCCGGAAGGGCCACTGCCCGAAGAAGGCCAGACCTCTGGCTGCAGCCGGCTCCACAGCCAGCTTCTCGGCGTGGAGCCCTCTGCAAGCTTGCTGCATTCCACAAGCAGCTCCCCTCGCACGTTTCGCCGCGACTTTTGTAAAACTCTGAGTCAGGGCCCCTCGGTCCAAGTTTGTGACAGAGGCGGGCGAGCAGAACGGATGCCCCTCTCGAGGCGGTTAAGCCGCAGAGGCAACGCCGGCGGGGGGCGGGGCTCCCAAGGCGGAGGACCTGGGGGTGGGGCCGGGCGCCGGGGGCTCCTCCGCCCCAGCCTTGGACTTGGCGGACCGTGAGTGCGGGCGCTCCCCCTCCGCTCGGCTCCCCTCCCGCCTTGGGCCCCGACCCCAGGCCCCAGCCGGGCTCCGCGGAGCCAGAGGAGCCCCTGGACGCACTCTCCGAAGTTCGGGGACTCTCGGGGAGTTGCACCCACATCTGAACCCTTTCCCGGGCTGAGGCAGGTAGCGGGCGGCCCCGGAGAAGTGGCGGACAAGCCCCCGAAGCGGGTCTGGCACCCCCCAGCAGTAGCTGGAGAGAGCCCGCGGCGCGCGCCCCGCTCCCGAGCGCGGAGGTCCCCAGCCCGCGGCGCACGTGCGCGCCCAAGAGTTACCTTTGGGCGCCGGCAGGTGTCCCCTCCAGTCCTTGCAGCAGCACAGCCCCATGGCAGCCCCCGCGCCAGGCGTTCGGCTCCGCTGCCCGCCGCGCCGCCCGCCGCCGGCCCGGCTGGCGGGCCGGCGCGGCCGAGGTCTGGCCCGCGGGCTATGCCCAGCCAGGCGCGGGGCTGCGCGCGGGGCCGCCGGGCTGGCCACTCCCCGGCTCTCACGCTCCGTCCCGGCCCCGCGCCGCGGGCATCCCGGCCTCCGGGCAGACGCTGCTAATCAATAGGAGAACGCGCAGATTGCGCCGGCCGAGCCGCCAGCCCGCTTTTATCTCCGCGCGCCGGGGCGGCCCCGCGCCGGCTCCCTGCCCTCTCCGGCGCCCTCCCCGCGGCCCGTTACTCTCCTGGGGCGTCGGGCTGCACGCTCGCGAGGGGCCGCCAGGGGGCGCGGTGCGAGCCCGAGCCGTCTCCCGCTCCCTCCTCCGCACGCCGGGAGCCAAGCGAGGGGTGGGGGGCGCGCTGGCCTGACTTCTGCGCGGCGCGGGCGGGAAGGAAGGGTGCCTCGCCTCCCTCCCGCTGCGTCCTCTAAGCAGTCACCTCACGGGTCACTCAGAGGAGGCTCTCATTTACCCAGCTCACCTGAACTTTACAACTGCAGTAGCAGTAAAAGCGTGCTTGCCCAGACTACCCCCAAACCTGGCTGGGCTGGACCAGGTGACTTTGATAAAGCACTTCCCTTCTGAGACTTGTTTCTTCACCTGAAAAGTGAGGGAAGTGACATCGGTTTAGGTGTCATTTTGCGCAGATGAAAGGTTTGATGGTATCAAGTTACTTAAACATTTCGTGCTCAGCTCCCGGGTCTATAGACGGAGAGGATAGTAGAACCTCTCCACTGGACCTTTCTGAGGATTAAATGAGCTGATATAATCTATCCATGGATCTATGAATAGATTTTTTTTTTTTACCGTTTATTTATTCTTGAGACAGAGAGAGACAGAGCATGAACGGGGGAGGGGCAGAGAGAGAGGGAGATACAGAATCTGAAACAGGCTCCAGGCTCTGAGCAGTCAGCACAGAGCCTGACGCGGGGCTCGAACTCACGGACCGCGAGATCGTGACCTGAGCCTAAGTCGGCCGCTTAACCGACTAAGCCGCCCAGGCGCCCCTGAATAGATATTTAGATATTTACTATACATACATAAAGAACACAGCCAGCAGGTCGCTAAATGCCTTATAAACGTGAACTGTCATCTTCAAGTATTGGTGAGGATGTAGGCAAACGGGTGCTTTTGGTGCAATGACTTTGGAAAGTAACACGTGAGCTGTTTATGAAAACTCAAAATGCTAGGGCACCTGGGTGGCTCGGTTGGTTGAGCAATCGACTTCGGCTCAGGTCATGATCTCATGGTTAGTTGGTCCCAGCCCGGCGACAGGCTCCGTGCTGATCGCTCAAAGCCTGGAGCCTGGTTCAGACTGATTCTGTGTCCTCTCTCTCTCCCCCTTCCCCATTTGCGCGTTCTCTCTCTCTCTCTGTCTCTCAAAAATAAACATTTTTTAAAAATTAAAAACAAACTAAAAATGCTTAACACCCTGGGCCTAGCAGTCCCATTTTGCAGCATGCACCCCCCAGAAATGCTTGCCCACATGCCCAAGAAATCCTGTGCAGGACCACTCATTGCACCCTTGTTTGTAATTGCCAAAAATTGAAACCAACAAAATATTCATTGGTAAAGGGATTATCAAATACACTGGTATTTTCATGAAATGAAATACTATATCAAAATAGGGAACTAGGGGTACCTGGGTGGCTCAGTCAGTTAAGCATCCGACTTCAGCTCAGGTCATAATCTCCCAGTTTGTGGGTTCGAGACCCGCGTCGGGCTCTGTGCTGACAGCTCAGAGCCTGGAGCCTAATTCAGATTCTGTGTCTCCCTCTCTCTCTCTGCCCCTCCCCCACTCTCTCTCTCTCTCAAAAGTAAATAAACATTTAAAACATTTTTTTTTTAAATAGGGAGCTGGACCTAATGTTTGAGATCTGTGGATTCATAGCACTTGCATAAAAACACACCTATAGAACACTGCTAGAGAGCTAGGCTCTGTGCGTGGCACTGCTCTAGGTGCTTGGGCCTAGAAAAAAAGAGTGGTTCCCTCTGGGGAGAGAGTGAGTGACAAGAACAGATTGAAAGATGGTGTCAAAAGACTTTAGCATTTTGATGGTCTAATTTTTAAAGAGAGAGGCATATTTACATAATGTGTAATAAAATACTGATTTCTTTCTCAGCCCTTCAGTTCCTGGGATCAGTTCCTACCCCCGAAACGGAGCTGTGGTGAACTGCTGATGGCCTTGGCTTGACAGGGATTTTCTCCCTTCCACCCCACCCCCATCCCGTTTTGGGAAAACAGAGGTGGTCCAGGAGAGCAGTGGCAGAGGCTGCCTGTGGCCTGGGGCAGAAGAGTTAAATGGGGTGGGGGGAGGAAGGGAGGAAAGAATGACTTGGAGTGGAGACGAGGTTTTCCCAGGAATTAAATCTTATTCAAAGGAGAGATTAACAAAGGGGCAGATTTCTGCCTCCCTTTCCTTAATCTCCAGAAAGACTAGGATGAGGCTTTTTCAGGGAGAGAGAAAGGTTGTCCTGCACCAGATCCGGAAAGAAAGATGTTTTCACTTCATGACATGTAGGCGGGGGGTTACAAAGAGGGAGTAACTGAGAAAAAACAGAGAGACCTGACTTCTGGCTGCTGCCAAGTCATTTTAAACAGTTTTAGCACCAGGCAAGATCACTTAGTCACAGCGGGCTTAATGAGGCCCCAGGAATTCCAAGCTAGAGCTCCCTGCATTCAGGGAGAGCATGTGCGGGGAGCGAGCCCCCGGGTGATTGTCCAGCGGCCAAGTCCTACATTTGGAAAGCAAGATTTAAAAGAAAACATCACAGCGGCCATTGTGGGCTACTTGTTTATCTTTCTAAGAGGAAGTAGCAAAGCAGGATCATTTCAAATGAGCCTATTATAGAAGGTCAGCATCCCCATTGAACCGTTCAAATATATTTTGGATACTCGACTTTTCAAAGTGGCTTTAAATATCAACTCCCAGGGCAGTTTCAGGAGACAGAAAGCCAGGCAAGAGTTTCTAGTGTTCTTGCCTTTGGTTTCACACACTTCAGTTCCTGATGATACATTGTCTTTTTATAGTTTTCTAGTTATATGTCTATTCTTGAAAAGGGAAGAAAAAATAACATTCACTCTGTGCTTCCTACCAGGTGCCAGGCAATTCTCTAGTGTTAATATCACAGTTCACCACAGCACAATTGTATGAGGTAGATGCCATTACATTCAACTTATAGAGAAAGAAACAAAAGTTCAGGGAGGTGAAGAAACTGCCCAAGCCCAGTGAAGTGATAAGTGGTAGAGACAAAATGGATGGTTGGATGGATGGTTGGAAGGATGGATAGATGGATTGATGGATGGATGGATGGATGGATGGATGAATAGATGGGTGGGTGGGTGGATGGATGGATGGATAGGTAGATGGGTGGATGGATAGGTGGATGGATGGATGGATGGATGGATGGATGGATGGATGGATGGATGGATAGGTGGGTGGGTGGATGGATGGATGGATAGGTAGATGGGTGGATGGATAGGTGGATGGATGGATGGATGGATGGATGTGTAGGTGGGTGGGCAGATGGATGTATGGATGGCATTTCCTCAGTTAAACATAGAGTCATGGGCAGCAACTGGAAAAGCATATGCTAAGCATGGAATTTGCCTGAAAAATCAAGCTCCTTGAATATAGCTCTGCCCCCTTAATTGATCATGACCTCAAACCATTTTGAATTGAGCCAAAACATCAGGATCACTCAGTGGTACAAGGCTCCAGATGAGCTCAAGCCACCCCACTCCAGAAGACTAGTCAAAATAGTAGGAGGCTCTGAGACATCTTTCTGAGCTGCAAGGCCAACATCCTGCACATTATAGGGAAGCGGAGCCAGAATCAGGAAGTGGGTTTCAAGTGAGTGCAGTGGGCTCTGGGAAGGAGGGTCGGATGCCAGATTTGGAGGACAAAGACTCCGTGGGACTGGGGCTACCCTCATCCACCCAGACCCCCACCTTCTGCTTTATTCCATTTCAAAGTTTGGTAGTAAGGATATGGGCTGTTTCTAGGACGGCTGCTGCCGCTGGGATCCTGGCTTTATTGCAGCCTGGGCTCCAGGTTCCAGATATGCCCCAGGCCATTCAAGGATTTGCTTAGGAGACTCAGGACCTGGCCCTCATACCTCTCTGTAGGGGGCTGGATGCTCCTCCATGATTTGACGTACCCAAGGTACCCTCATGGTACCATCTCAAGGTGTGAGTCCAGCCTTGGGCAGCTCAGGGGAAGGACAAAACTGGGGTCACGGCATCTTAGTCCCAGGTATAGCTCTGAGGGGCCACAATGATCATTCATTCATCCATGCATCCATGTATCCATCCATCCATCCACGTACCAAACAATGACTGAACATAATGAATACCTGAGAATACCAAGACAAAATACCAGGCCCTGAGCTCTGGGGAGGCCAAGATGACACCCTGGGAGGTCTGCAGGGGACAGTGACCTGGCTCTGGGGGGGGGGGGGTGGTGGTTCAGGAAGGGCTCTACAGAACAAAGGTTGTTGAGAAGGGCATTGAGACATGAGGAAGAGACCAGCTCCTCAGGGGATGACATAAGAGTGGTCCTCCCAACGGGTGGTGCTATCGTGTTGAGGACCTAGGGTCTGGGGTGGGAAAGTGCAGCAGGGCATTTGGGGTAGGGGAATATGATGCAGCCTGTGATTCTGACTGATCAGCCTGGCGCTGGGCCGAAGTAGGGACTGGGCAGGGGCGACCAGGAGCAGGGGGAAACTCCGAAGCAAAAGGCAGAAGCCTGAGAGCTGCAGGGCTCGAACACAGCAGGGGAGAGAGGGAGAGCAGGTGGGACGTGTGCCAGCAGGGTGGCCCCCCTGAACCACACTTCTCAGTTCTCACGCCTGCGTGCTCCCGTCCCCTCGAATCTGGACTGCCCTATGACCTGCTTTAACCATCAAGTGACAACAGTGACTCTGGGCCAGTCCTGGGTGTAAATCCTCAGAAGGCTTGGCAACTTCTGCTGTTGTCTTCCCCTTGTGACCGGGTTGAGGACTGCCCTGAGGATGCTCCAGGAAGCCCAGCCTAGCAATGCAAGGAGACCACACGGAGAAACGAGTCCAAGGCCAGAAACCTCCTCCTCCAGCCATGTGAGTGAGGCCGCCCCAGAAGCGGATCTCCAGGTGATACACATAGAGCAAAGACGAGCTGGGCCTGCTGAGCCCTGCCTATACTGTAGGATAGCGAGCAAATAAGAGGTTTTAAGTCACTAGCCTTGGGGGTAGTTTGTTATGCAGTAAAACAACGGAAACATGGGGAATTATAGATAATTTTAATATAGCCAACACCGCCTGGCTGTGACCGCATGCCGGACTAATTGCTTCACATTCTATTAAAATTCAGAGCAGTCCTATGTGTTAGGTATCATCCTTATTTCCACGTTAAGGAGAAGGACCCTGAGGCACAGAGAGGTAAAGTAATTTCCACTAGGTCACCCAGCTAATTAGTGTCTGAGCTCAGATTGGGACTTAGCCTGTCTTGCTTCGGAGCCTGAGCTCTTAATGACTCTCTGGGAGATATTTTGGAGGGAGAAGGGACCACACTTGGTGTTGAATTCAGTGCCCTCTAGATCTAAGGCGTATCTGTAGGTGAGACATGGATGGAAAAAACAACCCCCGGTGGAGGGCTCCACCGCGTCTGGCAGGAGAGCCACATGAGGCTCATTGCTCTGTTAGCAATGTCAGGGACATCTGTTAGTGTCAGGGACACTTTCTGGCAGCCCTGGCACCTGGTAGAGGGGACTCCTTGAAGACAAAGTCACTTTGTAGACCGCGTGCCCCAAACCTCCCTCACTCCGGCACTGGTGTCTCATTTTTTGTCCACGACAGCCCGGTGACGGTGAGATGTCAGCACACTCCTTTTACAGGACAGGATGTGGACACCTGCTCAGGCCACGTGAGCACTCAGAGTCACACAGCTGGTGGGCGGGAGAGCCTGCCCTGGAATCGGGCAGTCTGGTCACCACAGGTCACCTTCCTCATGACCAGCCCCCTGTCCCCTGCCTCCTGGAGGTGAGGGTCTGCACCCGGGCCACCTCCTCCTCTCGTCCTCTCCTCCTATCATAGTTCTGATCTGTGTTAGGATTCTGCCCCAAATCCAGAGTGCACACACGTATGGACACCACCAAGACTCGCAGACATTCTGGAATTGGAAAAGCTTTACAGTTTTAGTACTATTTCCTCATTTTTCATGGAAAATCGAAGGTCCCGAGAAGCTAGACCCACCCCACATCAAGCATTTCTTGAGGGCCTGCTTTGTGCCAGGCACTGAGAGGTGATGTCGTGGCAAGTTGGGGCTGCCTCTGGTCCATTTCCGTTTTTGCTCTGAAATAGACCTACAGAAAGGATAAGCAGAAAGGCAACCGCTCACCCTGTATCTCAAAATATGTTTTGTGCTCTATTATCACAGTGCACAGAAGCCAACTGATTTGGATGTAAAAAGCTGGTTAAACATGTTAAGTAGCACCCCTCTTCCCATATTATCCCTCATCAACAGCACTGCCATTACTATTCACTTCGCAGACTCATTGTTCTGGTTTCTTTTTTTTAAAAATGAAGTACGTGGGGGCGCCTGGATGGCTGAGTCGGTTAGGCATCTGACTTCGGCTGAGGTCATGATCTCGTGATTCGTGAGTTCGAACCCCATGTCAGGCTCTGTGCTGAGAGATCAGAGCCTGGAGCCTCCTTTGAATTCTGTGTCTCCCTTTCTCTCTGCCCCTCCCCTACTCATACTCTGTCTCTCTCTGTCTCTCAAAAATGAATAAACGTAAAAAAAATTTTTTTTAAATGAAGCATATGACTCTGGGAAAGGTAAAGTACGTTTGAAGCAGGTCCATACTGCTTTGTGCTAGAAAAGGCTGTGGATTCCATAAGGACTGGTCTGCTTTTTCCTTTCTTTTAATGAGACTTCCATTTCTCTTTTTCCTTTCACTGCCAGGAAGCTCAGGGAAAATTTAAAGTTTGGCTTTGGCAAGTATGAAGGCCCTAAAGTAGGCATCACATCTGTGCTTTTGTGTCCTGATTTTGCTTTTCTACTTTTTTTAAAGTAAACGCCAACCCCAACATGGGGCTCAAATTCACCGCCCCAAGATCAAGAGCTGCATGCTCAACCAACTGAGCCAGCCAAGTGCCTCTGTTTTTCTACTTTTATTTGCATTTTCGTTGGTCCTTAATTTTTTAAATTATTACTATTTTGTTACCTTCATTTTATTTTAAGTGTTCCCATTAGAAGCCGTTTCCAATCCTTTGTGGAATAACATAGGAGTATAAGTGAATAAGTGAGTGTAATATATTCTACTTTAAACCAAGAGTCAGTAAACTTCTTATAAGGGATAGATCATAAACATATTTAAACTTTGCATGCCATATGGCCTTCATAGTAGCTACCCAACTCTGTCCTTATAGCATGAGATTGGCCATAGACAGTACATAAATGAATGGGTGTGGCTGTGTTTCAATAAAACTTTATTTGCAAAAGCAGGTGGTAAGCCATATTTGGCCTGTGGGTTTATGTAGTTTGCAGCCCTCTGTTTTAAAAGAATTTTAGAGCATTGGGAAATGGCTTCCTATTAAGTTGGGAAGTACTTGGCTTAGAAAAAAGTGAATTCCCATCTCTAAGAGGTGGCAATTCTGTCCAAGGTGACTAGTTTCCACTTCTGCATGACAGACTGGGAAAGAGCAGCTGCACACACTGTCTGGACCCCTCTTAAGAGGGGTGTGCGGTGCTGGGGAGAAGTCAGTCCCTGACAGAGCAGGCTCTGAAGTCTGCCAGAGAGAGCCCATTGTCCCGCACATTTGTCTGCCCACTCCTCAGGGAGCGGGGCACTGGGGGCAGGGCCCCAGAGGTGCATGGCCAGCTGGGTTCCCCAGCTCTGGCCAATGGGTCTTCGGCTGCCGTGGACGTTTTTCATGGAAGGAATGTGTCTGCAGCTCCAAATTCCCACAGAGAAAGACAAGGGGAATCGTTGGGGAGAAATTCCTGGGCCACATTTTTCTTGCTGTTCATGTGGCCTGAAGCCATTGAACTTGGCCAGACTGCCCAGAGAGGGATTTTACAAAGCCCATTGTCTTTTCCTGGAGTCTCACCCCCACCCCTGCCCCCACCTGCTCTTTCTGCCTTCCTTTCCTCTCCCGCCCCCAGGAGAAATGCAGCATGGGAAAGAGCAGGAGGCCACAGCCATGGCCGTGAGGGCTCCTGCTCCCTGGCCAGGGGCCTGGACAGCTGTAGCACCTACTCCTCAAGGCAGACTGTGGCATCAGGCCTCTCCATGCACTTGGGGGAGGAAGATGGTCTCAACTGCTTGACCAGGAGGCACCAAGTGGGATACTTGCTTCGGTAAGAAGAGCAACACATATTGAGCACCTACTGTATGCCAAGCACTGCTGTGAGCATTCTATATATATTAACTCCATCTCCACAAGAATCCTATTACATTCCTATTTTACTGATGGGTAAACCAAGGCACTGAGATGCTACGTGATTTACCTGGGGTCCCACGGCTAGTAAGTGGGAGAGACAGGATTTGAACTGAGGTGTCTGTCTCCGGTGGGACTCTCACCTGTCACTTCCAGTGTGTGTGATCCCCTTAGCTCAGCATCCCATTTACAGATCGTCCCTTGATGGTGTGTGTGTCTCCACAGTTGAGGCAAACCTCCAGTAGACAAAGCATTTGCATCGGCATGACCTGTGCACCCCAGAAGGCTCCTAGCATCCACACATGCTACAGAAGATGACACCCTCCATCATGAACTGGCCCACCTGGGGTCTGGTCTGCCTGGCCAGAGGCAAGGCACTGTCAGCTGGGGGTTAACTAGCCCTCCTTGCTGCTGTCATCCCTGCTGCTCTCGCTGCTGCTGACAGTGCAGGGGAGGGGCCTCATCAGCAGTGCAGGGGAGGGGCCTCAGCGGGTGAGCCTTCGACTGTTTTCAGCGCGCCAGCCCCTAGGTTTGGCGATTTACATACAATGTGCATCACTGACACAACAACCTTGAGAATGAGTGCTGAGAACCCCAAGTTGCAGATCAGAAAAGGAGCACATTAATCGGGTAATTCATGTTTGCTACTGGACCAAACAACTGCAAAATGTCAGTGTCTTAACCCTGTGAACACTCTTTCTTGCGCTGGTCACCATCCCAAGCAGAGACACATGAGAGGCAGAGGGGGAGGGGTCTCTGCTCCATATGGTCATTTGGAGACCCAGGTTCCTTCTAGGACCTCGGTGTCCTCTGGATCTTCTCCTCTTGTCGGAAGAGGGGATAGGGGGCAGGGAGACCTCGGGATTTTAGGGGCTGAGAGCAGCCTATATCGGCACTCCCACCTACATTCCATTGTCCTGAGTTCAGTCACGTGACCTGTCTTACTGGTGGGGAGGCTGGGGAACGGTCCGTTTGCAAGGCCACAGGAAAAGGAAACAGGTTTGGCTGAACCCCTGGGGTTCAGAAGATGAGGTGCCATGAGAGGCAGTCAGGCGATTTTGTATTTTGCCACCATACTGAAACGGGTGCCAAAGCCGTCTGATCTGACTTCCAACTTCCAACATCTTGGAAGACCCTCAGTCCTTCAATGGGGGCCACGAATGGGGCAGAAGGTCCTGAAGGGCTGTGAGGATTAACTGGGGCACTGAGAAAAGAATTTCACACATATTCAGTGCCCAACAGCTTTCCCTTTCTTAGAGGATGGGGTGCTGGGCAGGTGGGGGGGCTGGACTGGGAGAATTTTACCCCTGAGGAGGGAGAGGGGGATGCAGAGCCCTTGGGAAGGGGGTGGAGTACTTGCGCTTGCTGCTGCCACCTAGTTGTGGAAGGAGAAAATGCAGGACGACTGGGCTTCCCATTTCTCATTTTGGCGGATAAGTGTCCAGGCCATCCCGATGCCCATCGGGCTGCTGAGCAGAAGCTGGCATTGACCATGCATCTCAGGAATAGATGCTGGGATGGGTAGAGTCCCTATGTCCCAGAGTTTTGCATCTCCAAAGGGCCACTTAAGGGCCACTCAGCAGCTCCTCCGGAGTGTTCCACACAGGCCTCAGTGTTCTGTGCAGCCTGGAGGGCTCCCTGCAGATAAGGCAGGGCCTCTGGGGTGTGACTGGATTCCCTTACCTGGTCACTCCCACAGGGTGCCAGGCTGCCCCAGGACGGTGGGCGTGGGGCAGTCCCCTCCCAAGCTGGCTGTAGGGGTGGCAAGGAGATTACAGCCCCGTGGGGATGGGCTGCTGGCACCAGAGAAATGCCCCCATGGGGAGAGACAGGGCTGCCAAGTCTCTCCCGAGACACACAGGACCTCTGGCACATGACCTCCTGCTTGGGGAGACTCCTTCAGCTTCTACAGACCTCTTCTTTCAGATCATACACACACACACACACACACACACACACACACACACACAACTTTCAGGGACCAGTAGGTCTCAGATGGCTGGGTCAAAGCCAGTTCCAGTAACTGCTAACTCCCCGGGACCACTGTTCCTCACCTCCCCAGTTACTCAGTCCTGGGTGGAGCTCACTACCCTCAAGGCCTCTCCTTCCAAGGCCTCAGAACCCTTCCTGCAGCCAGGCCTTGGTCCACCCAACAGATCTGAATTCCAAAACCAAGAAGTATTTTTCAGACTATGGACTCAACCTATTAGGGGGTCATGAAATCAACTCAGCAGTCTTGACCAGTACTTTAAAAAATGAGATAGAATCACATGGACTTAAAAATACCAGAGCTGCCTGGGTGGCTCAGTTGCCTAAGTGTCTGATTCTTGATCTCAGCTCAGGCCTTGATTTCAGAGTTGTGAGTTCAACTCTCTGAGTTGGGTCCCATGCTGGGCATGAAGCCTACTTAAAACAAAATGCCATTGGGCACTGCATGTGGGAACAGCACCGTTTTTTGAAACCTTTGCCTGGTTCCTGGGGTGGGATGTAATGTTTATTTCTTGCTGTCAAAAAAGTGTGAAAACACTGTGTTGGTGTAACCATCTCATTCCTTCCAGAAAACTTGGGCTCTTTGTGCAAATCAGTCCACAAATTTCTCCTCCCCCAACTCTCCCGACAGAATCCCCCGTCTGCCGTGTGCCAAAGAAGGGCACAATCTTTGCCAAGCCACTCAAAAAATTAAAAAAATACCACCCACCACCAACAGCCACAAAAGGTCCGGTTAAGAATGGATCCTGGGATGCTGGCTGCTTACTGGTCATGCATTTGCATATCCAAGAGGGCCACTTAAGTGACCCTTCACAGAACAAAGGAGATCAGCTTCTCTCAATTTAAAACAAAGAAAAGAAATCTCTGCTCTGCACATTCCTGCCGTGCAGGCTCTGGGGCGGCCCGCTGGCGGACAGCGCTCTGACACATCTGGCCGATTGTTCTTTCCTTCTCCCAACATTATTCCTTTGACAGTCATTTGTGGAGCGCCACTCTGTGCCAGACACAGGAGACCGGACCAGAGCCCCTGCGCTGGACGCCCCTTCTCAGCCCAGGGCCTGCATATCTGTGATGAGGGCCCGTGTCCCCCACCCCGCTCTCCAGGCCTCTTCCTCCCAGAGGAAGGCGCTGCCCACGGCGGGTGTCTTCTGGCCTGTTTCCACCTGCTCCAGTTCCGCCCCAAGCCCATCAGGAGAAGCCTGGCTCTCCATGACGCTGAGATTCTCAACTATTCTTACACTGGGAGGGAGGGCGGTCCTCACATGTATTGAGCACCTGCTATGGATACTGCTGTATCCAACTGTCCCTGCCAAACCCCATCCTGGCCATTGTTATCACCATCCAATGAGGCTCAGGCAGACAAGGGGACTTTCAAGGCAGTGCTCACAGCTCAGAAAAGCTGGTTCTTCCAGGGTCTCTTCGACTCCTGAAGCTCTGTTCTTTCCACTGGACAGCAGGCAGCACCTGGATGTCACCGGGCGGGGTGCTGCAGGCCGGTGTGTCAATGCTGGCTGTGTGCAACAGCAGAGCAGAGAGGGGGTGCGGGGAGACGGGCCGGAGGGGAGGAAGATGAGCCAGGTCTTCTGGGTTTCTGCTCCTGAGAGTGTGGCCTGGATTCCCAAGGTCAGCGAAAACAAGTCCTGCAGAGAAGGGCCTGCGGCTCTGGTAGCTTCCCTCCTTCCGGACTCCATAGCCGCATGGCTTTCCCAGGCCTGCTGTAACAAACTGTCACAGACTGGGTGGCTTAAAACAACTGACGTGTATTCTCCCCGAGCTCTGGAGGCGGTAAGTCTGAAATCAGGTTGTAGGTAGGGCAGTGCTCTCTCTCTCTGAAGGCTCTAGGCAGGCATCTGTTCCAGCCCTGCCTGCCGACTAGCTTCCGGCGTCACCTAGAAATCCTTGGCGTTCCTTGGCCTACAGCTGCATCACCTCAGTCTCTGCCTCCATCGGCACGGGACCTTCTGCCTCGTGTGTCTGTGGGTCCGGATTTCCCTCTTCTTCTAAGGGTACCAGTCCCTGGACTTGGCACCTGCACTACTCAGAACCTCATCTTAACTAATTGCATAAGCAAAGACCCTATTTCCAAATGAAGTCACTTTCTGAGGTTTCCAGTGGGCACGGACTGGGGCGGGGACAATGACGACCTCCCTCTTTTCTTCTTATTAAAATTTTCTTAATGTTTATTTATTTTTGAGAGAGAGAGACACAGAGTGTGAGCAGGGGAGGGGGAGGGGCAGAGGGAGGCACAGAATCTGAAGCAGGTTCCAGGCTCCGTGCTGACAGCAGAGAGCCCGTTGCAGAGCTTGAACTCACGAACCATGAGATCGTGACCTGAGCCAGTCAGACGCTTAAGGACTGAGCCACCCAGGTGTCCCTGATCTCCTTCCTTTCTAAGCCTTGGTCTCCCCAGCTGTTTCCTCGCACTCAGTAAAGCATCAGGGCGGGTGTGCCCTAGGGACCCAGAAAGATGTCACTGACCTTCAGAAGAACTTCCAAATCTGGAATCTTTTAACTGATTATAACCCTAGTTCTTAATATTGTTATTCCAGAATAACGTGCTTTAAACAAATTTTTTTAATTAGATTTTCTTAAATGTTTATTTTTGAGAAAGAGAGCCCAAATGAGGGAGGGACAGAAAGAGAGACAGAGTGTGAGCAGGGGAGGAGCAGAGAGAAAGGGAGACAGAGAATCCAAAGCAGGCTCGAACCCACGAACTGCAAGATTGTGACCTGAGCCAAAGTTGGACGCCCAACCAACTGAGCCACTCAGGTGCCCCCAAATTTTTAAAATTTAAATCCAAGTTAGTGAACATATAGTGTAACAGAATAACATGCTTTAAAAAAAGTGCTGAACTGGGGCGCCTGGGTGGCGCAGTCGGTTAAGCGTCCGACTTCAGCCAGGTCACGATCTCACGGTCCGTGAGTTCGAGCCCCGTGTCAGGCTCTGGGCTGATGGCTCGGAGCCTGGAGCCTGTTTCTGATTCTGTGTCTCCCTCTCTCTCTGCCCCTCCCCCGTCCATGCTCTGTCTCTCTCTGTCCCAAAAATAAATAAAAAACGTTGAAAAAAAAATTAAAAAAAAAAAAGTGCTGAACTATGGGTATTTTTGTGATATATATATATATATTTGTGAGATATACATATATGTGTGTGTGTATGTGTGTGTATCCACACGTATACACACACACACACACACATATATATATATATATATATATATATCAGGATAATTTACACTCGGGGATATACTACAGTAGAATTTGGATCCAGTAAAGGTAAACTTGTTTAGAAAATGTTTTTCTATTTCTCCATCATCCACAGGGGAGGAAGAAAACCAAGGTGCCTCTATTGCAACATAAATCCTTGTTCTGGTTCAAACACCTTCCAAACCATTGGCGTTCAAACACAACAGCCTGGAAACTGCTCCAGGCAACCCATCAACCTAATGCATTCGAATCTCTACCTACCCAGGAGAACACTGGAGAAAGTGAAGGCAATCCAGAGACTGTTTCTTTGAAATAAAACCAGAGCTGGGGCACCCAGGTGGCTCAGTCAGTTGAGCGTCCAACTCTTGGTTTCAGTTCAGGTCATGATCCCAGGGTGTGAGGTCAAGCCCTGTGTTGGGCTCTGCGTTGACAGCATGGAGCCTGCTCGGGATTTTTCTCTCTCTGTCCCTCTCTTCCCGGCTCTCTCTCTCAATATAAATAAATAAACTTTAAAAGCAAACAAACAGAAGAAATAAAACCAGAGCTCCCAATAGATGAAAAGATGTAGGACCTGCTAAGAACAACAAAAGGGGGGATAAAAAGAAAAATCTCGAAAGTATCGAGTGAGAGACGGATTGCTTGAGGATGAAGAACTGATCCTCAATGATGAAGAACGCTAATATTGGGCGTTAAGCTTGAAATTTAGCCTGGGACACTCTCCTCACAGGGCGGAGTGAAAAATTTCATGACAGCTAGAAAACATGCACACAAAAACAGGCTCATGATTCAAGAATAGCGTCAAAGGGGGGCGCCTGGGTGGCTCAGTCGGTTGAGCGTCTGACTTGGGCTCAGGGTCATGATCTCATAGTTGGTGAGTTGAAGCCCCGCATCAGGCTCTGTGCTGACAGCTCAGCCTGGAGCCTGCTTCAGATTCTGTGTTTCTTTCTTTCTCTGCCCCTCCCTTGCTTGCGTACGCTCTCTCTCTCTCTCAAAAATAAAAAAAAAAAACATTAAAAAATTAAAAAAAAAGAATAGCATTAAAGAGTATTTCGAGTGTTCATTATTAAAATTTTCTTTATTTTATAGAGTTTGGTCTGTTATTTTTGAATATTTTATTAATTTAACCTAATAATTTATATTAGAGGGGCAATGTCTTTAGTGCGTATATTTCATAGGTTTATGTTTTTATTTCATGCTTTTGATATGTACACATTTTCAAGGGTATAAAATACTTAGCCTCACTGAATCTTAACAATTTAGGTATTATGTTCACCTTTATATGGGAAATACTGATAATTAACATAATCACGAATTAATAATCAACATAATTAATGTTGAAATTTTAGAAAGGCAGGGAATAAGTACCTGCATACCTGTGTGTTACTAATTAATGTACTAATTATGTTAAATAATTATAAATATATAAATATAAATATAAATATATAAATATAAAATAAAAATAATGTTACTAATTAATTAATGTCCTACTAATTAGCTACTGCTGACCATGTGCCGGGTATGATACCAAATGCTCTCCCCGGAGCTGCTTTTATGGAGGCAATTTCACAGATGAGGAGCCTGAACTTTAAGGGGTTGTGTGACTCACTCAGGACCACAGATCTGGGGAGAGCCTGAGACGGGCCTGGATCTCAGACAGTGTGACAGAACACCTCACCCTTAACCCCAACCCCACATGACAAATAACTGGAGGTATTGAATGATTCGGCCAATATACAGTGATCACTTGCTAGCCATCTTTGGTTTGAGCTTATCATGAGCCACACTAGGGTTCAGAGATGCAAACCTTTATAGAGAGATCAGGCATGTAAGATGAAATGAGGAAACAGGTGGAGGTATAGTAGGGAGTGGTGGGGATTCTGGCCAAATGGAGATCACTCAAGCTCTAAGAGGGAGCTGGTATTGAGCCCCTGCTAATTGTTTATACAGAGAAAGCAGACCCACATTTACTCTATAGAAATCTATGTTTTCCACAAGTTGTTTTTTTTTTTCTGCTTTTAGAAATATTTCATGAGCCAAACAAAATACTTCCTATGGGCCAGAATCAGCTCATGGGTAATTGGCTTTGGTCTGTCCCTCGGTTTGTAGCCCAAGAGCTAGATTCAGTTTCTTGTCATTGTCTGCCTCTCTCTACCACTGCTTTCTGCTCTCTTCCTGCTTTTTAATTTTTTTATTTTGAGAGACAGAGAGAGCATGAGCAAGGGAGGGGCAGGCAGAGAGGGAGGGAGAGAGAATCCCCAGCAGGCTCCACACCGTCAGTGCAGAGCCTGACGTGGGGCCCGAACTCACGGACACTGAGATCGCGACCTGAGCCGAAACCAAGAGGTGGGACGCTGAACCGACTGAGCCACCCAGCCGTCCCTGCTCTCTTCCTGCTTTTGAATTAGTACTTCTTCATTGGTTTAACTTATCGAACACCTTCAAAAACCAGGCACCAGGCTCTGAGGTCACAAGTGCAATCCTTGCCTGCAGAAGTTCATGGCCCATGGCTGGGTAGCACGAACAGTGGTCTGCTGGAGAGCAGCACTTCCCGCATTTGAATGTGCACACAAAGCATCCAGGACAGCTTGCCATCACACAGATTCTGCTTCAGGAGTTCCGGGTGGGGCCTGAGAATCTGCATTCCCAGCAAGCTCCCAGGTGATGCTGATGCAGCGGGTCCACCGACCACACCTTGTGTAGGAAGGACCTGGACTTAAGGTGACCTTTCGTCTAAGAAAGTTCCTAAGCTGAAGACTCGCTGGGCTTGGCTTTTCAGAGGTGACCTGGGCCGTCCAACCTCCCCACCCACTAATCCCCTGCCACATTCCTCCCCTCATCCTAATTTATCTCGAGATTTAGTCTAGCTGAGATCACTTGTAAAGAATTTTATCTACATCTTTGTTCTGAGCTGGCACTGAGCACGCCTCCTCCTGCACATCGCCCCTGCCCTATCTGGTGCGTGTATCTCTCTCTGAGGAATTTCTGTCTGGGCCCCTCCATGTCTCAGAGCCGTGGTACCCAGCACCTGCCTGGGCTCCTGCTGCAGCCTGCTAAGGGTGCGACTTGGAGTGGGACCCACCTGGATAGACCCTGGACTCTACTTTGTATTAGTTGTGCGACCTTGGATAAGCTGCCCCTCTGTGCCAGTTTCTGCATCTGTACATCAGGGATGTAATGTCCACCTGCCAGGGTGTCAGGAAGATTGGGCCAATACACTGTAGAGTGCCCTTCTCACCTGCCTTTCGAAAAAGAAACTCGATCACTTTAAGAATCTCATGTTGCTTTGTCCTGAAGAAAATACTAACATAAGGAACCTACTGCTGCCCCAGGAACATGATCAATTACAGTTGGAGGAATTAGAAAGTCTTCCTTGGTGAGTGGCCTTTCATTCAGTAGGCAAACATGTGCCCATTCCTGGTCTACGGCCAGATGTGCAAGGGACAAACCATACAGAAGCCGGGCAGACCTGTGAACGGTCACCAAAGGTGGGTGAGTGTCACACACAGGTGTCTGCAAAGTCAGGCGGTGTAGAAGGAAACCACTGGCAAACCTTCAAATAATAATCTCGATGTATTTTCAGGTGAAACACTTCAAAGAAACAATGAGCCCAGATGTCAATCAACAAATACACCACAAATACACACAAAAAAATGACAAAATTCAGAGAAGGTACTATTGTTGTACTTTTTAAAAGCTAGATAACTGGAGCCATTGCTTTAAATTTCAATTTTAAAATACAAATTTTACCTGAAAAGGTGTCTGGTGGCTGAAGAAAAGCACACTGAACGTGTTAGTTGGAAAGGTTACCAACCTACTTAAAAAAAAAAAGTTTATCTTCTGTTTCTTGGTTTTCCAGACGCCCTGTTATACTACTTGTTGAACTTCATGATGTACTCAACACAGGTATTATCCTAAGTTACAGGTGCACAATGTTACAACACTGTGGGGTAAGTAGGTACTTGGAAAACCCTTTTTATTTTGAAATAATTCTAGAATCACAGGAAGTTGCAAAGAAATATACAGCAAGGTCCTGGTGCACCCTCCCCCAGCCTCCGCCATGGGAACATCCCACATAACTCTAGCACAATACCAAAACTTGGAAACTGACCTTGGGACAATCCACAGAGCTGATTGTGTGTGTGTGTGTGTGTGTGTGTGTGTGTGTGTGTGTGTGTTGAGGGGGGCACTATGCAATTTTATTGCACATGTACCTTCATGAAACCATCACCACAGTTAAGATACTCAACTAACCATCATTGTGAGTCTTTCTCTGCTACCCCTTCATAGTCTCACCCAATTCCTTCACCCCCATTCCCGACCCAATCTGTAGATACTTAAATTATCCACATTTTGTGCATGAAGGAACTGAGGCACAGAGAAGTCAGCAACTTGCCCAAGATCACGTAGCTAGTAAGTACTGGGTCTGGCTTTTGAACTCTTTATCATGAAGAAGCTTACTGTGGAGGGGGGGTTGGGGCGGAGAGCTCAGAGCTGCAGGTAAGTGTGGTGGCCTCCAGCCTCCTCCCGTGTTGGGGACAGCCCCGTTTGCATAAGTCTGTCCTAGTGTGGTGCCAGAATTAAACATGGCCCCAGATGTCACCTTCTTCATTCCAGACTCATCTCTGTAAGCACAGCCTCTGGGCTCCTTACCCCTGAAGTTCCCCCTCCACTGTCCTCCAGACTGGTGGCAGAATTAGTGGGGCCCAATGCAAAACAAAAATGCAGGGCTCTGCTTTAAAAAGCAGGAAAACAGTGCCATTGAAGGTATTAAATATGGAGTTTATTCCTTTCTTTTGTGAGCTCTCTTTTGACCTGGCAGAGGGTGGTTCCTGGGTCAGTAGCATCAATCGGCATCACCCGGGAGATGGTTATAAATGCAGATTCTCAGGCCCCGCCCCAGAATTCTGAAACCAGTAAGTTTGGGGATGAGCGCAGCAGTCTGGGTTCTAACAAGCCCTCCAGGAGATTCTGGTACACACTGCTGTAGAGCTAGGGTCCCTACTTTTTTTTTTTATAAAACAACAGACTAAAGAAATTTGAAATCTTATTTGAAGCTTGCTTGTATTTGGCAGATAAGAGGTGAGGGAGAGAGAAGGAAAGAAGGAAGGAAGGAAAGAAGGAAGGAAGGAAGGAAAGAAGGAAAGAAGGAAAGAAAGAGAGCAAGAAAGCAAGAGAACGAGGAAGAAAGAGAGAGAGAAGGAAGGCAAGAAAGACACAGTGGAGGGTGGGGGAAAGGTCCCCTGCACATCTACAGGTCTTAGTTCACCTGATGGTCACAGCTATCTTCCCAAGTAGGTAGTTTTATTTCTGTATCGGATAATGAAAAGGAGACTCAAGAGAATTTAAATTATTGGTCCAAGTTCTCCAAATTAGTGAGCGGCAGAGCTGACATATGAATCTGGGTCTGTCTGACTCCAAAGCCTAGGCTTTTCCCTCAATTTTTCTTCCTCCCTCCCCACTTCTCTGTCATTTGGAGGGCGCTCGCTGAGCACCTGTTCTATGCCAAGATTTCATTGAGTCCCCTCCTCACTGACACTCACTAGGCAATGCGGGTCCGCCACATGCATATGGCTGTCGCACACTGGGAACGCGGCTAGTGTAACTGAGCAACGGGCTTGTTCATTTCATTACCAATGTGGCTTGCATTACGTTTCTATGAAACAGAGCTGCCCTGGAGCCTGACTTTGGCCAAAAGAATGAACTGCACGTTCCTCTTCAAGGGCATCTATTTCCAGGGACACAGGGGGTAGTTTCCCACACCTGGTCCGGTGTTTAGTTGGGAAAAGTGAGGTTAAAAGACAGGAGGGCCAGACCACAAAGCAGGAAGTCCAAGCAACCCCTCTCGGATTTGCTGATTCTCCCGCTCCCAGGGGTGAGGAGCGCCTGTGAACTTCTCATCTGATTTCATTTCTAGTCTTTACCCATCGTCTGGCGCGCCGCAGGCAAACTCAGCGGGGCCGCGCGAGGTCAGGCTGATACGCAGTCTGGCTGGTACCAGGTGCCGAGATAGGCTGAGATCGGCATCCCGCTCAGGAGGCGGCTAATGGGGTGAGCGATGCTCTGTGGATGTCAGGAGCCCGGTATCAGTCTCCTTCCACGGGCTAATCTGTGTGTGCTGGCTTCGTTTCAAGGTCAGGCCTCAGAGATAGCGGGTGGCAGGCAGTTCTTCTAACCGCTCCAAGCTGCATGCTGGATAGGGACAGGCGGCCGCAAGCTCAGTGCCCAGGGTGGCTTCAAAGACCCTGTGCGGCCATGAGAAACTGCTGGAGCCCATTCTTTCTGGGTGGCACCTTGGAGGTCACCAAGACCAGCCATCTTATCATACAGGTGGGGAAATAGAGACCCAGAGAAGGGAGGAAACCTGCCTCAGCGCGTCAGGGGCTGAGCTGGGTCTGGACCCACTGCAGAGACGTGGAGCGTGGTCTGGACCCCTTCACTGAGAACTTGGCACATGAACTTATAACTGCACAGAAAGAATCACGGCTGGGGGCGCCTGGGTGGCGCAGTCGGTTAAGCGTCCGACTTCAGCTCAGGTCACGATCTCGCGGTCCGTGAGTTCGAGCCCCGCGTCGGGCTCTGGGCTGATGGCTCGGAGCCTGGAGCCTGCTTCCGATTCTGTGTCTCCCTCTCTCTCTGCCCCTCCCCCGTTCATGCTCTGTCTCTCTCTGTCCCAAAAATAAATAAAAAATGTTGAAAAAAAAAATTAAAAAAAAAGAAAGAATCACGGCTGGGCTCTGAGCGGCCAGGCTTCTGAGTTGCCTCCTGCTGGGTCCCTGTGAGTGCGTCAGCAGGTTCTCTCATCCTGCTCCTCCTGGGGCAGAGTGGTCTTCTCTGCGGACACCGGTGGGGTGAGGGTGTCGAGCGTAGCATAGGTGGTGGCAAAGATGAACCCTCCTCATCTCCTGCCTGGTCCTTGCGACGCACCCATCACGACCCCTGGTGCTCTTTCTAACTAAATTACAGTTGTGGGTTTAGTCATCTCTCCTACCAGCTGAAGGCTGGCTAGAGCCAGATGCCACGGGGACATGCATGTCCCGCTGGGAGAGTGCAGAACACAGGCACGAAAGGAGACGGTGCCTGGGCTCGGTGTCCTGACTCCTCCCTGGACCCTCCTTTCTGCATGCACACACCAGCCACTGCATCCCTGGCACGTGTGGGCACGACTGACCACGTCTCCCTGATTTCCATGTGGGGCCACTGCTCTCACTGCATATACCTCAGCCCTCAACTCCCGGTTAGAGCTGAAAACCCAAGAGGTCGGAGGCAGCCCCCACCCAGGCTGACAGCCCGCAGAGTGTTGGGGAGCTGGGGGGAGGCAGTCCGCCAGCTCCGTGGGAGAGCGGAGTGCCTGCCGACCTCTGAACTGGGTGGCTCCCGCCGAAGTCTCCAGCACTTTATCTTGAGAAAGATAGTCTGTGGGCCCAAAGCAGACAGGCATTCTGCCATGGGAACTGGGCCCAGACTTCAGAACAGCCATTATACCCTCCAAGACCTCCCGCTCAAGAAGACAGCACTTTCCTCCTTCTGTTCTCTCAGATTCAGGGCAGTTACTGTTCCTGTCCCACAAGGGCTTATCCCTAGCCCCACATGCTGAGGTCCTTGCACCCCCAGGAGGAAATGTGCCTGCACAGGCACCCCATCTTGGGGCCCCGGTGTAGTTGTGCAGAAAGGGCCAAGGCCAATGATGTGACACTCAGCCCTCGGAAAAAACAGAACCATAGACTGTGTCTGGTGCAGTGTGTATTTGGTGGAGACTGTCACCTGTCACCTCCCCTCCCTTCCTGAAGGCATTAGAGTCCCTTGCTTCCACTGTGGGAAGCTTCAGTGGGAGGGTCTGTCTGGGTGCTGGAGGTGGATGGGCCTTTCCTTACCACTCTAGTGTCACCACGCATAGGTCCATGGCCTCAACACAAACACCAAGACTCTGGACTTGAACAAATGACTCCAGGACTGAGGGGTCAGCGGAGATTCAACCTTTCAGGCACACAGTCCTGATCTGCTTTCTGTTCCTGCCTCCAGGACCACTGAGCAGCCCTGCTGCCTGCCCCTTCCACGGGTAGCTCTCCAGCTTCCGGAAGATTCTGTGTGGCCCCACAACCTCTGGCCAGTTCTCCCTTTCCCTGAGTTAGCCTGAGCTGGCTTCACCTGCAATCGGGATTCTTGAAAGACACACCCAGTGATGGAGGAGACATGGTGGCCAGTCAGTTAGTCACCAGAAAGATCTGAGGCTCCCATCTAAATCCCTGTAGACAACTGTCCTGCCTCCCTTTGGCAACACTGTGCTAATACCGGAAGAAGAATATCTGAGACACGTTGCACTGCTTTATTGATTACCTAATTCGTTCTATCAGACACAAGCGTCTTGTGGATTTAGCAACCCTTTTGTCCACAGTACCAAAGGAGGCCTCTCCACTCCTGGCTCCATTCTGTTCCTGCGTATCTAGAGGGAGGCCTAAACATGGCCTGGGGGCAGAGGCCCCCTTTGCCAGCACTGGGAGCCCAGAGAGATCAAGTCTGCAAGGGGCAGACAGTTTTCAAAGGGCTGGGAGGCGGTGGGGTTTGCCAGGTGAAATTCCGGTCACCAATGCCACGTCGCCCAGCGACACCAGCTGGGCATCCTACAACTGAACTCTATATTCACACTATCTACCTGGAGAAAATGTCAGATCCCACAGGTTAAGGGTTCAGTCTTACAAGACTGCTCCGCCTCCCCGTTGCAGATGCCGCCTGCAAGGCCACACTGTCATCCGTGCTTCTGACCAATGGGCCATAGGTCTGACCAATGGGCCATAGGTCCAAACAACCCCTTCCCTGGCTTTGATTAATTTGCTAGAGCGGCTTACAGAACTCAGAGAAACCTTTTCGTTTCCAGATCACTGGTTCATTATACAAAGATATAGCTCAGGAAGAGCCACGTGGTATCGCTGCATAGGGCAAGGTATGTGGGAAGGGTTGGGGAGCTTCCGTGCCCTCTCCAAGCGCATCATTCTCCCCAAAATCTCCACGTGCTCACCAACCTGGACGGTGTCCAAACCCTCTCCTTTTTGTTTTGTTATGGAGGCTTCATTACATAGGTATGGTTGGTTCCCCTCTAAACCAGTCTCGAAGGAGGGGCTATCCCAAAGTCACCTCATTAACATAACAAAGGGCACCTTTACTTAGGAAATTTTAGGAGCTCTGTGCCAGGAACCAGGGCGAACATCAAGTATATAAATACCTATCCATCTGTCTGCCTATTTATCTTTCTAAATCCAAATCACAGCATCAGGCCAGGCAACTAACTGTCTGGGCCGAAGAGACCAGGTGGGAAGGAGACCCAGGGTCCTCTGATCCCCAGTCCCTTTCTGGGGCTTGGCTCCTTCCTCCTGATCCAGGAGCCCGGAGTGTTGGTGCAGAGTGGGACTCTGGTTTAGAGGTGCCTCATGCTGCAGTCCCAGCACTTAGCGACTGTGAGCACACAGCAACCATCAGTGGTGTGGTCTCGCTGAAATGTGCAGGGATGGGGGTGGGGTGAGGGTGGAAGGGTGAGTAGGTAGGAGGGCCTGTAAGGCCCGTCATGTACTTGGCAGGTTTCTCCACTAGAGGGCACTCACTGTGTAACTTTTCCTCTTCTGTTTGCTTTCAATTCTATCCTGATGAAAAGTTGTGACTTTTCCTACCGTTGAAGAACAAAAATAGAAGTCTAACTTAAAATTCATGTAGCTATTCTGATGCATGGTTACACTTGGGTTCTACCACCTTTCCAAGAGTTGTCAAGCGTTCTCCCTCTGGGACAGCGGGTGTGGTGGACACGAGCCCCACCTGGCTTTTTGCAGCCAAAATGATTTGCCCAACGGAGACGATGGAGCCCTTCCTGTGCAGTGCCCCACAAAGGTTGGCTGGACCCCTCGCTGCCCACCACCAACCCGCTTTCCTTGAGTGGCCTCACAGCTGCCTTCACTCTCACCCCCGACCTGCCCCACGGCCTTCAGGAGGGCAGCGTGTGCAAATGCAAGAGGGCAGTGATGGGTGGCTCTAGGGACCGGCTGAATCCGGTGCTTAGACCACTGCTGGGCTTGGGCTACAGGGCTACGGGAGGCCCTGCCTTTTTATAACTGCATCCCTAGACCTCCTGCGCCCAGGTGGAAAGACATTAGGTCCTGTACCAGGTGCCAGTGCTGGATAGCAGCTCTGTGCCCAGGGGGCCAGCCCTGACCCCATAATACCATCTGGCTGTGTGTCCTCGGGCAAGTCATATCCTCTCTAACCCCCAGTGTCTTTTTAAATAAAATTTTAAACTTTTATTTAAAATCAAATAAAGTACGTCCTGGGGTGGCTCAGTCAGCAGGTCATGATCTCACGGTCATGAGATCAAGTCCCGCGTGGGGCTCTGTGCCAATGGAGTGGATTCTCTCTCTCCCTCTGTCTCTGCCCCTTCTTCTTCCCCACAGGTGTGTGCATGTGCTCTCTCTCTCAAATAAAAAAAAAAAGGTACTCCTCCCTTGGGGGGATGTTTTGAGCATTGTGGTAGGCAGAATAATGGTCCCACAGATATGTGTGCTTGTTTTTTAAAAAGTTTTTTCAATGTTTATTTATTTTTGGGAAAGAGCGAGAGAGACAGAGCACAAGCAGGGGGAGGGGCAGAGAGAGAGGGAGACACAGAAACCGAAGCAGGCTCCAGGCTGTCAGCACAGAGCCTGATGCGGGGCTCGAACTTTCGAACCGTGAGATCATGACCTGAGCCGAAGTTGGACGCTTAACCGACTGAGCCACCCAGGCAACCTAGACACGTCTGCTTCTTAATTCCCAGAATCTGTGAATGTTACCTTACATGGCAAACGGGTCTTCTTCCCCTCCAGAGTGAAAGAAATCCTTGTAAATAGCTCTGACCCAGATAAAGAGCCTGCACACTGGTGATTTTTCCCCATCTAGTCCTTGGGGCACACGCTCAGTGCTTTTGTGAATTCATGGCTAGGGTGTGTGGATCTCCTCCACCTTTCAGTTCCAGCCTCACCTTCTTCCTCCCTAATTCCCAGGCGCAGGTCCCCTGGCCCCTCCCCCAGGCCTCCCTTCCATGCCCAGCTTCCCCTTCCTCAGATGGCAGGGCCCTCCACCTCCCTGCCCTCTTCATTTCTATCTTCTTTGCAGAAGCCTTTACCCCTGTTCCATGGCCAGCCAAGCCCCTCTTTTCCACTCCACACTCCGGGACCCCTCAGTTGCCACCTTCTAACGTGCAGTTTTAGTACCAAGGTTTTTGCAGTAGAGTCAATGCCCACGTAGGAAACGCCAAAAGAAACCAGGGATACTTGCATTTTGCATACAGGGCATGAACTTGGGGAGGGGCTTCCTGCCTGTTGCCTTCTGCCTGTGTCTTCTGGAATTCCCGGTAAAGACAGAGCAAAGGGGAACAGGTCCCTGCCCCAGGCTTGGTGGCACTCACTGCTGCTCCCCGCGGGCCGCTGCTGGCTGGCCTGAGCCTGGGCTGAGAGCCTTGGTGTATAGCAGATAGTCAGGCCACCTCATCAGACTGGTGGGGTGGCCGTGCTGCTCGGAGACGGTAAACCTTTTGGCTCACAGAGCCCAGGGAGACCCGAGCACACTGAGTTCACAGCCACGACTTCCCAGAAGGAAGTCTAAATTTGGACGGCACACTGGAGGCATGTGATGACTAGGTGGCTGTAGCCGATTCCCTGCCCAGAACCCCGGCTCTCACTGTTCCCATCCATGCGGGTGGCCTCTTCACTCAAGTGCCTGCAATGCTCCCAGAAGCCTTCTGTCTGCAGGGAGCTTGACCTTGCATAGGGCAGGCCAGAGATGCCAGAGTTAGCTCCCGGGAAGCAGCCGGTGGAACTAAGGGGGGTAGCCCCCAGCCTCCTCCCTTCATGGGCGGGACACCTCTGAGGCCTGCTCCCCACAGTCCCCACAGCCGCCCCTGGAGTTGAACCCTGGGTCCCCACAGCAGCAATCCACTCACTAGCACACCCGGAATGGCTTTCCTCCCTCCCTGTTCCCTCCCCCCTGCTTTCTGGGAATCCCCTCTGAATAAACAGCTTGGAGCCTGGTCTCAGGCTCTGTTTCTGAGGGAGGCCAGGCTACCCAAAACACCCGACTGCGGAACCAGCCCTTCTGGAAGCAGACGGGCTCATCTTCAAGACACATCTACTAGTTCAATAACAATCACATTTGAAAACTGGGAATTTAAAAAAAAAAAAATTTGTAGCTGCCAACACCATAGCGGTTCCTTGGATTAAAATATTCCCCTTCCTCCCACCACAGCTCAATTCTGTTTTGAGATTCATGATAAAGCTTATTTTAAGGCTCTGTATCTGTGCTAGTGGGTTTTCCCCGGACTTATTTGCATATGATCCAGTTGTTGTGTTTAGACCTTCGTCCTAAGATATCCCCGTTGCCTGGTTTCCCTTGTGCTTATGGTGAATTTTAAAATCCAATTTCCAAAAGCTAATTACCCAGACAATTGACCGGATTTTCTGATACGCCCCCAAATTTGCAATATCCTCTAGATGTGTCCCAAATTTCTGAGTAGGGCTTGGCGACAGCGTTGATGTTCCTACAGGGAGGAGCATCCTGAAGGAGATCTGCCCTTCTAGGCCAGAGGCGCGGTGACACCCCCAGCGGGGCCCCAGCACAGAGCCTACAGGTGCTCACGCCTACCTGGGCTGATCTCAAAGAGGTGCTTCCCTGCGTCCTCGGGGCCAGGAAGGAGTTCAGTCACCCGGGTCCCTTGTAGAGAAATAAATCCCTAAAATAAAGAGACAAACACAAACACGGGAGGCATGAGATGGCAGGGGAAGGGTTCCTTCCTGTGGTCAGGGCTCCTGGAGAGAGAAGGTGGGGCTTCGGGATCAGGCCCCAGCAGGAGCCTGCACGGGGTTCCCGGTGGACTGGGGTGGACGTTAGGGTTTACACACGTGGTTGGAAGAACTCTGCCCCCAGGCAGGGCCGAGACGGCCTGGAGGTGTTACTCCTTCATTAAGGCACAGAAATGCATATCTGGAGCAGGGAGGAAGGCCCCCATTATTACCCCCTTCCACCCCCCTCACCCCACCCCGTTCTAATGCAGCCATCTGCAGCCTTTCTGGGGCACAAGGTTTAGGTTCTGGAGGGTCAGGGAGAGGAAGGCTGTCACTGGGGCTGGCTTCTTGTATGTAGCTGTCCCTGAAGTGACATGGGAGGTCAACAGCTCTGTGAGTCCGGTTCTGCCCCCTCCCAGAAGGTGGGATTTTATTTCTTGTTCAGTGGGAGTCAGCTAGTGCACAGGAGGTACCCAGCACAGATCATGCCTCGTGCCTGGGGTATCTGTGTATGTACATGACAGGGGGTGGGCCTACCCTACTCTCCAATGCTGAAATCTGGTAGGCTAGAAGACGCAGGGAAAGACCATGGGGTGCAGGGACAGGTACTCTGGGTTTGGGTCTCAACCCTGCACTTTCGGGCTGTGTGACCTCAGGCAGAACACCTAACTTCTCTGAACCTCAGTTTCCACATCTGGACAATGGCACAGTAACTCCCACTTCTTAGGAAGCATTGAGACACCAGATTCCTGTTCAGGAGGTCCTGCTCGAGATGGGTACTGTCACAATCACCTTTACTCTAGCTCTTCCTCCCCCCCCCCCCGCCCCCCCAGCACTAGGCAGGGCCTCCTTTGTTCCCTTTGTTCCCTCTCTCTGTTAATGACTAATCTCTGCCGTGACTTTTCTTCATTTTGTTCATGTTCAGATTTGTTCATTTAAGACTGCGTGTGGCTCTGACTATACATTTTTGGCTCTCTCCACACAAAACTTATTTTAAATTCCATTTCTGTAGCGTACCTGTCTGGGCTTAAATCCTGGCTCAGTTACTTAGTGGCTGTGTGACCTCTCTGTGCAATCTCACAAAAACCTCATTCGTGAAATAGGAATGATAATAGTACTTTGTGGGGCTGTTGTGAGCGTTGGAAGAACGAATCCCGGGAAGACCTTACGGCAGTGTCTGCAACTTAGTAAAGCACGCTTGCATCTGTGTTTGCCCAGGTGAGGGGCATGATCATGCCACCCCCAGCCCCCAACTCCTGTGCGTGCTCACAGAGTGTTCATCTCCCCACGCCATCTTTTCCAGGCAATTCCTGGGTGTAACAGGAATGCAGGTGGCTGGAGCCTCTGCACGGCTGCTGGCGTCTCATGCTGAGGGGAGATACATGGACGTACCTTTTCTCACAGAAGCCACGTGAAGGCAGGACAATGTCTTTGCTTTAGAGAAATTACAGCAATAGACCAGAGAACCAGTAACTGTTGTAACTGAATTATCAGTTACTTTCTTGCTAGAGAATCTGGAGTTACTGGGAATAAATTAGGAGTGCAGCCCCTGCATGGGGAGACGTGCTCATTAGAGGGCGTGGACAAGATCCATCACTGGCTAATGGGATGATCTCTGGTGTTTGCTGTTTCAGTAACTGGGCACTTTGCTTTATTCCTCAGTTCCTCAATAGCTGTCACCCATAAAATGGGAGTAACATTGTTGACACTGACATTACTTTTTATTCCAGCTAAATAGAAAAGCAGTAATAGCTACTGTTTGGGGAGCTGGTTCTATGTTCCCGGCTCTTTGTTTAATCAATGCTGGATTGTTTGTTTAAATCTGGAGGCCTCGTGGGGCAGGTACTACTATTCCCATCTTCCTGGATGAGCAGCTGGAAGTTGGAGAGGTAGAGCAGCCAGCTCCTTGTCCCACTGCTGGCAGGGGCAGGCTGGGAGGTGCGCCCAGCCCTGGCTGACGCTGGAGCGCCTTGCCTCTCATACGTGATAGCAGCTGCTGACCAACTTTGCGTGCAAGATGCCGTCACGGAGAGCCAGGCCGTGACTTTGGCTCACTCCGTGAATCCCAGTGTGGTTCCTACCGCAGCAAGGGACCTTCAGCATTGGCTTTGGGCCGCCTACATCCCTCCTGCCTCCACGAGTCAAGAGCCCGGCTTTGATCCCAGCACTGTGCGGGCACTGGGTGGAGGTGGGGGACGGGGAGATAACAGGAAGATTTCTGGAAAATCCCCAAATATGTGGACATCCCATGAACATACTTCTAAATAATCCATAGGTCAAAAAAGAAATAAAAAAAAATCAAAAAGTACTTTGTACTGAATAAAAACAAAAACACGACGTATAAAAATTTGTGAAATGCTTTTCAAGAAGTGCTTAAGGGCTAAGTGATAGCACTCAGGGCTGATATTTGGAAAGAAGGCCTTTGAGGCCTCCACCTTGAGAAAATACGTAAAGAAGAGCAAGTGAAACCCAAAGTAAAAGAAAGAAACAAATAAAGATCAGAGTGGTTACAAATAAATGAAAAATAATAGAGAAAAATCAATGAAACCAAAAGCTTGTTTTTTAAGGAGATCAATACAATTGATAAGCTTTTAGTCAGACTAATCAGGAAAAAAAAGAGATTACCAATATCAGGAATGACAGAGGTGACATCATTGAAGATTCTTCAGATATTAGAAGGATAAGGTAATATTAAGAACAACACTATGCTAGTAACTAGACAGCTTAGATGAAATGGACCAAAAAGACACAAACTATTGAGGCTCACTTAGGAAGAAATAGCGAAATAGCCCCATATCTTGCAGAGAAATGGAATTTGTAGCTAAAAACTTCCCACAAAGAAAACTCTAGGCTTAGATGGCTTTATTACTCAATTCTGTCAAATACTTAAAAAAAATAATACTGATACTATCCACAGGGTTGTTTTTTTTTTTTTTTTAATTAAGAAAGAGGGCCTATTTTCCAATGCATTTTATGAGGCCAGCTTTCTCTTTACATAAAAGATATTACGAGAAAAGGACATTACAGATTAAGATCCCCCAGAAACATAGAGGCAAAAATTCTCAGCAAGAATTTAGCACATCAAACAACATATAAAAAGGAAAATATATAAGGAACAACTGGCAAACTGTAATTCACCATATTAATAAAGTAGAAAAAGGATAAGATCATCTCAGTAGACATAGAAAAAACATTTGAAAAAAATTCAACATCCATTCCTGATTAAAAATGTCAACAAATTAGGGATAAAACCAACTTCCTCAACCTGATAAAATAAAGGGTCAAGACAATGGTGTTTATTCTTACCACTCCTATGAAATATTATACTGGAGTCCTAGCTGCTATAGCAATGTGAGAAAAAGAAAAGTTGTTCAGATTGGAAAGGAAGAAGTAAGGGGCACCTGGGAGGCTCCTTTGGTTAAGCGTCCGACTTTGGCTCAGGTCATGATCTCACGATTCATGAGTTTGAGCCCGACGTCAGGCTCTGTGCTGACAACTCGGAGCCTGGAGCCTGCTTTGAATTCTGTGTCTCCCTCTCTCTCTGCCCCTCCCCTGCTTGCACTCCATCTCTCTCTCTCTCTCTCAAAAATAAATAAACATTAAAAAAAAAAAAAGGAAAAAGTAAAAGTTCTTTCACAGACAACCCACTGTCTATGTAGAAAATCCGGTGAAAACCTACAGAAACTAAACTACCAGTTTGGAGTTACTAGAACTAATACATGATTTTGGCAAGGTTGCAAGGTCACAAGAGAAATGCACATAGCTGAATCATATTTCTAGATACTACCATCGAACAACTGGAAACTGAAAAGCAAAACCATTTTTAATTTACATCAAAAATATGAAATACTTAGGGTAAGTATGGCAAAAGATGTTTAAGATCTGTTCACTAAAATCTATAAGTGAAAATGAAAGAAGATATAAATAAATGGAGAGAGACACTGCGTTCATGGGTCAGAGGACCATTCATTGTTCAGATGTCAATTCTCCCCAAATTGCTCTCTAGATTTAATACAATCCCAGTCAAAATCCCAGTGGGTGTTTTGTAGAAATTGACCAGCTGATTCCAAAATATAAAGGACCTGCCAATAGCCAGACAACTCTGAAACAGCGACAAAGTTGGATACCTAATACTGCCAGATTTCAAGACTTATTATAAAGTTATAGTAATCAGAACTGTTATGATATTGGCATCAAGACAGACAAGTAGATTAATCAAACAGAACAGGGCGGGGGCGCCTGGGTGGCGCAGTCGGTTAAGCGTCCGACTTCAGCTCAGGTCACGATCTCACGGTCCGTGAGTTCGAGCCCCGCATCGGGCTCTGGGCTGATGGCTCAGAGCCTGGAGCCTGCTTCCGATTCTGTGTCTCCCTCTCTCTCTGCCCCTCCCCCGTTCACGCTCTGTCTCTCTCTGTCTCAAAAATAAATAAAACGTTAAAAAAAAAAATTAAAAAAAAAAACCATAACAGGGCGTTTATACACACACATACACATAAAAGTTATATATATGTGTATGTGTGTGTATGTATATGTGTATATATAGTATATATATGTGTGTGTGTATATATATACAACTGATTTTTGACAAAGGCACACAAGCAATCCAGTGAAGAAAGGAAGTGTCTTCGGTAAGTGGAAGTGGAACAATTTCATGTTCACATGCAAAAGTAATAAACTTTGATCCATGGCTCACATCACGTACAATAATATGCTGAAATGAATCATAGACCTAAATGCAAAATCTAAGACTGAAACTTCTGGTAGAAAATGTTAATGACTTTGGATTAGGCAAAGATTTCTTAGGTACATCAGAAGCTCACTTCATGAAACAACTAATTGATAATTTGACTCATTCAAATAAAAACAGTTCCTTAGAAGGTACTAAGAGAAGGAAAATATGAGTTATGAAAGAAAAGAAATGAGAATATGAGACTATCCGAGAATGAGAAAATATTTGAAAATCATGAGTCTGATAAAGGACTTGGGCCCAAAATATACAAAACATTTTCAAAATTTAATAATGAGGAAGCAATCCAGTTTTAAAATAGGCAAAAGATTTGAACAGATACTTTACCATAGAAGGTACAAGGGTGGCAAAGAAGCTCACGGAAAATTCTCTACATCGCTGGGCATTCTCATACGCTTGATATTTGATAAAGCCTTTTTGAAAGCAATTTTGCAATCTCTAAAATAATGTTAAAATAAAATATCCCTTTAGCCTAGTGGTGAATTTTGAGAATTTGTTCCAAGGAAAGACAAATGCATAAAGATGCACGTATAATGATGCTCATCGAATCATTGCTTTCCTGACGGAAAAAAGTGGAAAGCAGCTTACTTGTCCATCAATGGGGGAGTGTTTAAATTATTTCAGGTACAGCCTTCCACAATGAGGTAAATGCAAAAGTCTTCTAATATGAATTGTTAAGTCAAAAAAGGGGGTGCTAGAAAAATAATTGTAGTACGATCTCACCCCAATTTCTGTTACTGCCCTCTCTCAAGAACCTGCACGTTACTAGGCATACAGAAATGGCAGTGACAGCTTGCACTGTGGGATGGAGTGGTGAGGCAGCTTTATGGTTTGCTTCGTAATGTTGGCATCAGAATAAGGAAATTTAATAAAAGTAAAAAAAACAAAAAAGGGTAGTCAGATACTTCACAGGGTGCTGCCCACACCCGATGGTCTGTTGCCAACTTTCCACGGTAACTCCCTGACGGAACGCTACTTACTTCATGTGTCAAGGGCCAGGCCAGCATTTGCTCAGCCGGAATGTCCCTCTGTCATTCTCAGGCAAAGGACGGTGATCTTCCCTTCCTCCTCCTTTCTCAAACATTGGGAGCGACAGGCCTCTCAACTTTCATGGGACTGAAATCTAGGGACAGCTACCCTCCAAGCCGCCTAACCAGGGCACAAGCCTCTGCCCGCTGGAGAGGCGGCTGCAGCCCGCTGGGCAAAATGATCCCTCTTGGGAACAGCTCCCAGGGCACCCGGCGGTCTGGAGGCCTCGGCTCGGTCCAGGGGACTGACCGTGAGGGTAACAGCAGCAACAGTGACAAAGATTTCTGTTCATCTCCATCCAGTTGTCTCACCCCCAGGACCCGCCCACGTTGCAAAAAGGTAAGCAACGATGATGCTTTAGGTCTGGGGTGGTGTGGGGCTGTCACAGGAGCCTCACAGGTATGTGCTGCAGACATATCTGGTGTCACTCCTCTGCCACCATTTACCAACAGTAAGCATGTGAACTAGGTTGCCTCACCCAGCCTCAGTTTCCCTCTCTGTCACGTGCTGTGTTGCGAAGATTTCGTGAGCTGATGTCTGGATGGCACCGGATTCAGTGCCTGTCCTGAGTAAGTGGTGTTGTTGTGATTTATGAATTATTTCATAGCCTGGGAGTGGAGTCCGCTTATGACCATTTCATGGGAGTTAGAATATATTTAAACATTTCAAAATAATTCTAGAGGTTTGTAATTATTGTGACATTGTCACTGAGGTGGGACTCAAGCAGCTCCTGGGCTGAGGCCTGGGTTTCTTACCTGTAAAAACAAGGATATTAACCTCTGTTCTTTGCTCCTCACCGGGCTGCCTGAGCTAGTGCTTTGTAAGCACTAAGGGCCGAATAAATAGGGAGTAATTGTCATAATTATTATTGTAAAACCTATTTTGGCCGCCACGCCGGTTTGTTCTGGGAACATCCTCTCCGCCAATGATACCATTGCTTGTGGCACAAAATAAGGTCTGATGTAGATTCAGGAGTCCCAGGAGGGTGAAGGGGGGGTTCCTCCTTCGCAGTTTGCGATGACAGCCCTGTGGGGACCTCCTGCGGGACCTGGGATGTCTGCACTCCTCCCACCCGTCTCAGTTTTAGGGTTCGTGATAGTTCTGAGAACGTCGCCCTCTAATTGAGCTCTCTCTCCAAGCTGATCAAAGGCTGGCTGTCTGGGAAGTCTTCACTTTTCACTCTGTCTGGAGGGAGACTGTCTGAAGAACCAACTTCTGAAATGCTCCTTAGCAAGGACATGATAAGATTTTCCACCGGCAGCATCTTGGAAAATTGCAGACACGTTTCAAAAAGCAATCACTCAAGCTACCTTATCTCCTGTAATTCTGATTGTGGCCTCAGATCAATCTTAAAAAGCTTTAGCCTCTGACACCCAACCAGGAACTGAGCCACTCCGAATTTTAAATAACACAGATCAGAATGAAGTTCAGTGCCAAGCAGGGAACATCCTCCCTTTCCTTATCACACAAGCCTGTAACCACGGCTATTACTGTCTAAAATGCAGATATTAAGAAAGGCAACCTGAAGTTGGAGACAAATTGCTTTTTGGCTGGGGCGCTTTCCCTCCCTAAGGGGTTGAGATGAGTCACTGATCCAGGCTGTGTCTTTGCTAAGGACTTGGTCCCAAAGTTTCTCCCAGCAGATCCCAGAGTGATGCTGTGTCCCGTCCCTTCCAAATGCATTTGGTGTGCTCCTCGTGTCCCCCACCTTGCTTTACCACTGAGTTGCTGGCTCTCCCTAGTCTCCCTAGAAAGCCTGTCACCAGGTGTACCCTGTGGGACGACACTGCGTCCTGAAGGAAGCAGGGGCTTTGGGGTCTGAGCACCAGCTCTCTGCACCTTCAGCTGCCCACAGTCCCTGAATCCCTTACTGCAGGGCTGCCCAGCCCAGGGTCCAAGCCCATGAAGGTGGATCCAGCTGGGATCCAAGGGTAAGCCTGGGGCCTGGGGCCTGGGGCAGACTTGCAGCCTTAAGCATGGGGTCTGGCAGAGCCCCCATAAGCCCTCCAGCCTCATAGCCAACATCCAAACCCAACCCCCGAGGGAATGTCCTTTGCATGGTGGGTGGATCCTCTTTCTGGGGTCCTGGTCTTCCCTGTAGTTAGTTAGTTAGTTCCTTTGTTCGTTCATTCTGTGCCACTCCAGCATCCTGGTCTAGACCCCCGTGTACCCCCGACTTGCAATGAGTCATTTCTAAGGCCATTCCTTTAGGCGGCCCCATCTCACCGGATTCCTAAGTCTCTCAGCAGGTGGTGGGGTTGAGTCTGTGCCTCATGTCCTCAGCTAACACGTCGGCTCCACCCTGGTGAGGGAGCCTTGGGCTCAGCCTCTCACCCCAGGCCCTTGTCATCAATGTAGGCGTTCTAATGCCCGTGACCATGTTCGTGGGTCATGAACGAAACACAATGCCAGGCTGGCATTCGACGAAATGCAATGCCAGGTTGGCAAGTGTCTGTGTAAAGGCCGTGCTCACTAGATTTAGTGTCCTGGCCTCACTGGGTCACCGTTGCAGGCTCACAGTGGTGTTGAGTAGTCGTCTAGGGACACAGGGGAACTAGTGCTTGTGACCAGGGGACCAAAATGCTTACACAGTGGTTTTCCTGAACCCTCTAGTGGTGACAAAGCTCTGGCCAGTGGGACTGGGCAGGAGTGACCTCCAGCCTTCTCTCCTTCCTCCCCACACTGGGTCAACCTTGGAGGCCTTGAGAGACAGATAAGGCTGCCACCTGGTCCACAGCAAAAGATAAATTTTTATTGTGTTTAGGTGCTGGGATTTTAGGACTACTTAGCATTGTTTATTGTAACTAATTAGAAGTTATTTTGAGAAATTAAACTTTAGATAATTTTATCCCAAACTGCTCACTTGGTGCCACACACACACACACACACACACACACACAAAGTTTTAGAATGCTAGTACTATTTATACATTGTATTTTTATGTAGGCCAAGCTGTTTAATTAATAAAGATTATTCTTGGGGCGCCTGGGTGGCTCAGTTGGTTAGGCGGCCGACTTCGGCTCAGGTCATGATCTCGCGGTCCGTGAGCTCAAGCCCCGCGTCGGGCTCTGTGCTGACAGCTCAGAGCCTGGAGCCTGTTTCAGATTGTGTGTCTCCCTCTCTCTGATCCTCCCCCATTCATTCTCTGTCTCTCTCTGTCTCAAAAATAAATAAACGTTAAAAAAAATATATTAAAAAAAAATAAAGATTGTTCTCTCGCTCCTCTGATTGGATGTTGGGAGGGAAAGGCAATGAGAGATCAGACCCATCTGATGTGGCATTAGAAGGCACAGGGAAATTGCCTCACTCTCGTGGTCGGAGGCTCTGAGCAGGGCTTGGAGGGACATCTGGGTTCTGGCCTCGAGCTGTGATGGCCATGTGGCACCCACTTCCTGCCTGACTATTTAGACTGGAGCACTGGAAGGAGCCCAGCAAGACTGTAGGTCGCTGTATAAGGGGTCACGGCTATCACAGCAGTCCCTGGCCCGTGCCCAGCCATTGTAGGATCTCCCCTGGACAGAGCATGAAAGTGGCCTCTCTTCCCCCATGGCTCACTGGACCCAATGGTAGGCCTCTTTGCCTCCTTAAAATACCTGGCTTTCCAGATGGAGGGCTTAAGGGAGAAACAGAGATAGGCCCGATCCATGTGGAGCCCACGACACTCAGTATCTGCGGTAGAGGGCTGGTGCATTCACATGGGAACCAGCCATCAGAGGCACATGCTCTGAGTTTCTTAAGGGGAGAGCGTCTTCACTGGCCACCCGCCTCTTTCCGGTATTTTCTCTGATCCAGGACTTGGGTGGATGTTGGTGTAGATTTCTGTCCCACTTTAGTGCTCACCCTGCCCTGGTTCTTTGGAGCCTGCCTGGTGGGTTTGGAAAAGCCTCTGGTGTTCCCTTTGAACTGGGAGCCCTTAGTAGGCATTACCACTTGGCCCCTGTCCCACACGGGGAGGAGTGGTGGGGGGCGGGGGGCAGGGGGCGGGACACAGGGCCTCTCCACAGCCCGGAGTCCTTGGCAATGAACCATAAGCCTGCTCTTCATGCAGTCGTCCCTGGCATGTTTCCAGCCTTCTGACCCCATGATGGACAGGCCATCCCAGAGGCTGAGCCTGCTTACTCAGCCTGGCCCATGCTTTGGGACACACTTCCTCAGAAGTTTGTTTCTGCCCAGAATCTGCACTATTGGGATGTGCTGATGCTGGGTCCAGGGGCTCGCCTTGGATGGGAGGGCCCATCCTTTGGCTGGAAATGGTTTGGTTCTGTCTTATTGCTCAAAGCTCTTCAACTACTGCTGTGCTCTGGGGCACATAGTGCCTCTGAGAGTGGCCACTGGATTGTTTAGTTGAGAACAGGTTCGTCTAAGAAACACCGTATGGATTCTTTGTACACTGACCTGTGCCTGGCTGACCTGTGGCGGTGACTGCCACCAAAGGGCCTAGGCCGTGTTTTGCTGAGAAAGGCACAACTCCTCCCCATCCTCTCAAAAGCTGCTCTTCATTCAGCAAATGCTCCCTCTGTCCTCGGGGGACCAGGCAAGGCAGGAGACCTACACGGACGCTCCCAATCCCCTCCATTTTGCTCAGTGGTCTACTAATGTATTAAGGAGCTGGAATGCCCCAAATATAATTAAAAGTAAGTTATTCTGGTCTAAACAATGAATGAAATATATTTTCCATGCTTCCTCAATGTCATTTGATTCATTTTTTCTGCCTAGTAATTGACAAAACTAGCAATTTACCAATCAGTCTTGTAGCTATTACTATAAATTAACTGGGTTCAACAGAAAGCCAAAGGATTGATTAAAAGTGGGAGACATTTAAGTACTATAAGCTAACATGCTTGCTGACTTAAATTAGCAGACACTGAGAGAAGCTCATTACATCTCCATGAACGGTCAGGCCACACTCAAGGAAACACAGAAGTCATTTTTAGAAGGCAAAGATCCGTTTTGTAGGCAGTGACATTCTGGGTGCAAAAGAATTCAGGGGCAACCAGACACTTGTCACTTGTGATTTATATATTCTTGAGTGTGTCATCAGACCTCTTAGTATCTTGGTTTTCTTTCCCTACAACAGTGGCAAATATTACCATATAATGATTAACGGTAGATACTCACGAGTTATTACTGGTCTTGTTATTTCAGGGGGGCCCACTTTCAAAACCACTGCTGTATTGTACAAGATAAGCTTTAAAACACATTATTTGTGGATGATTCCTTCAATCTTATATTTTTTTCCTTGACATGCCAAACGCAGGAAAAAACGGTTTTAACTAAATATTGTCTAAAAATTGTTTAAAAATGAGTTGGCTGCTGTTACCGATTTGAATTTACTAAGTGTGTTTCTGTTTGATTTAAAGTAACTGACTAGAATTTTCATTTTTATCTGTTTAATAGTGGGGAGTTACATTTCTCAAATAGCTTCAAAAATATAAAGCTTCCTTTAAAAAGAAAGCCTGATATTTGATATTTGATATCTGGTATTCGAACCTAAATAAATGATGGCTTTCTCTTTCTAGAAGACTCCAAAGAGTAATTCTTTACAAAAGAAGCATTTGAAGTTGTCTCCAAGGACATCTTTTTTTAAAGTAGCCTTCACACCCAGCACAAAGCCCAATGTGGAGCCCAATGTGGAGACCAATGCGGCACCCAGCGTGGGGCCTGAACGCACAACCCCGAGATCAACACCTGAGCTGAGATCAAGAGTCGAACGTTTAACCGACCGAGCCACCCAGGCAGCCCCCACCCCCCACCCCAAGGACAGTTTAAACAAGAAAACATTAATTGTTTAATTTTTCTTTGCTGCACTAATGGTAATGTTACTATCAGTCCCCAGTTAGCTCACGGCGACTTCTGACCCCCTGTGGAGGGCACCTGTTCGCTAGCTCTTGAGTTATCCTGAGGCAGCGAGTGGGGCTTTTGCTGTATTCGGTACCTTTCTGTCATGCTCCTGTGTTCCTTCTCCGTGCAGCTAGATTGGCTAGAATTCACTGTGGCAAGATCTATGGTAGCAGCTAGGGAAGTAATTAGTTGCTTGCCCTTTTGTGGACAGAGATTTGCAGGTGGAAAGGAGGAAGGAGGAAGAGAAGCCAGGCTCTCCAAAAGTTCTAGGGAAGTCAGGGGCAAGTTTACGAGCAAGCTTAAACAGGACCAGTTGGAGACACCAGCTGCAAAGGTCCCCTGGCATCAAGGTCTGTATCTATCAGCACTCTTGCCACCAACCGTGCCTCCATGCAGACCTTTGCCAGGTGCAATGGTTGGAGCTTTTTTACTGAATAGCTGCCCAAGACCGAAGGTGGTGCCAACGGCAGGAACTCTGGGAAGCTCTCCTGGTCTGGCCAGACCCCCAGAGCTTTTCTGCTTCTTCAGGCTTGTGTTCTATTCATCCAGAAAGGAACTTCTGCAAACTTCCATGGTTTGGCTGACTCTAGTTACTGTGCCTCTATTCCTCTTTGCCTTGAAAGGGCTCCACTGGCGTTTTGGCTTTGAGGGTTGAAAGGGTACTCAGAGATCCTCTCTGGCCAACTTCCCATTCAATGACCAACTCTCTTTGAAGCCAAGTGGCGGTCTGGCCTCGGCTTGCACGGCACCAGGGACTGGAGCTCAGCCCTGACCAGAAGACCACTCCACTGAACAGAGGATTCTTCACATACAGGGGGACTTGGTGGCCTTTGTGTAATTCCACTTGTCCTGGCTACAGCTTCTGGAGGTCCACAGAATAGCGGTAGTCTTGTTCACGTGAGGTACAGTGACCGAATGGGTGCCCTTCCCAGGATCTGTCTTCTCTGGATGATTTATTCAGTCTGTCCCTCATGTGGACAGGAGTTCAGACCCCTCGCGATCCTGGCTGTCCTGCTGCACTGAAAGTGTGGTGCCTCGAGGGGCTATCATGTGACAGTTGTGACCTGGTGTGACCACAGCAGAGCTTAATGGGTTTTCCCATCCCTTGTTCTAATTTCTGTGCATCTCAATAACAACCTGCAGTCCCCAGATCTTCTGGCAACTATATCTCACTGTGAGTCTGTACTGGGCTTTTAAGCTAATTAAAACTCTTACCTCTGCCTCATTCAACCTATTCTTAATCTAGGTTTCTTTATTCTGTGAAATCAAGTGATTGTTTTTGAACCAAAGGGAGGACTTTATATTTTATCTTAACAATTTCCCATGAAACCAGCCTGTCAAAGTCATTTTGAATCTCTATGCTGTTTTCTGCCTTTGCTGTCCCTCCCAGCTCTGCAGATTCACTAAATGCATCTTTGGTTTTGCTCTGGGAAGCCACTGCCATGCTGTGAGGATACCTGAGTGGGCCACAGAATGATGAGGAAACATGTGCAGGAGAGAAACCACATGGCCCAGATAGAAGAGTGAGAGCAAAAGCAGAAACTGCCTAGAGTCTCAAAGGCCGAACCTGGAACTCGCCCAGCACCACTTCTGTCTCATCAGGAACAGAGGAGGGGAAATCGATTCCAATTCCTGTGGGGAGGAGCAGTGTGCACTCCGGGGAAGGCAGGAACGGGCGGTGGCCATCCTCGGACACCAGCCTATCACATACCACCTACAGTCGGTATGAACATTAAAGCAAGTTAATACATGCGAAGCACTTAGAACCATGCCTGGTTCATAATGCATAGAAGTGTTTGCTGTTAGCTAGATTCAAACCCAGGAAGTAAGGCAGAGCCAAGATCAGGGTCATGATGCACACCACTGGACTCGTCTTGCTTCATTGAGCTGGGTGACTTACTAAGCCTTCACTGGCTCCAGTCCCACCCAGGGGAGAAGACCACCTCTAAGGTGTTGCCTACATGTTGAATCTCACTGTCACGGCAGCCCTTGTGGTCGGTGGTGATTCTCACCCCACACAGGGGAATGGTGGCTCAGAGCGGGAAATCCCCTTTTTTGGTTACTAGCTGGTAAGCATGGAAGCCAGACAACAAAAGTCTGTCCTTCTCTATCATGTGGGATTCTGTAAAACAGCTTGCTGGGGTCCAGACAGCGGGTGTCCATGGCAGTCCTGACACCCACTGGCGTGGACTCTTTATTGAAAAAGGCAGCGTGGACCACATGCAAGGCTGCTCTCAGGGAAACCTGTGGGTTTGGACGATCCTCACTTTCTGGATCTGTCACCTGCTTTTCCCATTTAATTTAATTAATTAATTTTTAATGTTTATTTATATTTGAGAGAGAAAGAGCAAGAGGGGGAGGGACAGAGAGAGAAGGAGACACAGAATGTGAAGTAAGCTCCAGGCTCTGCGCTGTCAGCACAGAGCCCGACGTGGGGCTTGAACTCACAAACCTTGAAATCATGACATGAGCCAAAGTCGGAAGCTTAACCGACTAAGCCACCCAGGCCCCCCTCACGTTTCATTTTAGAAGGCTTCTTAGTGCTTCTTGGAGCTCTTCTATTTTAGATCCCATTTGAAGGATTGTACGTATCTTGTCTCTGAGAGTTTGGGCAGCACTGACACCCCCCCCCCCCATTCCCATTGTCTGGTCCTTAGCACAACCAGGGCCCCAGAACACCGCACCAAAGGTGGGAGCTTCAAAGACCTCCCCACATCTGCAGCTCATAGGTGGCAAAAATGGAATTTGAACCCAGATTCTCTGAGTCCAAATATAGAAAATTATAGCACATAAGCTTCCACTTTATCTTTCTGAGCATCACGTTCTCCATGCGTACAACAGAAATGACTTAGACCTGCCCTTGTAAGCTTGCTCCGAGCCTCAAAGGAAATCATGAATGTTTATTCAACAAGTGTTTACAGAGCTTCTACTCTGTGTCGGGCACTGCTCGGGACACTGAGGACACAGATATGAACAAAACAGACAAAATCCCGACCTTGATGAGCTTACATTCTCATAAGGGAACGCAGTCCAGTTACCTCCTTGCCAGCCATCGGGCATTTTACAAAAACAATCAAGTATTTTCCTACTGAGCATCCAACGCAAGGCTGGGTCAGAATTCACTCATTCATTCAATTTGTTTCTTCATTCATCCATCCATTCATTCAATTATTCACGTAAGTGTCAAATATTACCAAGAATCAGGTATGTACTCAGTGCGGTGCTAGGTGGTGGGAAAAGAGAAAGGGTAAGTAAGATAAACCGTGGCCCCGTCTGAATGAAGTTTACAGTCTAGAACGGGGAACAGACATTAAACTCAGGAAGTGTTATAAAAAAGCAGCAGCAATATCAACAACAGCAGCAGTCGTCGTCGTCATCATCATCATCATCATCATCATCATCCTCTTGGGCTGGTTTGAGCAACAGCTCACAACCTACGAAGGATGCTCAGTCAGCGTGTGTTAAATCAACTCCAGCTGAGCCCGATTCACAAGGTCTAGACGTGAAGCAGCGTCTGACGCATGGGCCGCTCTCTGCCTTGCTGTGAGCACGGGCTGGGCTCTGACCGGCCTGACAGCATCTTGATTGTGGCCCCCAGACAGGGCTGAGATAAGGGGGGGGTGCTGGGTAGAGTGTCACACAGGCAAAGTTGGGAGGTTCTGCAGGCTGACATTAAGCGGCACAGCAAAGAGCTGCTTCCTAGTGGTCCTGCTGCACATCTGTCGGCCTTCAGGCGCTATGGTAGTGTACCCACTAGCCTAGGCCTGATGCCAGCCCCCCACTTCCCTCATCCGAGGAACCCAGGCACCTTCTCCAGGGGCAAGGACCCGAGGAACCGGCTCAGGACAGCACTGTCTTCCCCTTGCACAAGGCAGAGGCTAGGGCTGACTGGCTGCATGCTGGCACATTCCCTGTGACCTTCAAGCTCTAGGGTCAGATGGCCTCTCTCTCTTCCCCAGAGGTTTCCTCTTTCTTTAAGATTTCTGGCTCCTGACTGTCCAGTGTTAATGTTTGCTCCTAGAAGTACATCTGCTTTCCCATCCATCTTGTCTTTCCTCCTCCCAATTCCAAGCTTTTACTCGAAATTAAATCAAACTTTAAATCAATCTCCTCTCCCAAGGCCGAGCTTCCCATTGCTTATCCCCCTGGAAAAAACAAAAGCAAAGCCAGCCCCTTCTCCAGGTGATTGTTTTTTAAATTTTTTTTTTTTTTAACGTTTATTCATTTTAGAGACAGAGAGAGACAGAGCATAAATGGGGGAAGGTCAGAGAGAGAGGGAGACACAGGATCCGAAACAGGCTCCAGGCTCTGAGCTGTCAGCATAGAGCCCGACACGGGGCTTGAACTCACGGACCGTGAGATCATGACCTGAGCCGAAGTCGGTCGCCCAACTGACTGAGCCACCCAGGCGCCCCTCCAGGTGATTGTTAAATCACCTCCACTAATGCCTGTGGTGCATCAGCCAACCTGGGGCGTAGATTTGAGACTCTGTCACCCCAGGCTGCAGCTGTCACCTGCCACGCTTTCTCCCCTGCGGCTCCCAAGGCCCCCACCCCCTTGCTGCTGCGCAGGGCAGGTTTTCTAGACACACCCGATGTCAGGACAAGAGCCCCATTTGAATGGTCATTCTGCCTCCAGCCTGGCCCCCTCCCATCCCCTGCCTGTCCTGGTGCTGGAAGATTTCCCTCTCAGAGCTCTGAGGGCCAAATCTGAGCCCCCAAACCTTCAGAGCCCGTCAACACTGTTGACAGAATGAGGACACAGGCTCCCAGATGTGGCAACCAAGCCCCTCCACATCCAGCTTCTGGTATCCCGTCCAGTTTGCGTTCCCGCCAATGCGATGAGCCTCGCACTTGGACTTCAGAGACTGTGCTCCTTCTTGAATGTGAGCTGCCAGAAACCCCCACCCCCACCCGAGTTCACTTTAAATGCATTTTCTGAGCACCCCCAATGTGTCAGGTCAGCTCTGCAGAGGCTGGCTGGGCTTGGTGACTGTCCAGAAGCGGGAGCCCTTCGAACCCTCAGCTGATTCCCCTTGTGGTTACCTAAAGAAGAAAGAACTCTCTAGGGCTGTGTCCCTGTCACACTCCTTTTCTGGTTTTAGTTTTTCTTTTCTTGTTTTAATTAAAAACATTGTAAAATATGGATTTCAATGGGTATCATCTCACTGTAAGACACGAAAAGAATACAGATAAATCCCGAGTGTTTTGGTCACCACCTCACTCTCCGTGCCCTTCCTACAGCTTGTATTCCGAGGACTCCCCAGCTAAATTATTTCAGTTTATTTCACCCACTTTTTTAGTTAAGGTTGTATCACAATACAGTCAGATGAATCAAACAGTCCCACAACGCTTGGCATAAGGCAGCAATTCCTTCCTCTTCCACGTTGTCCGAATCTCCGTCACTGTTTCCAGCTCTTTCTGCCGGGGCTTTTCTCTTTCATTTCTTATGTTCATTTCAAAATAGTATGCTTACATTACTATGTCTTGAATTAAAATTCTAGGTATTATCTATGCAATGCCCAGCATGGAAGGTTGAGATTTTGCTTTTTTCATGTCCCTGCCCCTAGATGGGCACCTCCTGCATCTTCCTGCACCTTCCTGCACCTTCCTGCACCTCCACGGCAAGGCTGGTTATGGCAGTCGGCACTCAGGGCTTATGCTCCCCTGCCAGAGATCTAATTTTGAGGAAGCATCTAAGGATTCTTGTCTCTCCTCTTTCTAGAACTCCTCCCATTCAGACACTGGGCTACCTCTCCTTTTTTCCTCTGGATTGTTCCTCTCTTCTTTCTGGAAGATTGTGTCATGTTTTCCCTCCAACTCTTCCCTTGGGGTTTCGTTTCTGATATTTTATTTTTGGATTCTGGGAACTGGTTTGTTCTCTGACTGTCCATTTTACTGGTCTGTCTCTGAGGAAGTCGTGCATAGTTTTATATAAAATTTCCCCCCCCCCCCCGCATGGTTTTTGTTCCCTCTAACTCTTTTTTTCCTCCCTCCCTCCCTTCCTTCCACCTTTCTTTTTTCTTTCTCTTTCTTTCTTTCTTCTTTTCTTTCTCTTCTTTCTTTCTTTCTTTCTTTCTTTCTTTCTTTTTTCTTTCTTTCCCTTCCTTCCTTCTTTCCACTTTTCTCTCTCTCTTCCTTCCTGCCTTCCTTTCTTTCTTTCTTTTCTTCTTTCTCTTTCTTTCTTTCTTTCCTTTCTCTTTCTTTCTTTCTTCTTTCTTTCTTTCCCTTCCTTCCTTCTTTCCACTTTTCTTTCTCTCTTCCTTCCTGCCTTCCTTCCTTCCTTCCTTCCTTCCTTTCTTTTCTTCTTTCTCTTTCTTTCTTTCCTTTCTCCTTTCTTTCTTTCTTTCTTTCTTTCTTTCTTTCTTTCTTTTCCTTCCTGCCTTCCTTCCTCCCTTCCTTTCCTGTGTATGTGTCTGTCCTTCACATGAGATTCTTTCCTTAAATAGGTAGTGACCCAAACCTTTTTATCCCTGCTTAGGACTGGTTCTGTAAATAGTGACCAGAAGCTGTATGAGGGGCCGTGAGGAACTGTCTACATGACAGGCCAACAGAGAGAGATGGGCCAGGGCTGCTTCCCTTGGGGAAGCGCTGCTGTCAGTATATATGTGTGTGTGTGTGTGTGTGTGTATGTATATGTATATATATGTGTGTGTGTGTGTGTATATATATAGACATGTATGTGTGTGTGTGTGTATATATATATATAGACATGTCTATATATATATAGACATGTCTATATATATATATATATACACACATACACACACACACACACACACACACACATATATATATATATATTTTTTTTTTTTTTTTTCTCGGCCTGTCAGATTCTTCAGTGAAAGTTCTTCATTTCCTTCCTGAGGGCTATTCTTGACTGCTGGGGCCTGGGAGCAACATGTGGGATGGAGACTGGGGGCGGTAGGGGGTGGTGCTAAGTAACTGGAGCCCATCAATCCCCGTCTCGTGCTCCAGCAGGCCAGCGTCTTCAGCCTGGAGGGCCCTGCTCCCAGCCCTCCCAGAGAACCAACTCCACTGTTACAGAGACGGAAGGCAGTCAGGCTTTCTGTGAGGTTGCTCAGGAGATCTGCGACCTAGTTGCTTTCTACGCTGACCTTCCACCAGTTCTCCTGTTTTCAGCTCCTCTTTTGGCCTCATTTCCAGAGATATCTGGCCTTGCCAATTCCTGAATCTTTGGTGGGAAGTGAGGGGGCGCTGCTTTGCAAACCAGACAGATCGTCGTGCTGTCCTAGTGCGGGCTCAGACTTTAGCTCTCCTGGGTCTGCTGAATCAGCCACATCTCGCCCATCTGTCTTCTAGCATCCGGGATGCTGTGGGGGGCTGTCTCCCCCCTCCCTTCTACCCAGGTGTGTTCACACCTTCAAAAGCGCCAGTCAGGGCTCTACACTGGAGTTGCGGGGTTTTTAAATCTAGTCATCCTTAACTAGAAGTTTGATTTAACTTTTGATTTCCTTATTACTTTAGGAAGTACTATGAGGTGGGTGTTTTATTTCCACATGTATAGAACTTCTCTCTCTCTCTTGCATACACGCCCCCACTCAGTATCATTTTGCTAATTTAAAAGTCTTTCTTTTGTCCTACAGTCAATGAATGTGTCCCTGTAATTTCACTTTTTGAAAAAAAATTGGAGAACAATGAGCATTGGTTTTCTTTGTTTATGTATCCTTCAAAGCTGTGTCATTAAGAGCATAAAAGTTTGCAGGTGCTCTATTTTCTCGGTATGTTATTTATATTATTATGAAATATTTCTCTTTGTTCCCATCACCTTGCATTCTATTATATTTGATTTTGATGTTGCTAAATCTGCTCTCTTTCTGATCGCATTTGCTGGCTTATCTTGTCTCCATCGTTTTGTTTTACAACCTTGTTGGTTTTTGCTCTTTTTTAAAGCCAGTCTTCCACTTTCTGTCATTTAAGAGACCGACGAATCTGACATTTGTGATGATGACACTTTGTTCCTAATCCTTGCCATCCTATTCGCTTATTTTTTGTGTTCTATTTACCTTTCCCTCTTGTCTTTTTTCCTTTCCTCCATTTTCCGCCCATGTGTTGAGCTGATCACATTGAATTTGTTACATTTTCCCCGTCGCGTGTTTTGGAAGTTATACTTGCCATTTCTGTCCTGTTCCTTTTCTATTCAAAACCAAGAGACCCACAAGTGAAGGACTTGGGTGTCAGATCACTAGACTGAGTCCTCGAACGGTGGAAACGGACCAGGCTGCTCAACAAAGAATGTGGTAGGAGGTTTCATGGCTCAAGAAACACTTCCAGCAGAAGCTAAGACCGCTAAGATGCAAAAACCTGGAATCTTCTATTAGTAACCACAAGGTCTGTCTGCTGGAGAAGCCATCAGGGGCATGTGCTGGGAAAAGCGGTAGGGACAGGGGCACACTTCCAGGTTCTGCCCTAAAGCACTTTTGCCTTATCTTCCCGTGTGAGTCCATATGGCCCCTTTCCTCCATCTTGACTTTCCCCATCTCTAGCTCTTATGTTCTCCGCTGATCCTCCTGCTAGTGAGAAGGGGAGAAGGGAAGTGATGGGGCTCTGACAGAGAACAAGAGCATGGGCCGAGAGTTATCCTTATCACGTGTTATGTGCTCTGGGCAGCATCAAGGGTAGCTGGACTTCCCTCCTCTGGACAATTACATCTGCTAGACAGATGACAGGCTGTCTGTCAGGAGGGTGCTTACTGCCTGGGCCCTTCTGTCACTGTAAACAGTGAGCAGGGCACATTTTTCCAGGAACCAGATATTGGGAATTAGTCCATTACATGTAGCTCATGCAATTAAGTGGAAATGTGTGGGCTATTTTGCCAGCAGGCATGCAGGTTTGAGATCATACTGTATAAGCTAAGTGAGTCAAATTTAACCAACAGTCTCCTGGAGACTGGGGACCTGTGTAACAGGGCTACCATCAGGCTTCATGGGGGAAGGAATTATGGGACGAAACAGTGTCCCGTGAGGATTTGAGAGTGTCGGCCAGGGGCCAGAACAGGGGCCCTGGGCATGACACTGGCATCTGTTGGGAGACACTGTCTCCTTTTAGAGATGCAAAGGCTCTCTGGCAGTGAATGCCCTGGTTTAGTTTGGATTGGGCCCCAGGCTCCTCCAGGCTGGTGGCTGAGGACGCGGACACCGCCATGTTATTAGTTGTTTCTACTACAAGCCACTGAAGTCTGGAAAAGATGAAAGGGGAGGGAGGGGAGTGTCCAGTTCAGGAAATCCGGGAGACAGAGCTTCCTCATGGAGCTGGAGCTGATGGGAGATGGGAGGAGGAGTATGTGGGGAAGCCCGTGGCAGGGGTCCATACATGGCCCGGGTCACCTGAGTATGTTCCTTTTGTCCCCTGGGCTTGCCCAGCATCAACATGGAGTTCTCCCAGGAGACAGTGCCATGGGCTAGGCCAGGAGGGGATGACAGGAGGGGCCACAAACAGGGTCCTAAGATGCTAGGAACCCTGGAATTTTTCACAGTCACCAGAGTGACCTGACGGTCACATGTAAGAGTCACTGATGGGTCCGCCAGAAAAGCCATCGTTGAAGGGCCAAGGCTGGTCTTGAACACAAAGAGTAAAGGCCAAAAGGCAAATGGTGGTGGGCAAGCTGGAAGCGTGGTGCCCAGTCTTGGAAGTGGGCTCAGTGGTAGGGCTGGGGAGGTGGGGAGCAAGGCAAGGGCAGGGCTGAAGAAGCATCAGATAGGCCATGTGCTAGAATTTGCCATCAGATATGTGTATGTGCTACGAGCTGATCCTTAGCGCATTTCTGTGGCATAGGGAATAATGTCTCCATTTAGCAGTGAGAAAAACCAAAAGCAAAAAAAAGTAAGTGACTTATCCCAAGTCATAAAGCTAGTGTGCTAGATCTAATGCAGATCAAATTCAGATCTGCCTGACCCCAAAGTTTCTGTTTGTTCCACTCAACGTCTCTGGGAGCTGTGTTCCTTCCTTATGAAACCAAGGAGTCTGGACAAGATCAGGGTTTCTTAAGCCGTAGTTCAGAACCTTCTTCATGATTTGTGTCTTCCCTACCACTCCTCGGTGCTGGCATTTATGGAAAAGTTTTTTAGTCTTACTCAGTAGTTATTTTTTTATTCTGGTAAAGTATGCATAACAGGTAACTTAGCATTGTAACCATTTTTATTTCTTTCTTTCTTTTTAAAGAAATTTTAATGTTTATTTCTGAGAGAGGCAGAGTGTGAGTGGGGGGGGAGGGGCAGAGAGAGAGGGAGACACAGAATCCAAAGACACAGAATCCAAAGGGGCAGAGGGAGAGAGAGAGACACAGACACAGCTCTGCGCTGTCAGCACAGAGCCTGATGCGGGGCTCAAAGTCACAAGCTGTGAGACCATGACCTGAGCCAAAGTCAGACACTAAACCGACTGAGCCACCCAGGTACCCCAACATTTTAACTATTTCTAAGTGTACAGTTCAGGAGCACTAAGTACATTCACATTGCTGTGAAACACTTTTCAATTTTAACTTAGATGTATTTTAGAGGGGAAAACGTGATGTCACTGTCATGAACGGAACCCAGTACTACTTTCCACAAACAGAAGTTAACCATTAGAATACTACAGTGAAGACAGAACGTATGCACTATTGCCACTGAAGGCTCTGAGATGAGGCCAGCTCCTCCCTGTCCCCGTCCCTGTCCCCATTTTTTAAGGGAGGATCCCAAACCCTGGAGATGGCTAAACATATGCCTGCACCCAACAGATGCTTCCTCCTTGAGAGACTCAGAAGAACTGAAAGAGGGGTGGGAAGGTCATCTCACCGTGATGTCCATGTGATCCCGTGTTGTGCCTGGGTCCCTCCTCCCACCTTGCCCATCACTGAGCACCCTCTCTGCACCCCCTCCCAGACCCCATCTCCACACTGTGGGAACTGCTGACATGTGCACAGACTCCCACCCACCTGACCTTGGATCAGGTGGATCGTGCAGTATTGGTGGAGAACAGGAGGAGCCACTGAGAGGCAGAGGCATTGGACATAGGGGTTCCACAGTGAGCCGGATTTCAGTTTAGGGTTAGATTCGTCTTGGGTGCCCACCTGGGAGAGTGGAAGTAACAGGAGCGTTACCAAGAGGCTGAAAGGAATGCAGGGAAGGTTTGTTTTCCTTAAGTTGTACAGAGAGGCTCTCTATCCACATTATACGGAGACCTCTGCCTTGCTGAAGCTGTGGCCGTGCTTCAGTAAAACAAGCTGTGATACCAGGAACATGGGGGCTGGGAATAACAATCACTTTGGAAATCCTGGCTAAGTGTCACCGTGAGTGAGGTCAGTGGCTTAGGGGCTGGAGGAGTGGAGGTCCTGACAGGAGGGTCTCTGCCTTCTCCCCTCTCCTGGGCCTAGTTAGCCCTCCCTCGGACCCTGCCGTGATGCCCCAGGACACAAGACACGTGCTTCTCACCTGGGGCTTGGTCTCATCTTTGTCCTTGTAGTAGAAAAGCTGATCCCCACGCAGCACGAACCAGCGCGGCTGCCAGTTCTTCATGATGCTCCTCTGCTTCTTCAGCCAGCCCTCCTTCAGTATGGGGCCCAGCCTGTGGGGGCATGGCGGCCGCCCAGGGCTCCGGCTCTGCTCCCCCATCACCAGGCTTTTGGAGCGGGCTGGAAGCCAAGAACACACGCGATGAGTATGAGGGATGCACGCCTGTTGTCAGTCCTTGCCCCATCCTGGCATCCCCACTGCCCTGTGATCAGGGCATAGGAGCCTAGGCCAGCAGGGCATGAGCGTGCTTGGCATATTCCCCCTGGGCACAAAGGGCCATGGACTGCAACACCTCAGCAGCAGCCACCTAAGGTTATCCACTTGGGATAGGTGCACAGCATGCCTGCTTGGTTAGTTTCTGCTATGTCTCTAGGCCCTTAGGGTCTTCATTTCCCCAGGTTTGGTCATCCATCCATGCGTCCATGCATGCATCCACACATCCATTTACTCACTAATGCATGCATGCATGTATGCATCCATCTAGCCACGAGTCCATCCTTCCTTCCTTCCTTCCTTCCTTCCTTCCTTCCTTCCTTCTTCCATCCATCCATCCTTCCATCCATATCTTTCCTTCCATCCTTCCATCCTTCTATCCATATCTTTCCTTCCATCCTTCCTTCCTTTTTCCATCCATCCTTCTTTCCTTCCTTCCTTCCTTCTTCCATCCATCCATCCATCCATCAATATCCTTCCTTCCATCCATCCATCCATCCATCCATCCATCCATCTCCTTCCTTTCATCCTTCCTTCCTTCCATCCATCCATCCTTCCTTCCTACCTTCTTTCATCCAACCATCCTTCCATCCGTTCATCCATCCATCCATCCATCCATCCTTCATCCATCCATCCATCCATCCATCCTTCTTTCCTTCCATCCATCCATCCATCCTTTCTTCCTTCTTCCATCCATCCACCCATCCTTCCATCCATCCATCCATCCTTCTTCCATCCATCCATCCTTCCTTCCTTCCATCCTTCCATCCATCCATCCATCCATCCATCCTTCCTACCTTCTTCCATCCATCCATCCTTCCTTCCTACCTTCTTCCATCCATTCATCCATCCTTCCATCCTTCCATCCATCCATCCATCCATCCATCCATCCATCCATCCTTCTTCCATCCATCCATCCATCCATCCATCCTTCCTTCCTTCCATCCTTCCATTCATCCATCCATCCTTCCTTCCTACCTTCTTCCATACATCCATCCTTCCTTCCTACCTTCTTCCGTCCATCCATCCTTCCATCCATCCTTCCATCCATCCTTCTTCCATCCATCCTTCCATCCATCAATCCTTCCATCCATCCACCCATCCTTCTATCCATCCATTCTTCCTTCCTTCCTACCTTCTTCCATCCATTCATCCTTCCTTCTTTCCTTTCCTTCCTTCTTCCATCTATCCATCCTTCCTTCTTTCTTTCTTTCTTTCTTTCCTTCCTTCCTTCCTTCCTTCCATCCATCCTTCCTTCCTACCTTCTTCCATCCATCCATCCTTCCTTCCTACCTTCTTCCATCCATCCATCCTTCCATCCATCCATCCATCCTCCTTCCAACAATCCTTCCATCCATCCTTCCTTCCTACCTTCTTCCATCCATCCATCCTTCCATCCATCCATCCATCCATCCTTCTATCCATCCATTCTTCCTTCCTTCCTACCTTCTTCCATCCATTCATCCTTCCTTCTTTCCTTCCTTCCTTCTTCCATCTATCCATCCTTCCTTCTTTCCTTCCTTCCTACCTTCTTCCATCTATCCATCCTTCCATCCTTCCATCCTTCCTTCTTTCCATCCATCCATCCATCCATCCATCATCTTTCCATTTGTTCAATGGTTAATCCATTTATTCATTCAGCAGCCATTTATTGAGTACCTATATGTGTCAGTTACTGTTCTAGGTGCTGGGATAAAGCAGTGAAATAATGAACAGATAAAAATCTGGCTCTTCCTGGAGCTCATATTCCATCAGGGTTTCTGTTACTCAGGCCCCAAGGGAGCTGGCCCATCAGCCCCTCTCCCTGGTTTGTGCAGGGCACCCTTTCTCTGGAGGCATCAGACTTGACCACCATTTCCCAGAACCCCCCAAAGTCACCTTGCTGCTTCCCTGGGCTCATCCTGGCAGAGTGGGCCTGGGAAGCGGGGTCTCCACTCCAGCTGTTTGTTGTAACTTGTTAATGGATCCTTGGCAGGGCAAAGGGGCCATCTCTCCTACCCCAGAGTCCCTGAGTGCCCATGAGCCCTCTGCCCTGAAAGCTCCCTCTGCTCCCCATGTGACACCACCTGACACTCTGCCAGGACTGGTACTGCCCTTCACAGTGATGACTGGGTCCTTGTCCCCTACTAACCCTCTTCTACATCATTATCTCCCTCTTTATGCTCTGTCTCAGGAAAAGCAACTCTCCCCTCTCTGGCCAGTAGCAAGGATATTGCTGCAGTGATCACCAGGAGGGGCCACCCTGGACTTTGGAAGGACAGTTCTTCTAAATGGAATCACACTTGTAACTCTTAAACCACGGATCCTAACTTCTGTTAGGAATGCATGTTCCCTGCGACCCATGGTCTAGCATTATAAATCTGTGATTCTGTGTGTGTGTGTGTGTGTGTGTGTGTGTGTGTGTGTGTGCGCAAGCTCCTCTTGTTGCACTAGTGACCACAGTTCCCTAAGCCTGACCTACTCTCTGCCCATGCTGTCCCAGTAACCTGGACCTTTCTTCCAGCCCTTTCTCACTCAACCCCTGGCTTTGGCTGCTTGGTGAGCTCCCACACATCCTTCAAGATCCAACTCAGATGCTTCTTCCATAGAACCTTCCTTCTGAATCCTCTCCAGAGAGTCATTTCCCCATCTATTAGCACATATGACCCATGGCTGGTAATTATGTCTGTGGTTTCCTTTCTGCCCCATTGAGGGGCGCAGAGGGGAGGACATGATGTCTTATCCAGTTCTACACGGTTCTTACCACGTGCTGCTCAGGGAATGGATATAAGTCATGCTTGCCAAATATCACAGGCTACTTAATCTCTCCCTGATGATTAAGTATGTATATGTCCTATCATGATATTAAGTGTGACATCACACTCAGCTGCTATCCGAAGAGACTGTATAGTCTGGTGGTCCCCAGATTCACCTTGAATGACATATGGCCTGGGAATAATCCTGAATCTACCACTGGGGGCCCTGCTCTAGAAGGGGGATTAAGAGGACACATCATCCTCTTTGCCACCCTGAGCAGCTGTGATAGCTCAGACTATGTCAGTCCGTGTCTTCTCCACCTTGATTCCCCGTGGCTGTCCCTTGGTTGTGGTGAGGCCAGTGTCAAATGTTCCAGCCTTGTCTTGGCTGCGCTTTGGCCCAGAGAGCAAGCAGGCTGTTTCCAGGCTCATCCCAACGCACAGAAAGGGGACTTGTGATCCCTGCAGACAGAGGGTCTTCCCGAGAAACTAGAGCGAAGGCAAATCAGAGAAGTCAGGTAGCATGGTTCAGCTCCTCCTTCCAGGAAAGCGGCCCACCTCTGAAGCCCTGCACCAAGGGCTGACCTTCATTTCCTCTTGCACTTAGTGGCTGCTCTATACCTTTGCTCCCCACATTTCTGTGGGTCTTGGTCCTCATACGTATGGGAATATACTAGATTAAAGTCCACTTCCCTCCTTTATTTCTGTGGCTGTTTACTATCCCTGTGAGTTACCTAAAGAGTCCCTCATGGCTGGGTGTTTGGAGTCCTTCCAACGTTAGTTATTTGATTAAACAGATGATGGGGTCTGGTTGAAGAAATACGGGCTTGGGTGGGTTCGGATCACGGCCGGCTCTGTGAGCCGTCAGCCTCAGTGTGCTGATTAGCGAGCTGGGTGCGTGTAGGATGGTGACACCTGACCCTGCCAGGTGAGGTGGAGGAGGAGAGACGGCCAAGTCTTGCAGAGTGCAAGGACATGGCATGGACATTGTGCCAGTAACCGGTTACCATGACAGTGAGGATTCTGATAATGGAAATGGTGCAGCAGATGTCTCCGTGCAGAAGTGTTTCCTGAAGATTGGTTCCTGGGGCAAACTCACAGGGCAGAGGGCCCGGGCTTTTCTATGGCTCTTGGCTGGTTAGGCACCGTTACACGCTTCCTTCTCAAGATGGTGTGTGGCTATGTGACGCCACAAAACCATACTGGTGTGCCACTAGCCTCGTAACCACCAACGTGAAATATCATAATTTGCATGGTCCTACTCCATAATTTAGTAGGTAGAACATGACACTCAGTTACTGTCTTAGCTCACCGTGTTATTGGGTCACTTATCAGGGGAGCATCTTCCCATAGGCTTTTGCTCTCTGTATAAAGCATCAGCCTGCTCCCTTTGCCCACTTAACTTATTGCCCCTGGAGGTGGGGGCGCATCTGGGGTCCTCGTAGGTCTCCTGGTCACTTGGGCCTTCTTCCCCTCTTGAATGAACCTTAATACTTCCCTAGAAGTGTCCCCACAGCCCTGGAAAGGCTGCCCCTCCATTTCCAGGTGCCCATAGCACCATGTCCGGGGTCTGCGCTGCACTCTGCCTCTGCCCTGAAACCTTGGCTGTTCTGTGGGAAGAAGCAGTTAGGCTCCCGCTGGCAAGCAGCAGGGGCGGGGGGGGGGGGCCCGCAGCATCCAGAGGGACCTCTCTGCTCCAAGGGTTGTACCTGTTCCTCCACCTCTCCTCCCATCTCAAGTTGTGGAGGGGCTGGAGCAGGGCTGGATTCAGCAGGCACTGATCCTTTTCCGGGCCCAGGGACTTATGGGGCCCTAGGGACCTGGACAATAGGGTTACAACAACCCCAAGTCTCTGGTGGAGTCTGACAGAGGACTGAGGTGGAAAGGGGACAGGGGTGTTCCCTGGTTACTGAATTCTCTTCTCTGGGTCTCAGTTTCTTCATCTCTAAAATTCCTTTAATGGCTTGAGAATCAATGGTAAAATCAAGTCAGCAGTGCCTAGGCTTTTGTTTTGTTATGTCTAGAGATTTCTAAGATAAGCCTTGACAGAAGCTGGGCTCCCATGGGTGAAGAATTTCTGCAGGGCGTGGGTTGGCTCCGGCCTCCTCTATTTGCATATTCTTCTCTTCTTGGGGAATCCATAAGGGTTTATGCAGAACCCTGGACCCTTTGGGGTCTTTAGTTAGGCATCTGGCTTTGTAGAATGTTCCAGCGCCACATCTCTGGTTTTGTTTTTTGTCTTCTGTTGCCCTGGGGCCTAAAACGGTTTCATTTGATAAGATCATAGGGCTGGTAGGACCCAGAAGGCACCTTCCTTCCTTCCACACCCCCCATCGCATCCTGAGCAGGGCCAGCACATAGAGGAGTTCAACAAAAATTCAGCGATTCATCAGTGCACCCCAACCCTGAAGAGTGCTGGGGAGCCCTCGGCCGGGCACTGGGCCATGTCTGTGAGGCACTGTCTGTCTGACCATGTCTGCCCAGGAAGGCTGAGCTCTCAGAGCACAGGGCACTGGTGGACAGCAGGTGGCCAGCACACTTGTCCAATAAATAAATAAATCGCTGCTCTGTGAGTGGTCTGATGGTCCCTCAGTGTGGCAGGATGAAGAAAGGGGAGTGTTTTCTGCCCTGATCCCCAGGCCCTGGGCACTTCCCTCCCAAGGGCTGCAGGTGTGGAGGGGACAGGCAGCAGGGGGAGGGGATAGGCGGGGTGGGGGGAAGCCTCGTTCCCTGGGGCAAAGGCAAGGGGTCTGCACTGAGGCAGGAAGTTACACTGGTCTCTGTTTGAGCAGATGCAGGCATCCCTGCCTGCGCTGCCCCAGGCTCCCTCAAAGGAGAAGAAAAGTCAGCTTCTGCTGCCTCAGTTCACCAGGGAGGCACTTCGTACAGATGCTAACGAAGCTGCCAAACCAGCCCAGGCTTTTTCTCAGCTGATCAATCACAGAGATGCTGCTTCTTATAAGGCCCACTGAGTATCTCGAAAGGAAAATAATCATTGTTATGATTTATTAATAACCATTGTTCCTGTCCTCAGCATTTCCTTGAATGAACCTATTCAGTTCTGTGAACACTTAGGTGAAGCTTTCAAAGTCAAAGAGCTCAGACATTCTAAAGTTCCAGAACTGACAGGAGTTTCCGGAGAGGGCCCAGGAGCAGGCCCAGGGCAAGCTCGTGACCCTGGGAGAAGGAGGGCGCCCTTTGCTCACATCACAGCCATTCATTCATTCACTCATTCATTCACTTATTTATCCATTCATGCCTCCCAAATCTACAGAACTCCTCCAGGTACAGAGCAGAACCCTGAGATTTTGGTGTTTCCCGGGAGCCCCCATATTCACTTGCAAACACACACTCATGCATGCACACACAAACACACACTCACATACATACACAGTCACACACTCATGCACATGCACATTCTTCCACTCATGTATGTATACACTCTTACACATAGACACGCACTTGCAAACACACACACACACACACACACTCATGCAAAGAGAGTTCTCTAGGAGGGAGCTTGGTCCCCTACATCTTCAAGGTCCTTAGTCCCAGGGAGATGTCAGAACTCTGGGTAGAGGAAATGGAATTCAAGTACCCAAAGGTTCATTCATTATCAGAGAAGGGCAAAGCTCTGCGCAGCATCCAGACGTTGCTAGGGCAAAATGAGAGGCAGGGCCAGCCGACCAAGCCCTGATTCGCGCCCTCTGCCTACCAAGGAAATGGGGAGCTTTCACTTCTCAGAGATGAAGAAATTAAAGAAGTGAACAGGTAAACGCACAGAAGAGAAAATACAATACAATCAAGACGTGCGGGATGCCGAATTGCAGTAGTAATCCGCAAAATGCAAATTATAGCCTGCAGGTAATATAGCGAGTGTACCCTTCAGGCAGGTACATTTTTAAAGTCTGGTAATGACATGTGTCGATGGGGTTGTGAGTAATTGTAAGCCACTAACTAGAGGGCAATTGGGCTGTATTTACTCAGGTTAAAAACATGTACGGTCTATAACCCAGCAATTCCACCTCTCGTCTCTGTCCTACAAGAACGAACCACGAGTGCACAGGCAGTCCCTGTAAGGGCATCCCTGTATGCGATCCCTAAAAATGGGGAAAACCCAATTGGCCAACGATCAGAAAATGGCCCAATAAACTGTGCTATATTCACACTGTAAGACGCTTTGCAGAGGTCAAAAGGAACAGGGTGAATGTACACGGGCTGCCATGTTTAGCTTCCCCTTTTTATCAAACACCTCAGAAAAGGTGTCTTCACTCCCTTTTCTCCAATTCCTCTCCTAATGTCCTTTTTCACGGTAAAATATACATAACATAAAATTTACCATTTTAGCCATTTTTAAGTGTACGATTCAGGGGCATTAAGTACACTCACGTTGCTGTGTGACCATCACCACCATCCATCTCCACAGCTTCTTCATCACCCCCAACTGCTTCCTGTTCTTCTTGGACCCCACTCAGTCAGGTTCTCCTACCTCTGCCCCATCCAAATTACTCTCATTGAGGATGCAGTGACCCTCATGTGGCTCAACCCAAGGATCAGGTTGGTCCTCCCATTTCTTGACCCCTGGTGGTAATGGATCCAGTCGGTAACCTCCTTCCTCCAGGGCCATTTCTACCCTGGGGCTCCAAGACCACTCTCCCCTCCCCTCCTTCATTGGCCGCCATGCTGTCTCATCTTCCCACTTCTTCGTCCAGTGCCCAGGGCCAGTCCTTGGACCCCATTTCTACCCACACTCACTGTTTCGGGGATCTGCTTCTGTCTCGTGGATTTAAACACCATCTGTGTGTACGAGGTGCCTGTGCAGAGACCAATGTGTCTGTCACATTGTCTACATGACACCTCCAGTGTCACATGTGTGAAGCTGAACTCCTGGGCTTTCCTGGCCATGCCCCCTACTCCTCCCAAGGTCTCCGCCATCAGTCAGTGAAACACCATCCTCAGGCGGCCATCATTTCTTACCTGGAATACTGCTGGAACCTTTCTGCTGGATCTTGCCCTGCCACACCCCCTTTAGTCTCTAGCAGGCAGCTAGAGAGAGTTTTTGAAGATGGGAGTTAGACTATGTTGCTCCCTAGGAAAGCCCTGTGGGACTCCCTGTCATGCGCAGGGTAAAAGTCAGAGCCATCAGTACAGCCTCCGGGGGTCCTCCGGCCCTGGCCATGTGACCTCTCACCTTCTTGTGCTTTCCCAGCCCTGACTGCACTGGTCTCTGCTGTCTCGCAGACCTGCCAGCCATGTGCCAGCCACCCGGCTCTGCACCTGCCGCCCCTGTCCCTACAGAACTTCTCTCTGCCCCTTCGTTCTGAACTCAAGTGCCACTTTCTCCATGAGGAAGGTCCGACCGTCCTTTAAAAAGGTATCCCCAAGCCCCCAGCTCCCCTTTCCTGCTGTATTTTTAACATTTAAATTCTGTTATAGTGGTGGAAGAAAGCAAGTTCCAGAACAATACACAAAATTCTATAAAAAAGGGAAGAAAAACACCCCCCTCCAAACAAAAGGCATCACAATGTATTTTTGGTGGGTATGTGTATTTGTGTAGAAAGAACATGTCACAGCTCTGATGGTGACCATTCACGGAGGGAACAGTGTACCCCTGAGTGATGTGTATTTTACACAGGGAAGGAATGCACGCGTTCCATTACGGGAAGTAAATGAAAATAAAAACTGTAAAATGAAAGAGCTCTTTTGGTATGGAATGGGATCCTCTTGGGAGATGTCAAACAACAATTAAATATCACTAGTTTGATAAATGTCTACAAGTATTTATCTGTGACAAGCATCATGCTGGGCTGAGGACCTCAACACAAACAAGAGCAGCCTGGCCGCTGCCTGCTCGGACCTTCCAGGCCAAACGGATGATGCTTCCTGGAAGCCGGACCCAGGCCCATCTGTGGCCCTTCCAGGGCACCAGGTCAGGGGGTCCCTCTCTGTGAGACCTTCTGGTGGGCCTGGGTCTCCTCCAGCCTGTCTGCTCCCCCTTCCACATAAGGAGGGGCTCAGGGAAGGTGTGTGGGCCATTCACCTGCCCAGCGGTGCAGCGACCAGAGCATCTGGTGGGTCCTGAAACTTACACATTGCTGAGGACACAGCATAGACACCTCTGATTGTGGATCATGTTGAAGCTCTGCCCAAATTCCCTCGGATCCCTCTTCCTGTTTTTATGTGCATACCCCCATCCCAAGTACCTTACGGCTTGACTCCCTGGGTTTTCAGGGCTGCAGGCCTGTTTTGGAAGACTGCCCTGGGGTTAAGGGAGACCACTCTGCCCAGGCACTGGGAAGACTAGAAGTACCTGGGTGTGGGAGCCTGAGAGCCCCTGCAGCCTGATTTCTAGCAGGAAACCACTCGGAGGGGTAAAGAGGTGTATTCACACTTTAAAATCCCAGGAGACTCAGGCTGACACCTCCCTTGATTGGGCTTTGTACCATTCCCTGTCCTGCTCCCTCACCCCCTCTCTGGTGTCTCCTGGGGGCACCTGATTGATAGATTACCTCATGACAATCCTCATCTCAAGGGCTACTCAGGAGAACCCCACCTAACACACCCGACTGCTTTCAGGGCCCTCTGAATAGGCCTGTGGCAGCACTGGTCGTGGGTGGCCACAGGGGCATCGGGTCCTGGCAGTGCTCACTGGGGTTGGGAAGGCCCTGCAGCCAGCCGGGGAATGCTTCTCCATCTGGAGCTCTGTAAGTGCAGCCCCAAGAGCGTGGACGAGTGGCTGCCCATGAGCTAAAACACAATTGATTTATAAAAGTCAATGGGATTTTAAAGCCAGGCTGGAGAACTAGCAAGATGGCTCACAGAGCGGAATTGATTTAAAGGGTAAGTATTGAGGCTGAAAGATTGATTGAGAGGAGAGGTGAGGTAATGGAAGGGGCGATGTGGAGAGCCGGACAAGACGGTTTCATAACGTTAATGCAATCTGCAGCGGAGGGCGAGGGGGCCTCGTCAGGTCCCCGTGCTGTCTGGGAATACTGCGCGAGCCTCAGGTGATTTATTACACTAGGGTTCCTCAGTGTCCCCGACTTTTTTTTCCCAACTTGTCACTTAGCATTCTTTCTGGACTCTACCTGGTCATCTGTTCTCTGCTAGGACCCCCATCCGAGGGACCTAGAGAAGCAGCCAGGCCCTCCCAACGGATCTCACTTCAGGGTCCGGAGGACGAAAGACGACAAGGGGTACATAAGTGACCAGTACTAATTCTAAGAGAGCGCAGAGGTGGTCTAGAAAGTTGGGATTTGTTTTCATTGTGATTATTGTAATGATTTTAAGAAATCAATATAAAAGATCACATTCTTGAAAGTTATTTTTACAGGCGCCTGGGTGGCTCAGTCGATTCAGTGTTGGACTTTGGCTCAGGTCATGATCTCACGGTTCGTGAGTTCGAGCCCCGCGTCGGGCTCTGTGCTGACAGCTCGGAGCCTGGAGCCCGCTTTGGATTCTGTATCTCCCTCTCTCTCTGCCCCTTCCCTGCTCATGTTCTCTCTCCCTCTGTCTCAAAAATAAATAAAAACATTAAAAAAAAATTTTTTTTAAGTTATTTTTATTGGCTCTTGCCGGGTCTGCCTCCCGGCTCAGCTGGTGCTGGTCTTTGGCAAGAGGGTTTGCTCTAAACTTCCATGCGGCACACCCCCTCCGATTCAGCTGATCTGGCACTCACTTACCCACTCGTGGGGGTCTCCTGTGCATCTACCCTGTGCTAGCCCCTGGGGTATGGAGATGAAAAGGCACGCGCCTGCCCTAGCAGAGGTAAAAGGGGGAGCAGAGACACCCAGACGCAAGGTCTCACTGTCACCCCGCCACGTGTCAAGGGAAACAGGAGCAGGAGGGCAGCAGGACCAAGTCGGGCTGGGAGGCTGGGAGACCAGTGGGGAGGCTGAAGCTGGATGAGAGAATGGAGTGAACATGGGAGAGGGTCAGGTTATGCCCCCTGAAACATGCCACTTGATGGTGGCAATATGGCACACTGACTGTTTCGAGGGGCAGGCAACCGGGAAACGGCAAACGCTGAAGGAGCTCTCTTTCCTCCCGCTTCCTGCCTAAATGCAGGGTATAAATTCCCCTTGTAGATGCCTCCCCCACTCCTGTACCAGGAAGAGGAGAGTGAGACTCGGAACAACTTTATCTACCACACATTTTCTTTCTTTTTTTTTTTTTTAACGTTTATTTTTGAGACAGAGAGAGACAGAGCATGAATGGGGGAGGGTCAGAGAGAGGGAGACACAGAATCTGAAACAGGCTCCAGGCTCTGAGCTGTCAGCACAGAGCCTGACGCGGGGCTCGAACTCACGGACCGCGAGATCATGACCTGAGCTGAAGTCGGCTGCTTAACCGACTGAGCCACCCAGGCGCCCCTCTACCACACATTTTCTAATCACCATCCGACACTGTCCTGGGTTTAACTGCCTTTCCTCCTGTTACTCTGTCTTCTATCAGTTTAATTAGCAGGACCCTGATGCAGAACTTAAGAGGGTAGAGGAAATGTTTTTCATCCCCTACACTATGGAAGGCCGGGGAAGAAGGGATGTGCCCAGGAGGGGGCACAGGAAGACACACAGGATGAGAGAGCATGTGGCCAGACCTGGCAATTCTGGCTCCCAGGCTCTTAACACTGACCCTCGCAGGGCCCACATCTCTGTCCTCGAACAGACTCTACCCTAACCCCTCCTGCCTCATGGACCTCCATTAATTTCTATCTACAAGCTGGACCTCCAAACGCCATCCCACAGTGAGGCCCCTCTTGCTGTGTCTCCTTTGAAGAGGCTGTGCTTTAGCCATCATTGGCGTGGGTCTGGAGTGGAGGTGAGGAGAAGGCCTCTGTGAGCCAGTGCTCTGCCAGGTCTCCAGCTGCACCTCCCACTCATACCCCACACCCCTCTTTTCCAAAGCCAGTGACTGGTCCCCATAGGGGTCATTTTACGCCACATCTCTGCATTTCTGTGCTTGCCAGCCTGCTGAGCCCTGACTCACTCTGGAGGCATCAGTGCAGTTTCCTACCATGTGAAGACGCCCCTAGTAGCTTTTCAAACCAGAGGGGTTGGTTTTCATCCATTCTGCTGCCCCCAGAACTGGCACACACCTTCGGCCAGACATCTCTACGCTGTACTGATTTGCGAGCATCTGATGGCCAGGGATCCCCACGCCCGGATCCCTACACCATAGCACAGAGCTTCTCAATAAACTCGCTGAGCGAATGAACCACCATGAGGCACGAATCCTCAAGTTCAAAGAAGACAGGAAAGATCAAATCCAAGAGACCTCGTGCCTCTGTAGATGATCTTCTTGGTTTGGGAGAAATCTACCAACAGGATTTCTCTTACCTGCGGCCTGTTTTCATACAATTAAAAAGTTAAAGGACATGGTATCAGTGATTTCATTCCCGTAATCAGAGAAGCGGCAAGCAGCTTGACTCAAAGCACAGAACCACCTTTTGCCTCCTTTTGCCTCCGAGTCTGGCGGTTGGTGTGCAGAGAGGCTGCCTGAGGTCACAGAAGGGGTGGAGAATTCGGAGGCCTGAGGCTCGTTGGCTTCCTGCAGTCCCAGGTTTCCACATAAAATGGGAGCAAAATACAAATCCCATCCACTTCCGAGACTTGGCGAGGATGAAATGAAAGGCACTCTCCAAGTGCTTTGTAAATGGAGAGGCGCTGAATGAATGGTGGTTAGTGCTGTGTTTTATTACCACTGGCTGAGCCTCTTGGAAACCTCTCTCTTCTCTCTGCACCTTGTCCCAGAGCAGCTGGCCCCAGCCTTGCTACCTCCAGTTCTGTTAAGATCAGCAGGCCATTCACCAGGAGCCTGGGATCGGGGGAGTCAATGTAATTCAGTATCGATTATAAATTTCATTTCTGTCTGCCTACAGGCCATTAGCTTAGATCAATATATTCTCTACCCATGGTTAAGTAATCATTGAGGCCGTTGATGATTTCAGCAGTCAGGGCATGTCTCTGGCTGTCTGGCTAGGGGGGCCCAAGGCAGTCTTCTGGCCCAGGCCTACCTAACCCTGTCTTGCCAATAAATCATTTATTCCCACTTTCAGACAGTAAGGTTAGGGTCCATTCTCTAGTTCTCTGGGGCCAGAAGTTCAGCCTGAAGTTCCTCTGGCCCAGCATCTGGTAGCGTCCCGTGTCCTAAGAGTGCTGGTGTTATGAACTTTGGGCATCTTCCATGGGGCATAGACCTCAGTTTTCCTCTCAGCTGGTATTCTGGGCAGAGAGGCAGTCGGAGAAAGGAGGGCTGGGTTCACAGTGCATCTCTCCAGGACACAAGCTGTCCACTTCATCTCCTGGCATGTGGACCTCAGGCAGCAACAGACTGGCACCCTGGGGGCTGGAGCAGTGACCGGAAGCAGGGAACCTAACTGGTCGCAGCTGAGTGCTCTGAGTAGATGTGTTCTGACAACAGCCCTGTTGCCCCCTCACATCTTCTGCAGTTGGCAGACGGGAAACACCATTGCTCCCAGAGCGTTTGCTGGACATCAGCTCCTTCTCTGCCCTCAGTCACTCCCCGCAGACACACTGCCTACACTGCAACAAGCCTCACTGTCTAACGCTCCATCCGGGCACTTCACTCCCTTGTTTAAAGCCCGACCTGGATGTAGAAAGGGCCCATTCCCCAGGCTGCATCACCTTTCCCCCCTTGCCTTTCTGCACTGCAGCCATACCCAGGGGCTCACAGCTTGACCAGCACATGTGCCTCTGGGTCTTGACCCACGAGGAGGCCTTCTCTGCATGGGATGGCTTTCCTTTCCTGATGCCTGGAGAGAGCCCTACTGGAGAAATAGGAAGTGCTCAATGAGGTTCAAGAGCCTTTGGGTTTTGAACAAAATTTTTTTGAATGTTTATTTATTTTTGAGAGAGAGAGAGAGAGAGAGAGAGCGAGCGAGCATGAGTGGGGGAGGGGCAGAGAGAGAGGGAGACACAGAATCCAAAGCAGGCTCCAGGCTCTGAGCTGTCAGCACAGAACACGACGCAGGGCTCAAACCCACCAACCGTGAGATCATGACCTGAGCCGACTGAGCCACCCAGGTGCCACTGGAGCCTCTGGGTTTTGAATCCCAGCACTGCCCCTCCTGGCTGCCAGTTCTTTCATCTCTCTGGGACTCAGTTTCCTCATCTGAAAAATGGGGCAACAGTGGTCTCTCACTAGGGGTCTTTTGAAGATGAAAGGAGATTTCACCCATGGGACACACAATGGGACATGAAAATGGGCACTCCAATAGGACACAGAGACTCAAGAGATGCGACATTCCAGATGAGGGCCAGACCAAGAAGCACACGCTCAAAGAGGTGGGTGAAAATCAGTTATGCGGCCCTGAGGATGGAGGCGGAAATACTGAAGTGGTCCTGCATTTTGCAAACGAAAGTGACTGTGGGGCACGTCATTGCCCAGAAGTGGCCAGGGTTGTCACAGGGCCGTACCCAAGCAGGGACAGGGGAGGACTTGACTCCCCGGTCTGGTGGAGGGCCCAAAGAAAGTTGCTTCATGAGTTGTGCCTGTTCTAAAGCAGGGTTACATAAGCTCAACAGACACGAGCGCTGGTCACTGCTATTAAGTAGTCGTCAGCGCATGAGATTAAATATACGTCTGACCCCTAAAGCGAGCAGGGAGGGGAAGGTATCTGAGGCTGTGGTATTCCAGCTGGCTAATTTTGTCAGAAATATGGCGCACTGAAACAAAATAGCAGCCAATGCTGGGATTCCTCAGAATCAGCAGGCGGATGGGGCCAGGCCCGCCTGGACTGACCACACACCTTTGCACCCGGGGCCAGCACCATTGCACTGCCTCATGAAACACTTCTACAGGATACCCACGCTCTCATCCCATCTGACCCGCTTCCTCCTCCTTCTTTACTAGCCTGCTGCGCAGCCAGGGTGCCTTTGAGCTGAACAAATCTGAGACACAGCAGGACCAAATGGGTGACATGACCGCATCTTCTGTTTTGGCCCCGGGACCCGGCGTTAGCACAGTGAATACCATGGAAACGGGTGCTTCTGAGGGATCAAGTACACTCCCATCACTGGAGCCCAAGCTTTTCAGTGACCACTTTTCAGTGACCCACCCAGCCTCCACCTCTGGACATGGCTCTATTTGGGGGAAGGAGCCTTCTTGAGCCTCAGGGTCCTGTGTTTAAGCTGCTTTGGATCTTACTAGTTGTGTGATTTTGAGCATTTTACTTAAATTATTCTGCTTCCATTTTCTCCCTTGACTCATAGGCACATTCTGAACACTCAACACACATTTTCTGACTTTCCTTCCTTCCTTAAAGAAGAAAGTGGAAAGGCTATCTGTGGCCTTTGATGTGTCAGTAACGAGAGAGTCATATCCTATGATTCTATTTACATGAAATTTAAGAATACGCAAAACCACTCCATGGTGATAGAAATTGGAAGAGTGTCTGTCTGGTTGTGAGGAGGGTGAGGTGGTATGGGGAACAGAGGAGGGAACTTTCTGAGGTTAAAAGAAAGACTGAGTTAAGCGTCTGACTCTTGGTTTCAGCTCAGGTCATGGTCTCACAGTTTGTGGGTTCGAGCCCCACATCGGGCTCTGTGCTGGCAGCTCAGAGCCTGCCTGGGATTCTTTCTCTCTTGCCCTCTCTCTGCCCCTCCCCTGCTTGCTCTCTCTCCCACTCTCTTTCAAAAGAAAGAAAGAAAGAAAGAAAGAAAGAAAGAAAGAAAAGAAAGGAAAGAAAGGAAAGAAAGAAAGAAAGAAAGAAAGAAAGAAAGAAAGAAAGAAAGAAAGAAAGAAAGAAAGACTCTGTATCTTGATCTGGGTGGTGGTCAGAACTATACACTTAAGATTTGCACATATTACTGTACATAAATTATGCTTTGATTCTAAAAACGAGGAAAATATTAGAAATGAACAATGAAAATCCTAGAATAAACAGTATTCAAAAAATCTGGCTGCAATGTCCTTTGAGGCCACTGTTGTTCAAAGATCCCCAAACTGGAATTTTATTTCGTCTGACCAGGTGCCTGGAGCTTGTCCTAGACATTTGGTTCATCTGGGGGCCTCTGCAATTTCATTTCAGTTCTGAGAAAACTTCCAGGGGGAGAGACAGGAGAGAATCCAGGCTTCTGTGTGGGGTAGAAGACCCAGCCAGTAGTGGAGAACGTCTAGGCTTGGGCACCTGAACCCTTAGGGAAGGTGACAGCTGTGAGCTGTGGGTCCAGGGCCTGACCTAGGACAAGGAGACCACTGGACGAGTCTATCGTGGCCTCCCTTCTGCACCACAGGCTACTGTCTGTGAGGCCTCCAGTCCCCGCCAGAGCTCTGGCCCACACCCTGGTCCCACTCTCCAGAAAGTGTTCTCATATACCACCTCCCTGACCCCTTTCCTAGCCCTCGATCCCTCTCTCGGAGTCTCAGACAATGCCAGATACTGCATCACTTAAACAGGTTACTGTCCCTTTGCCGGCCCACTCTCAGGGCCCTGACGGTGTTCTGTCTTGGGGAGTCTTCAGCTGACGAGCCTGGGCAGGGGGCAACATGGAGTCCCCACGGGCATATCCTGGAAGGCCACACCATTCAGAACCAAGCGCTCACATTCAGAACCAAGCGACCAGAGGTCTGTGAACCCCATGGTCATCCCTTGAGAGCAATCCTCCAGTTCGAACGGGTGCGAGGTTACGTGACCTCTGGGCTATCACTCCTCAACCACATCTCAAGTAGTCCTACAAGCCGTGGTGTGAAACCTGGCAGTCTCCTGTCCTTCCATCACCTTCCATTCCCCAACCCCCCAGAGGCAGTCACTTCTATCCTTTTTAGTTTGATCTTTTTCGTATTTACCTCTCGTTTCTAACAGTATTCATTTATTGACACTTTATTTTCTCGACTTCCCCCATCTAGTTAATGAACACGTCCATCACATCACATATTTGTCTTTTTTTTTTTTTTTGGTGGGGTGGGGGGATACATATCAGCTCTCCTCTGCTAGCAAATTTCAATTATACAAATAGTGTTACTGACGATGCCGCCATGTTTTACATTAGATCCTCAGACCTTGGTCCATCTTATAGCTGAAAGTTTGTACCCTTGTATTAAACTTTCCCTATTCACCCCTCCACCCCTACCCCACAGTCCCTGGTAACTACTTTTCTACTCTGTTTCTATGAGTTTGCCATTTTTAGTTTCCCCATATAAGTGATACTGTGCAGTATTTGTCTTCGTCTGTCTGGCTTCACTTAGCATAACATTCTTGGGATCAGTCTATTTTGTCACAAATAGCAGGATTTCTTTCTTTCTCATGGCTGAATAATATTCCATTGTGTCTATATATACACCACATCTTTTTTGTCCACTAATCCCCTGATGGACACTTAAGGTTGTTTGTATGTCTTGACTCTTATAAATAATGCTGCAACGAATATAGGAGTGCAGATACCCTGCTGATATCCTGTTTTCATTTCCTTTTGGATACAGGCCCAGAAGTGGGATTGCTGGATCATATGGAAGTTCTATTTTTAATTTCTGGAGGAACCTCCATGCTGTTTCCCACAGTGACTGCACCAATTTGCATTCCCATCAATGGTGCACCAGGGTTTCCTTTTCTCCCTTGAGATATCTCACTTGAGATAATATATCCTTGTTATCTTTTTTTTTTATTTTTACTTTTTTTACGATAGCCATTCTAACAGGCATGAGGTGGTATATCACTGTGACATCTGCATTTCCCTCGCCTTAGTGATGTTGAACACCTTTTCACGTACCTGTTGGCCATTATATGTCTTCTTTGGAAAAATGTCTACTCAGTTCTGCCCATTTTTAAATAGAATTGTTTGGGTTTATTATTATTATTATTATTATTATTTGCCATTTAGTTGTGTGAATTCTTTATATATTTTGGATATTGACCCTTTATCAGGGATATGATTTGCAAATATTTTCTCCCATTCTGTAGTCTGCCTTTTCATTTTGTTGACGGTTTCTTTTGCTGTGCAGAAGCTTTTTAGTTTGATGTGGTCCCACACATTTATTTTTGGTTTTGTTCCCTCTGCTTTTGGTGTTAAATTAAAAAAAAATCATCACCAAGACCAATGTCAAGGAGCTTACCACCTATGATTTCTTCTAGGAGTTTTTATGGTTTCAGGTCTTAATTAAAGTCTTTAATCCATTTCGAGTTGATTTTTCCATAGTATAAGATAATGGTCCAGTTTTATTCTTTTGCATGCGACTGTCTAGTTTTCCCAACAGCCTTTATTGAACAGACTGTTTTTTCCCCATAATATATTCTTGGCTCCTTTGTCATAAATTAATTGACCATATATGCTTGGGTTCATTTCTGGGCTTTCTATCCTGTTTCACTGACCTATGTTTTCACGCCAAGTCACTTCGTGATTTTTCTTTTTTAACTATTATTTGTTGTCTTCTTGCTATGGAAAGTGAAGATTTTATTTCTTTCACTCTCCTGTCCCTACCAGACATACACACCCACTCCATTTTCCCAATATAGTTATATTATAATTTGGTTTGATCAACATGCCAAATCTGCATTGTTAATTTGCACTGTGCAATTGATAGTCCCAATTGAGCTATGTAGTATACTGTAATAATTTTTCTTTTCACACATCACTTTTTGCTTTCCTTGGAGTTCATAATTGTCTTTTTTTTTTGCTTAGTTTTCTACTACATATTATTAATTCAACCTTAAATATTCCAACAATTGTCTAAATTCAGTCTCCATGTGTTCATAGGCTGTGGGCATCTACTTAAAAATATCACGGCAACACCAAAAAAGCAAATAACCCAATAAAAAAATGGGCAGAAGGCATGAACAGACATTTTTTCCTATGAAGACATACAGATGGCCAACAGACACATGAAAAGATGCTTAACATCACTCATCAGGGAAATATAAATCAAAATCACAATGAGCTATCACCTCACACATCAGAATGGTTAAAATCAAAAACACAAGAGACAACCAGTGTTGGCAAGGATGTGGAGAAAAAGGAAACCTCGTGCATTGTTGGTGGGAATGCAAACTGGTATAGCCACTGTGGAAAGCAGCGTGATGTGTCCTCAAAAATATAAAAATAGAATTACCCTATGATCCAGTAATTCCACTGCTGGGTATTTATCCAGAGAAAATAAAAACACTAATTTGAGAAGATCCATACAACCCTGTGTTTACTTCCACATTATTTACAATGGCCAAGATATGCAAGCAACCCAAGGGTCGATCGATACATGAATGGATAAAGAATAGGATGTTACTCGGCCATAAAAAAGAATGAAATCTTGCCATCTGCAACAACAAGGATGGAACTAGAGTATATAAATGCTAAGGGAAAGACGTCAATCAGAGAAAGACAGATACCATGTGATCTCACTCATATGTGGAATTTAAGAAACAAAACAAATGAACCAAGAAAAAAAGAGACAAGCAAAAAACCAGACTCTTAAATATAGAAAACAAACTGGTGGTTGCCAGAGGAAAAGTGGGTGAGGGGAAAGGATGATAGGTGAAGGGGATTAAGAGGACGCTTGTCGTGATGAGCACTGAGTCATGTTATAAAATTGTTGCATCACTGTATTGGACATCTGAAACCAATATAACACTGTATGTTAATTACATTGGAATTAAAATAAATAAAAATAAATCACTGCAACTTATTACTCAAAGAATCTATAGCTCCGCTGGGGACAGGCAGTGCTATCTTCAGTGGTCTTTGGGTGGTGTGGATCCCTACACTGGGTTGGGGAGGGAGGTCAGAAGCCTCAGCACCAGACAGACATGAATACCAAGGCCACCACTTGCTGGCAGGGCACCCGTGATTCTCCTTCCACATCTGTTAACATGGGAGCACTGACGCCTCATCATAGTATAGTTATGAGAATTACGTAAGTGTAGTGGAGACTCCTCGAGCTTGGAGGACACGCAATAAATGCTGGATTACTTTCCTGTGAGGAGAATCGAGAACAATGAGGCCACTGAAAGTACTTCATTTCATAGAGCTCTCTCGCTCCATCTCCAAAGTACTGACCAGGCTCTGCACATTCATCAAGGCTCCCAAGACATTGATACGCTTGCTAACAAAGATAGCTAAAGCTGCTGTAGCGTGGCTCATTAGTTTAATGATTTCCTCTAAAAGAAAGAGCCTCTTTAATAGCAACATCAATTTTATTCTGAAATATTCTACACAAAGGCAGAAACTCTAAGAGAAAATATTGACAGAACGATCACATAAAAACTAAGAACTTTCGTATATCTGCAGGGAAGACCTAATATAAACGTAAAAGGCAAGCAACAAATTGGGAAAATATTTGAACGTATAAGTCAGTCAAAGGAAGGGCTGACTTTCCCTTTTTTTTAAGTTTATTTACTTTGAAAAAGATAGAGGGAGAGAGAATGAGCAGAGGAGGGGCAGAGAGAGGGGGTCAGAGGATCTGAAGTGGGCTCCATCCTAACAGCAGAGAGCCCAATGTGGGGTTCAAACTCACAAACTGTGAGATCATGACCTAAGCCAAAGTCAGACACTTAACTGACTGAGCCACCCAGGTGTCCAGGAGGGGCTGACTTTCCTAAGGACCCGGATCAGTTAGGGCAGAGTGCTTCAGCCTCCCAGACTAATGCTTTCTCTACCATTCATTCATTCATTCATTCACTCAAAATATATGTATTTGGATGCCTGGCGTTGAAGTATAATGATATTCAAAACCAGAAATGGTTCCTGCCCTCAGGACACTCACAGTCCAGTGGAGTGACAGATAGCCATCAGAAAATCCTACCTGGAAGCGTACAACTATAATCCAAGGTAAATGCTGTAAAGAAAGGAGAGCATGTTTGGAGGCGAGGGAAATAAAAGCAAAAAAGAACTACTGGGACCTCATCAAGATAAAAAGCTTCTGCACAGCGAAGAAAACAATCAACAAAACTAAAAGGCAACCGATGGACTAGGAGAAGACATTTTCAAATGACATATCAGATAAAGGGTTAGTATCCAAAATCTATAAAGAACTTACCAAACTCAACACCCAAAATATAAATGATCCAGTGGAGAAATGGGCAGACGACACAAATAGATACTTTTCCAAAGAAGACATCCAAATGGCTAACAGACACACGAAAAGATGCTTAACATCGCTCATCATCAGAGAAATTCAAATCAAAACCACAATGAGATACCACCTCATACCTGTCAGAATGACTAAAATTAACAACTCAGGAAACAACAGGTGTTGGTGAGGATGTGGAGAAAGGGGAACCTTTTCGCACTATTGGTGGGAATGCAAACTGGTGCAGCTGCTCCGGAAAGCAGTATGGAGGTTCCTCAGAAAGTTGAATATAGAACTACCCTATGACTCAGCAATTGCACTACTAGGTATTTACCCAAAAGATACAAAAAAGCTGATTCAAAGGGGCACGTGCACCCCAATGTTTATAGCAGCACTATCGATAATAGCCAAATTAATGGTAAGTGCCCAATGTCCACCATCTGATGAATGGGTAAAGAAGATGTAGCACACGCACATGCACACACACACACGCGCACACACACACACACACACACACACACACACACACACACTGGAGTATTACTCAGCCATCAAAAAGAATGGAATCTTGCCATCTGCAACAGCATGAATGCAACTAGAGTGTATTATGCTAAGCAAAATAAGTCAGAGAAAGACAAATACCAAGTGATTTCACTCATATGTGGAATTTAAGAAACACAACGAATGAACACAGGGGAAGGGAAGGAAAAATAAGATAAAAACAGGGAGGGGGACAAACCATAAGAGACTCCTAAATACGGAGAACAAACTGAGGGTTGCTGGAGGGGTTCTGGGTAGGGGTAGGCTAAATGGGCAAGGGGCATTAAGGAAGACACCTTCTGGGATGAGCACTGGGTGTTACATGTAAGTGATGAATCACTAAATTCTACTCCTGAAACCAATACTACACTGTATGTTAACTAACTTGAATTTAAATAAATGTTAAAAAAAGAAAGAAAGGAGAGCATGTAGCAGAGGACCTAGCTGAGATTGGAGAGTATGGGGGAGGACTTCCCTGGCTCAAGTCCTCAAGTGAGGACTTCCCTTCCCTTATTTGAACCGATAGCTGAGGGTGAGTAGGAGTCCAGGAGTGTGTGTGTGTGTGTGTGTGTGTGTGTGTGTGTGTGTATGCCTGCATGTGTGTGTGTGCATGTGCGTGTAGAAGGGAGAGAGAGAGAGAGACAGAGAGAGAGAGACAGAGAGAAGGGAGAGGCATTCCAGGCAGAGAAAATGGCATGCTAAGGCCCTGTGGTAGGAAGCCCATGGGACAGTTGAGGAACAGGAAGAAGGCCAGTGTGGCTGGAGCCTGGAGAGTGAGAGGAGTCTGGAGGGGTGGCCACTGGTTAGACTGTAAGAGGGGCCTTGTGGGCCATGGTAAAGGCTTTGGCTCTTAACCTACAGAGCAATGCAGAAGTCCACGCTGGGGCTAGGGGAAGAGGCCGGAGGTGAGTTTATGGCTGGATATACATTTGAAAAGATAGCTCTGGCTCTGAAGTGGAGAATGGATGGAGGTGGGTGAGAGTGAGGCAGTCTTATTGGTATAGTCCAGGTGAAAGATGACGACGGCTGCAGGTGGGTGATGGCACGAGGATGAGTGAGACAGGCCGAGTCCAGAGCTCTTTGGGAGGTAAAGTGACAGGTCTGCGTCCCATCCCTCATCCTAGTAAACTAGGGCCAGGCCAGAACAACAAGCCTCGAGCCAGACTGACAGAACATCCCGATGTCTGAAGACACAAGCCCCATTACAGTGGGATTTCAGAAAGGCGAACAATCTGGAGCCAGCTGGGGCTGCATCGCGGTCAAGTATTTGGGGGCTCTGTTCTGCCTACGGCTGGAGAGGTGGGGAGACAGACCTGGTTCCAACCAGGTGTTCCCAGGGGCTGTGTGAGCAGAGGAGGGAGCGTGCACAGAATGTGGTAGTGGGTCTGAGCTACGGCACGAGGCTCCGCTGCTCCTCCTCTCCTATTCCCAGAGGAGAAGGCACCTGCCTTATGCTTTTATTTTCTGTCTTGAAAAAGAAATGGCAACTTCTAGTGTCACAAAACACACAGACTTGTGACTTGCTCCACTGTACATGTAATAAATTCATGGGGTTTTAGTCAATTTATCTTATTTTTCTTCTGGCAAAAGTGGCAAGGGCAGGGTAAGCTCTCTCTTCGATTCCCACTCTGGGAATATGGAAATGGGCATCAGGGGAGGAAGAGCTTGCTGGGGCAAGGCGACAGGGAAGGGTCCCTGGAAGGGACCTCTGGAGCCAGGCGGGGAGCAGGGAGCCACCCCTGGTTCCAAATAGCCTGGGCTCACTTCAACAGGCCATGACTAGCTAGGATGAGTCTGAACTGGTCCTAAGCAAGCAATGGCAAGCTAAAATCACATACTGTATTAATGGCCACATTATGCTGATTTGAGCCAATCTGGACAACTTTCCTAAAGTCAGTCTGAATTGTGTGATGCACTTAAAACTAAGCACAATATTTGAATCCACTGGCCTATTTAGAGCCTCTTCCAGCTAGCTTGGGTGCCTCTCTATTTTATGAATTATTATTGTCCTCTTACGTATAAGCCGGTGTGCAAGCGTGTGTGTGCGTGTGCATGTGCGTGTGTGTCCCATGTTGACATCTGCCTCTTCTGCCTCTAATTTCTTGGAAAGTGAGCTCCGTCAGGGCATGACACAGGACCAAACTTAGCTCTCTATGCAGGTAAGTGACAGTAGGCACTCCCTCAGAGGTTCTCAATCTTGACGTCTCCCCCCTCCATAGGAAAGAGACCTGAGGACAGCTTTCAGGTGTTGGCAGCCTTTGCCAACAGGGCTGGCCTGGATGGGGGCCTGCCAGGAAGTTAACAGCCCACTTGACTCTGGGAAGTCAAGCCTGGGAAGACCCTCTCTGCAGAGCAGCCTTTTGGCCAGACCCCAGAGGCTTCTGAGCTGGCTGAGGCTGATTTTACTATCCCCAAAAGCAACCCCAGTTTTTTTCATGCAACCCAGTGTACCCACATAGTGGCACAGCCTGGAAGTATATCTGGAATACCAACAGTCTGGAGCAGTCTGGACAAGGCAATATCTGGATATCAAGTGCTGTGATTTGCATACTATGCTTGCTGTGTTTATAACATGTATCCTGCCCAGCTCCGAACAGGTTCAATGGAGATGAATTTTGATGTAAGTTCTTTCTACCACAGCCCAATTTCTTTAAGGTGTGCACAGGTACACACACATACACACACACACACACACACACATTCTGGTCTGTATTGCTCCAGAAATGTCCTTAGGGGGGTTATTCCCTAACAAACTGCAAGCCTGACCCTGCATCATCCAACTCCTGACCTGGTCTCTGGCCTCATGCTGTGCCTGCTGCCCCTCCCTGCCCCCAGCTTCAGCCTCCTACTCCTGTGTGCCCCTCCCCTCCCACAGCACCTGAACATGCTGTTCCTCACCTAGAAGGCAGCCTCTACCTTCCACCATTCTTTGCCTAGTTAGTTCCCTGTCATTTCCCAGCTTACAGCTCAAGTACCACTTATTTCCTCTGGATGCTACGTTTGTAGTATATGCTCTTAGAATACTTCCTATCATAGTTTATGATCATACATGTGGGTAAGTAGTTAGCTGACACACGGTAACATAAAAGTCATCTTTTAACATATCTCACCAGATAATATCATCCAGTGTCCCTCCACCTTAGCATTTTGGAACAACCAAAAATGTCTCCAGACGATGCCAAAGGTCCCCTGCGGGGTGGCACAAAATCACTCCTGGCTGAGAACCACTGACCTAGGACAACTCTGTAAGAAGTTCGGGATTTCAAAGGCTGGCTTCCTGAGAGCCCCTCTGCTGAAGCCCCGATCTCTTTCTAGACCAGTACAGTGCGATAGAAATATAATGTGAGCCATATACGATTTACAATTGTAATTGTAAATGTTCTAGTAGCTGCTTTAAAAGAAAGTAAAAAAAAAACGGGTGAAATTAAATGTAATGCTGTATTTTATTTAACCCAATATATCCAAAATGTTGTCATTTCAGCATGTACTCAATATAATCATTATTAAGATACTTTACACTCTTTTTTTTCTGCCAAGTCATCAAAATCGAGTGTGTATTTTTCTCAATTTGGATTAGCCATATGTCAAAGGCTCAATAGCCACATCTGGCCAGTGGCTAGCACATTAGATAGGTGGGAGGACAGACTTAAGTTTTCTCAAAGTGCATGCATGGCCTGGCCCAACCCTTTAATTGGTCACTAGATTGCACTCCCACCCCTCAGCAGAGCCACGCACAGCCTGTTTTGTCCACCAGGGTCCACAGGTTATCATCCATTTGGAGCACCCCTCGGAAGAGTCCTGACAGTTGTGACCACGCTCTGGAAGGCCAGCCCATCCAGTAGTCATCTGTTAGAAGCTAATGAGATGGGTGTGTTGCCCATGAGTTCACGGGGGGCTGGAGGGTCCCTGTCACTCACACACACACATGGGGAGAGACACGCTGTTTCCAAGCTCCCCAGGCAGGGATTCGACCCACCTCCAAACCACCTGTCCTCATCGTCATTGCTCATAAGGGAGGCTCAGCCCTCCCCAAACACTGGCCACTTTTACAGGCACATTCTATTTTCTTAAATGATAGATGTTCTCATCTAAAATGACACTCTGGCCAAGAAGTTGCTATCCCTAGGAAGATGCTGTTCCTAGTCCTGGGACTTCTCCTGAGTCTCCAGGCCACTCTGCAGGGACATGGGCTGGCTGGGGCAGTGGCCGAGTCCTGCAAGATCATCCCTGCAAGGTTCTCCAGACTGCCGTCTCTTACTTATCTCTAAGTTTCTGCCCTCATACCCTCATCTCCAGGCTGTGCAGCTTCCTAGGAGTTTTCCCCATGGGACCTGCCTGAGGAATTGCTTCCTGCAGCCCAGCCCAGGTGGCTCCTTCAGGCTCTACAGAACACCCTCCCAGGCCACAGGAATGAGGGTTCTCACTTGGACCTGGCTGTCCCCAGAAACCAGGATACGGCCCTCCCTAGTGAGGGCCACTTTTGTCTTGGCTGCTAGGGCAAATCTTGAGTGTCCTGCATTTTTTAGTAAAGGTACAAAGTTTTCACCAACTTGTCACCTGGTCACTTTGAGCCACCCAGGAACTCAGCAAAACACAGAATACTGGATGAGGGCTGAACATCGACTGGGCACTAACATGGCTACTTCCCTGTTAGTCAGTCTCCGGTCTGACCCCCACAGACCCCAGGAGCCTCATTGGGAAGGCATGTCCGTCAGGAAGATGCCTTTGGAATTCCTGCCTCATCTGACTCCCAGTGTGGCAGCCGGCTAAGTGTCTGCACGTGTTAGCCAAGAGACACACATTGTGCCCAGATCCGCCCCAGGAAGTTGGACTTACCCCTCCTGGCTTGCCTGATCTTTGGGCTCAGCATATTTCAGAAGCCGCCAGGCCAGCGTCCTTGTGCCGATCATGCTGTCATCCACTTCCCTTTTCTCTTCCTCTTGCCCAGTTGCCCCTCCTGCCCCGCTCGGGCCCCCATGGCTGCTTGGCTTTACCGGCGAGACTCCCTTGGCTCCCTCTCCTTTGCTCCCGACCGAAGGCTTGCCTTGGACTACACGAACCTCAATGCATTATTTATCCATCCCAGAATTAATTCCCATCCAAGCGAACCATGAAAAGGCTCGGTAACGGCTGCTGATCACTCTCGGGGCCAGGGCGGGGCGGCCTGGCTGTCCCTCGGCCCCGGGGCGCACGCGGCACTGCTCATCCCGGAGCCGGCGCGTGGGGCTGGGCTCCCCGCGGGCGGACGGGCGCGGCGCGTCCGCGAGCTGGAGGGCGGTACAGCCGGGGCCCAGCCGCGGGCGGGTCGGACGGCTCCCGACAGATCCGCCCACTGAGCGGGGAGGGCCAGTCCAGCGCGCGCGCTGGCGGAGGGGAGAGGAGGCAGGGAATACCCGCCGAGGCCCGCCTGTCCTGGCTAGGTCCCCGGGGACAGCGCTCTTGGCGGGGGGAACGTGCAGGTCCGTCTAATGGGACCTGCTCCGCCTGATGTCTCCTGCAGGCAGGCGGTTTAGGAACTCAAGGTTCAACAGTGAAAGACAGGCGTGTCTTAGAAGGAGCTTGCAGCCTGGGCGGTGTTCACCTCCTTACTGGATGGGCCCAGCAAGCAGAGGGATGCGTGTTAGGAATGTCTCTGCTGCCTTAACAAGGTGAGAGGAGTCAGGATGCACACGAAGTTCAGGGCCCGCACTTAGTAGGATCTCAAAAACTGTTCACTGAGTAGTGAATCTGCTAACTGTTTAATACTAACAACTCTAAAGAATGCATAGCGGGGCTTCTGGGGAGTTCAGCCTCAAGAGCCTAAAAATTGCCCAAGAAATGCAGTCACACTAACAGCTATCATTTATTAGGTGCTTACTATGTGTCTGGCATTAGGCTGGTGCTTTCTATTCCATATGTCACATACTTCTCAAATTCTCCGAGGCAGGTGCTATTGTCGTGGCTTTGCAGATAAAGAAAATAAGGCACATAAATGTTAAACAACTTGCCCAAAGTCATACAATACAGTCAGGATGGGAATGTGAATCCAGGGCTGTGTGTCTACAGCTGATAGTTTTCTATGATGCCAGTCTCTCTAAATCCCTAAATTCCAACCAGTTCGTGTGAGCAGTTTTTGACTCGAGAGCACTCAATGAACTTGTTGGATGGTGAGGACCAGCCTTTGTGCCCCTTAAATGACCCCATGAGAGGTTAGGCATTTGTGCCTGGGGCTGGGTTTTTTGTTTTTTGTGTTTGTTTTTTGAGCCTGAGTGCTGTGTGGACCTTGTAACAGTTGAAGATGAGGGGTCTCAATGATGACCACTTTGCTTTGAACAGCCATGCTCCCTCCCTGATCCTCAGAGTGCCCCCATGTCTATTGAACCCCAAATGTCCTATTAATGTGGAATCAACTCTGGCACCTGGATGGGCAGAAGTTCTGGGGGCTAGGGGTCTACTGGGAGGCCCTGCAGCAATCCGTGCTAGAGAGGACAAGTCTGGCCTACAGAGAGGAGGAGAGGATTGCAGAGGTCAAGGACTCACCAGGATGTGGGAGGTCCAAAGGCCAGGTTGCAGGGAGAAAGCAGAGTGCCTGGAGACAAAGCTGTCTTACTCAGCAACAAGTCACTTTTTCTGGCCCTCGGCCACCCCTCAGAAGAGATGAATAAGTATTTTGATATAATATCCAAGGCTTTTCGTGGCATTGCCCATGCCTTCGTCTGTGACCTATCTCCTGGGCATGCTACCACACACAGCCATGTGCACGTGCAGCCCGTGTGCCCCTGTGCCTTTGCACCAGCGTCTCCCTCTCTCTGGAGTGTGCTGTCTCATGGTTTCAGTTACACAAGCCTGATCATTCTGAGCAAGTTCCCTGTAAAACTCTCCTGATTCTACCACCAGCAGGAGCCATTAAACACTTCCCCAGGGCTCTTATCTGTGTCTCACAGACTGCCCAACATCCCTCCAGCACTCCCAGCCCTGAGCCTCAGGCTGGACTCAGGCCACAAGCTCTATGAGGAATACTGGCTTGGGGGACAGATCCAAGAAACACCACTGAATGATGGAATTGCCCTCCTTTTCCTTTCAGACCAGGTAGAGGCCGGGTCAGGCTGGGACAGAGGCCACTGGGGAGCACTGGGGAGGATACAGATCTGGAAAATCTCATGTTGACATCAGGGTCACAGGGTGAGGTCCCGTGGTCAGTGACAACGTCTTGAGCAATCATGAAGCCCTGTGAGTAATGCAGCCTGGACCACGTCCTCCAAGCTAGAGGCACGAAAATGCCCTGAGGATTCAGTTTGGGTCCACTCACACTTGTTTTGGTTAAGAATCAACCCCCGGGTGCTTTTCCTGTGCAGCTGTTTCCCCCAATGACATTAAGTTGCTGGACTCACCCTCTTGATTTTCCTGGGATCAGTGTTGGATTCAGACAAAACCACAGAGGTTCTGGGCTCAAACCCAGAAGTAAAGCTGGGACCAGGGCAAGAGCTACTCTGGACTGTGCACCTGAGAATGATGGGGGACAGGGGTGGGGTGGGGACAACGTAGCTCTTCCTTTTCTCTGCCCTCAGACCAAGTTCCCAGGACTCCTCTGGATGAGGGGATCCATAGAGTCCAGCGGGAAGGGACATTAGTGTCCCCTCCTTCTTGCTGTTTACCAAGCCTGTACCACAGGGCCCTAGGAGCCCCTAGGTCCCTCTGAGGCTTCAAGGAGGGAAGGTGGGATGAGGACAAGAATGGGGCAAGGAGATCTGCTGAACATGGTGACCTCTTGCATAAGTTTTTGTTTGAAGGAACAGACTACTCCCCTGACTTACAGACAGGAGACTGAGACCAAGGCAGAAAGATACAGGCCTCACGTAGAAGTAGAGACAGAGAGATGGCCTCTTTCCCGTTGCCCTGCCCCTGCCCCAGTGGTCCTGGGTCTCCCTTCTCCAGTTCCCTGGCATGCATCATTTCAGCATTTCCTAACGCTGCTGTGGGCCAGACTTGGCTAGGTGCTGAAGGGTGAGTGGAGAGGTTTGGGAGGGTAGAACTCTTCAAAGGCATCCGCTGGAATGCACACCTCTCGGTCAGGCGGTCACCCAACCCAGTGTCATTGACCAGAGCCAAGATGGCTTCACGTCAGTGGTTCTCAACCTTGGCTGCATGTTGGGGAGCTTTGAAAACTAACACCTGTGTCCCATCTGCCATTGGGTCCTATATAATCTGGCATGTAAACTGGTCACTGGGAGTTGTAAAAGCTCTTCTGGTGATCCAACATGTGACCAGGGTTGAGAACCACGACTTTAGGAGATAATTGCATATCTGTGAGCTTGGGGACACCAGAGGCGGTCTTTGCCTGCTGTCATCCCAAGGGAGTCTTCTCAGGGACGGACACATTTCGCCAATCTCCCACTCAGAAAATGGAAAGGGGCCTCTATCCCAAGTTTCACCGGGAGACTGCTCCATTCCACACAGAGCCACAGGTACTGTTGTATGGCCTGTGCACTGTATAACGGTGTCCAGTAGAGGGGGGAGTAGGGCTGGGTTTGGGCTCTGCTGGCAAAGCTCTGTGTTCTAGCACCATTCGAGGGATCTGCTGGCAGGAGGGTGAGCCTTTCTCTATTTTTTACCGAGATGTCATATAGATAGCAGAACCCTGCTCCCCTGTTCCGGAAGCTGTAGGGAGGACAGAGTGTGCTCTTCTGGAGGCAGAAGGAGAAAACACCGCGGTTGCAGAGTCTGAGATGCCTGCGCAGCAGTCACCAGCACCAGTGTCCCCTGACTTCCTGCTTTTAGTGCTCTCTGTCCCTGTTGCCAGGAGGCTGACGCTGCGGCTCTCTGGCACGTCACTCCTGTCCATCCCAGTGGTGTGCTGGACCAGCTGGCCAGTAGCAAAAGCCAGTGAGAGCTGATAGCTAAGTTTTCAGGAATTTGGCAATTTTAACAGACATCATTAGAAATTACATGTTATAAGCTTAATTTTATAAACAGTGAACTAAATTATATTAAAAACAAAGGGAATACACACTCAACACACATCACTTCCTAATTATGTTCCTACATTTCAATAGTGTCTACATTCTTAAGGTTATTTGCACCTTTTATAAATGCATGGTGAAAATACTATTGTGAGGGTCGATTTTGTATGTCATATAAATATATATATTTAGATATATTATAAATATGTTATAATACATTTTATATCTATATCTATCTATCTATCTATCTATCTATCTATCTATCTATCTATCTCTCCTGTTGGTTCTGATTCTATGAAGAACTCAATTGATCTATATATTGCAGGGCTACTCACATCTCTTGGCAACTCCTTGTTCAGCAATCATGCTGGTAGTTTGAAATTGGTGGTGGTGGGAGTATTTACATCAAGAAAATCAGTAAACGTTATCAATCAGGACTTAACATTTTTTCCTTCTAGGCAGCCGGTTGTTAGGTGTTTGCCAGCACACCTCTGACCATTTCCTCCCCTGCTGACTCCGTGCCCGCCGCCGCCTTGGCTGACGACTCTTTGCTGCGGGCAGAGAATGCTAGCTCTCCACCAGATCTGTTCTCCCCTCCTTCATGGGCATGCCCAGATACCCTCCATCTCCCAGCCTCCTTGCACTCGGTGTGACTGTGCCCTGGCCATTGTTTAGGAGAGGACATGATATGGCCGCCTCTAGATGTGGCCCACAGGACTCCTTGCCCTAACACTCCTCCATGCTCGGCTCCTTTTTCTGGCGCCATCTTGGAAGTCCACGCAGGAGAAGGGAGAAGCCCTGTAGTCTGAGCCCTGTAGTCAGCTAGTGAGGCCAAGCCCCCACTGTCAACCTCGAAGTATCTTGGATGGTTATGAAAGGGAGAGTCATTACCTAGTTGGTCCCCTTTGTTACTCTAGCTGAACTTCCCACCAGATATACCCTCTGGCTGCCCTTCTTGGCCTACCAGACTTGGATGTACCCTTTTGGGCCCTGTTTCGGGGTCCCTTCCCTGCTCAGAGCCCAATGGTTAGAGTTCAGCACCTTTACTATCTCTCTCATTACCCATCCCTGAGGCCACAGGAACCTTCTAAAAGGCCTCTTGCCAGGGCTGATGAAGACCTTACCCATAATTTAAATATATAAAATTTAAATTACCCATAATTATTACCCAGGATCAACCCATAATTTAAAAATTAACCCATAATTTAAATATTATAACCCATAATTTAAATATAAACTATAAACAAAACTTAACAGTATGCTGAATTTAAAGTATTCTTTCTAGATTTTTTAATTGCATGATCGTGTGGGATTCATCAAAGGTGAACTTTTCTGCCACTTTGGTGGCCTTGCCTTGCTGGTACTCTGAACGTATCCTTGGTTAGCCTGTGGGCACTTGGGTGTTGCAAGACTCACTGTCCCAGAGAGCAGGGCGTCTTGCGTGGCCCACTGTCCCTGGCCTCAGTCCTGTTGCCTTAGGCCCAATGTCTGTCTCTGTCCTTGGCCCAATGCCTCCTTCAGATGTTTAGCTTGGCTTTCAATTTCAGTTTTGGCCACACACTACAGCCCAGGCCCCCAGAATGGATCTAGAGCCCTGGACTCCTACTTTTCTGGGTCTTTGGTGCCCAAGGATCCTGGCCAGAGAATCAGGACAAAGATGCAGAATCCAGGACTGGGCATTGTAAAACCACCCAGGCACACCAGGCCAGAGTAAGAGGGTTGAGACCAGAACATGGAGGCTTGGCTTGGAAAGCCCCTCAGTTGTGACTTGCAGCCTGGGGCACGGTGTCTGGAGTCTTGTAGCCCTAGGGTCACGTGTTCAGGAGTGGGGTGGGAAGGGAGTGTCAGAGTACCACGTCAGTGTCTCTGCCAGCACTCTGGGGAGCTCCAAAGTAGAAGGCCCAACAGAAGGGTCTGGCTTTGGGTGGAGGTGGTCAGGGCTGTGTACTGCCACTTTCCAAGGTCATTGGCTGAGGACCTTCTCGAGAAGAGAAGGCCACCGCTGCCTTGCATAGTCATTGGCTGGGGGCCACCCAAGAACAGCATGAAGTTGGCTTGAAAGCTGAGGCTGACCCTAAAAGAGCTAAGAGCTAGTGGCTGTCAGCTGATCCCACTCCCTGCAGCCCTGATCCTGGGCAGTGAGTCCTTTCTTGAAGGGGCTCTGAGCAGCTAAACTATGTCTACCACATGGGGTTTCTATGGAACACAAAAGCCTCATTTTTAAGCCCCTGTAAATGTTGGGTTCAGACAAATACTACTCACTTAAGAATCTTTACTTGGCCAACTGTCTTCTGGGCTCCCCATTTAATTGGGAAGCTTTCAGACAGAGATTTTATTGAGCTGCTAAGTCTCATTGCGGGTATCTTAGAAGGGGAAGCTTCTGTTAGAGAGTATGTGGAACTAACAATGGGATAGCTTTGCTCTGAGTATGTGGTTTCCCTCCAGGGCACTACAGGCAGGGCAGGAAGGACCCCATCCCACAGGTCTGATACCTTGGGCCAGGCAGTATCCTGTGCTGAGCTCTTGCTTGTGGCAGAGGCTGAGAGGAAAAAAGAATTGTGACCTCAATAGTCCTGGAAATATGGTATTCTGAGTCCTGGAAATATGGTATACTGACGTTCCAAAGAGCTGTCACACCCTTCCCCTGAAGCAGTGGGGGGGGGGGGGGGCGGGCACCCAGTGGCAGGACAACTGCCTACCCAAGCATCAGCCTGCCCAAGCCCAAATGGCAAAAACTGTCCTCACTTGGGTCCCTCAAGGAAGCAGGTCTGAAGTGCTTTCCCCTCTCCAAAGAGTCAGATTTTAGAAAATGGTGACTCACTACTTTGGTCAGTTTCACATTATTGGAAAACAAGTCTTCTCCCTTGTGAAAACACCTGCTTGTTGTGGAAAGTCAGGCCTTGGGACAGATGGAAAGAATGGAAATTTCCCAGATGCCTTCTCTCTCAACTCACACCTCTCCCCAAGGTCAGGGCTCTCCCCTGCACAACAATCCCTGCCCCCTGCTCCTCTCCTCTGGGCAAACCAACCCCTTCCCGTGGCACAGAACCTCCATCTACTCTTCTAGACATTTGCCTTCCTTTTGCATCTTTAATCCCTCTTTCCCTCACTGGCTCTTTTCTCCAAGTTGACAAAATTACCCAAGACTCCCCTGCTCTCAAAATTATACCTTTTCTTCCCCTCATTTGTAATGATGGAATGGAACTTGTTTTGAGGCTGCAAAACATCTAGCCCCTTCCTATCATGGGGGACTCTCCCGCCATCTCCCTCTTTGAAAGCTGTAAGGAACAGATCTGCTGTGTCCCTGCAGGCAGTCAGATGTGGCCAGGTGACCTAGGCTCAGCCCATTAGATGCCCCTGCCTGGTTTTTGATCTAATCTTGAGTATCACAAAAAAGTCTGAGAGATGGTTAGAATGGACTTCCCAGTCCTAGCGGCAGTGACAATGTCCTGCTGCGACAATGGTGCCTTCCAGTATGGCGGAGATATCCTGCAGGGGTGTCTTGCCTACACTGTCCCGCAAGAAGATAATCCTCATGCTTCTTACTTTTAGGCCCTTTGGAGCCACCGAATCTTTCTTGTTCATTTTGCGAACCTAGTTCTCCAGCTCCCAAAAGATTTTGTAAATAAATCTCCAATATACTTCTGATAAATTCCTTCTTCTGGCTTTAGCTGGTTTCGGTTGCCTTTCAGTGACCTGCAGCTCACAGAATTCTAGCTGATGCCCATGTCATGCCTCTCAGCCCATGTTTCACCTTCCTCTCCTCTCTCACTTCCTAATCTTCCTGACTCAGCACAGATGGTGCATCTCCTCCGTATCCGTTCTCTCACAGACGGTATTTCCTTCCTTATTTCCCCAATTATGCCACCACGCTAATCATCTCATGTCTCAGCCTGGAAACCACAGACTGTCCTTCCAAACCATGGCTGCAGTCTTCTGCAGCCTGTCGTCATGTGTCCTGGGTGAGGCTCTTGTGGGTTATGACTGACAGTACTCTCAGCTCACCCAGAAGGCACAGCTGGATGGGGTCTCCCCATTCCAAGACATACTTCTTTCTAGACTTTTTTCATCCTTATCTGTTTCAAAATCCAACTCCTGTCTGGGTGTACCCTTTGTTGAGTATCTGGTACACACACACTACCTTACTTCAACCTGAAGTGGGTGATATATTTAACTGCAGTGCTGGGAAAAACAAAACAAACAAACAAAAAAAAAAACAAAAAAAACAAAAAAAACAAAAAAAACAAACAAACAAGAAACCTCTGTCAACCAAGAGTTCAATATCTGATGAAATTATTCTTCCAAAATGAAGGAGTGATGAACACATTCCCAAATAAACAAAATTGAGACAGCTAACTGTTAGCAGACCTGCCCTACAAGAAACGTTGTGGGGATTCCTTCAGGCTGAAGTGAAAGGACACTAGACAGTAACTCAAATCCACGTCAAGAAGTAAAGAACACCAGTAAAATATATAGGTAAATATTTAAGATAGGACTGATGTATTTTTCTTTGTAATTTCTCTTTTTTTCTTATCTGATTTAAAAGATAACTGCATAAAACAATAATGATAAATTCATGTTGATGAGCACACAGTGTATAAAGCACACAGTGTATGAAGGTGTAACACTCACATAAGTACATGTGTGGGAATAGAGATATCTAAGAAAAGTTTTTGTATACTGTTGATATTAAGTTGGTATTAAATCAAACCAGATTGTCATAAATTAAGATGTAATCCCCAACGCAGCCTCTAATAAAATAACCCAAAAATACATAGTAAGAGAAACAACAAGGGAATTAAAAGAGTATGTCAGAAAATATCTATTTAACACAAAAGAAGTCAGTAATTAAAGATTTGAGGCACAAAGAAGATATGTGACACAAAAAAAAGTAGCAAAGTAGCAAAAGTTAATCCTTCTTTATCAGTGATAACATTAAATATAAATGGGTTAAGCTCTCCAATTAAAAGTCTGAAGTGAAAGGATGGATTAAAAAGACATCAACCATATGCTGTCTAAAGAGACTTATAGTAGCCCTCTTTATCCATGGGGGATATGCTCCAAGACCCCCAGTGGATGCCTGTAACCACATAGTACCAAACCCTATATGTACTATGTTTTCTCCTATACATACATACCTATGATAAAGTAGGCACAATAAGAGAGTAACAACAACTAATAATCAAATAAAACAATTATAACAATATACTATAATGAAAGTTATATGAAGGTGGTCTCTCTCTCTCTCTCAAAATATCCTGTTAGACTGTATTTACCTTTCTTCTTGTGATGATGTGAGATGATAAAATACCTTTGTAACGAGATGGAATGAGGTGAATGACATAGGCAATGTGACATAAGGTTTGGCGACTATTGTCCTTCTAATGATATATCAGAAGGAAGATCATCTTCCAGACCACGGTTGACCGCAGGTAACTGACCCTGGGGAAACTGAAACCACAGGTAAGGAGGGGCTATTGTCCTTTAGCTTCAAAGACACATATAGGTTTAAAGGAAAAGGACTGAAGAAGATATCCTGCACAAACAGTAACCAAAGGAGAGCTGGAGTGGAGTACTAAATTCAGACAAAATATACTTTAAGACAAAAATTATGACAAGGGAGAAAGAAGGTCAATATATATTAATAAAAGAGCTGATAAATCAAGAAGATGTAACAACTGTAAACATATATTCACCTAACAATAGAACACCAAAGTTCAGGAAGCAAAAATAAACTCATGAGAGAAATAGTGCAAAAACAGTAGTTGCAAACTTTAATATCCCACTTACAGTCATGGATAGAACAGCAATGAGGAACACAGGACTGAGGACTTGAACAACACTGCAAACCACCTAGACCTAACAGACGTTTGTAGAATACTTTGCCCAAGAACAGCAGAATACACATTCTTCTCAAGTGCACATGGAACACATTCCAGGACAGACCAAATGCTAGACCACATAACAAGTCTCAATAGATTTAAAAGGATATCTGCTCTCACTGCTTCTAGTCCACAGTGTGCTGGAGATTCTAGTCAAGGCAGTTAGGGAAGAAAAAGAAAGAAAAGCATCCAGATTAGGAAAGAAGAAGTGAAACTCTCTCTGTTCACAGATGACATGATGGTGCACACAGAAAATTTTACGGAATTTACTAAAAAACTATTAGAATTAATAAATGAGATCGGCAAGATTGAAGGGTAACAGGGTCAACATACAAAAATTAGTTGTATTTTTACACACTCGCTATGAACAATCTGAAAATGAACTCATAAAAGAAAATGATTCCATTCACAACAGCATCAAATAGGACAAAATATACAGGGATAAATCCAGTATGACAAGTGCAACACTTATTGTCGGAAAACTAGAAAACACCATTGAGAAGAATTTAGCTGAAAAGATCTAAATAAATGGAAAAACATCATATGTTCACTAGTTGTAAGAATTAACATTAAGATGGCAATACTCCCCAAAATGGTCTACAGATTTGACACAATCCCAGATGACTCTTTTGTAGAGATTGACAAGCTGATTCTAAAATTTATATGGAATTGCAAGGCACCCAGAATAGCCCAAACATGTAACCTGGGCATCAAGCCCCAGCACAGTGGTTATTTTGGTCATAGCACAGGGAGATGCCTCGTCATGGATGTTGACTTCAACGTTAAAGTTAGTCCTAAATGTCTTTGTTGACGGGTAGAGGGGGGGCTCCCTACTTTGTACCCTAACCACTTTGTCCCCTACCTCTGTGGGGGAAGCAACACTCCTTGTCTCTACCACAGCTTCTGGGTTCATCCATCTTCCCACCCGAGAGGCCAGCTCATCCCACAGCATGGCTCCCAGCCGGTGCATGGTGGCTCTCTTGCGAGTACTGGAGGCTAAGAATTGAGCAGGAGGATTGGAATGATCTAGGCAAGAGATGTTTAAGGCTCCACAAATGAAGTGAAATGGCAACGATTGCTGTGGCCAGGTGAAAACAGCCCTCACAGCGGGAAGTCAAGAGGATGAAGAGCAAGAGAACTGAGTCTGACTCCTGGCTCCACCAGCCTTGATCTGAATTACTCTGAGCGAGTCCCTTACCTTTTCTGTACCTGTTCCTTCTTCCATCAAATGGAGATGTTAATTTCTTTTCTACCATTGCAAACGGGCAATACTAAGGTAGGAAGGCTGCGTATGTGGGAGCTCTTTGCAAACTGCCAAACGCTATATAAGGACACGTTACCAGAGTGTGTATAAGCATCCGACTCTGTGTCATGATGCGCAAGAACCAGCTGTGCACTGACAACCCAATAAACTCTGTGAAGAAGCACTCCTGGCTCATTCTTTCCCAACATTTTGGCCCAGAGAGCTGTATCCTCATACTGGGAGGTAACGGATATTCCTGCAATATTACATAACCTCAGGAATAGCTGTAATGAAGTTTATGTTCTTACCGATGCAGGTAACGCTTACTTGCACTGACCATTAAAAGAGTTTGCTCGCTAGCTTGTCGTTTACTTTGACCTCTCTGTGAGTCTTGTGTTTTGGTCAAGAATTTCAAGCTTTTCCAAATGTGGCTTCTCTGTTTACAGCTCTGTGTTACTCAGCAGGCAGTCTCTTGATGTAAATACAACAGGGAGAGGAGGGGGGAGGTGATTTCAGAGGAAGTGAGATGGCGGGTACACTCGCCATGCCCGTGGCCAACAGCGTGCAACTGCTACAGCTCGGCACACACCGAATACCAGTGCCGAGGGCTCATGGCCCCCATCCACCCTCTGCAGACCCAGTGTTCCGATGAGCTTCTATCACCCGATCAGTTTTTTTTCTTTCTTGGTTTCTGTTTGCTGGGTGATGGGAGGTGATGTGGTAGAACAGGCAGAGCCTGGGCTTTGGGATCAAAATCTGGCCCCACCATGCTCTGGCTGAGTGGACTGAATAAGCCATTTCATCTCTCGGTACCTCAGTCACCTCGGCTGCGAAATGGGGGCAGCAACTGCCACCTCCCAGGGTGGCGGTGGAGATTAAATGAGATCAGGATTTAAAGCAGGTAGCATATGCTCGGTACATATTTGACCCCCCACAAAATGTGGGTGTGTGGCCTCCTGTATGCCAGTTACTACACAGGTAACTGGAGAAGCAGGGCTACAGCTTTTAGGAGCCTATAATCTAGTGAGACGGGGGAGGGAGACATATGAAACTGCCAGTCCTCATACCTGCTCACACGCACAAACGCTCACATGCACACACATGCATATACTTACACACACACACACACACACACACACACACACACTTGCACACATGCCTACACTCATGTGTGCGCATGTTATACTCGCATACATGCACGTGCAAACACATGATAAACTCGTATACACGCATGCACACTCATAGTACACACTCACACTCTTACGTACACGCTTCACACCCACACTCACACACACACATTCTGTCCCAAGCACACGATCACGCTCAGGTTCAGACACAGTCTCACACTTCCCGCCCACGTGTGCATGTGTATGTGCAGACTGGCGCACGCCCACAGGTTCCCCCTCACACACATGTGTGCTCACCGTCATGAAGCCACATGTTGTGACTGCCCCGGAAAACACTCGAGCCCTGCTGTCCAGGAGCCCCACTCCTCTGCCACCATCCGTTGCTGCCCAGCGTGGAGATCTGTGCTGACTTGGGGGTAGGCTCGTCACCACCAATGTGTGGCACATGTCTCTGCCCCTTCCTCATGCACAATGTTTACTCTCAGAATATACTGACTCTGCTCGATAACATATCAGCCCCCTTTCTAAGAGCAAAAGCCTCCGGTCCTGAGGTAGTTACTTGCAAAATGTGCTCCTGTGGGCCCCATCAGGGATCACAGGCCTGCGGACCTAGCCTGGACACCTCTGGGGACTTCCTGGTTCTGCCTGGTCCTCCTACTATGAGCTCTGCCTTCCCCTCCTGCCTTCAAACGGCCTGCCATGGACCATCTGGGCCATGGACCAAGGGGTCTTACGAGTGTTTGCTGCTCTCCATCTCCCCCAACTGGTCACCCAGAGCTCTGGCCAGAACAGCCTGGCATCTGCCTCTGTGTAGCAATGTGAGGGAAGGCAGCATGGTAGCAGTTTTGGTTTAGCTCTGTGAGCATGTCTTAACTTTCCTTCTGGGTTCTTCCAGAAACCACATCATCCCTTGTCTAGCTTTGTGTCTCCAGAGACCTTAATAACTATTTATCGAATGAACGATTGAGCCATCTAGGGCAAATCTGCAACGGAAACTTGGTTGAAGGTTGGGATTGGTTATGGAGAGAGGGGTGTATCACTTTTGCCCCAAACACATTAAAGTGGACTGAACAACAGACAGCCCACCAGGCCCCTTGTTGTCTGGGTCAGGGGACACCTCTATCACTTGAGAACTCTTTGGAGCAAAAGAGTGGCCCTGCTGCTAAAGGAATCTGGTCTCATCATCAAGTTCCTGGTTCAGAGGAGCCCCGGTCCAGTCTCCAGGGGGAGGGGGAGCCTGGGTTAACACAGAAACTGCCACAGCAAGAATGTTTTGGAAGGCACATCCCGAAAAAAGGAACCTGGTTGCTCTCACATTTCTTAAGAGGAAGTCAAGTCAATCATAAAATACCACTTCCTGAAATGACTAGTGGTTGGAGTGTATTCTCGGTGTGAAATGAATTTCCCTAATTTGGGGTAGGCATGTGTATTTCTAGTTGTTCTTCTTGAATCAGCCTCTGCAGTCACACTTGCCTTCCGGTGCCAGGTTGGCCACTGGTGAGGGGAGTGGCCCTGGACAGATGAGTTAATCTCTCCATGCCTTTGTTTCCTCTTCTTCAAAATGGGGACATGAATACCAGCCAGGACTGTCGAGAGGATTGAATAAGAGCATTTATGCACATCTCTTTGGACAACCCAGGAAAATTTTGATGTTAAGTACCTGGTCTCTGAACTTGAGGCCCTAACCCAATGTTCTGAGTCCCATGCAGTTGAGGTCTTTTCCCTCTACAGATAACCTTTCTCTTGTGGAAAACGCAGGGATTGGACTAGATAACTTCGATGGCATCTTTCAGATCTGAGAGAACATGTTGGGTCAACAGAAAGGTAGCCATTTTGAGCCAACTCCAAGAAAGATTAAGTTCTCATGTCGCCAAAAGAGAAGCACGTTGAGCAGTTTGGTCAGGGTGAAAGGATTCTACCGCATTCTAACCCTAATGGGAGGCCTGGCTCCTAATAACAATGTTGCTTCCCGGGGCGCCTGGTGGCTCAGTTGGTTAAGTGTCTGACTCTTGATTTCAGCTCAGGTCATGATCTCAGGGTTCACTGACAGTGCAGAGCCTGCCTGGGATTCTCTCTCTCCCTCTCTCTCTGTCCTTCCCCTGCTTGTGCTTCCTCTCTCTCTTTCAAAATAAATAAATAAATAAACATCAAAAACTTGCAAAAAAAGTGTTGCTTCTCTGTAAATAAGGTTGATTCGAACTAATTTGGATGTAAACTTTAAAAAATAAACAACAAAATTAAAAAAATAAATAAGGATGATTCTCAGGTAACCACACCTGAGCCACTGTATTGAGAGAAGTGTAGGAGAAATATCCACACAAAGCACATGATGTTTTGTGACTGTCATGCTCTTCTGGTATCTGGTCACCAGAGGTCTTTTAGAAGGAGTCAGTCCAAGGAGGCCTTAGGGGTCATGGAAATTACTTAGACTTAGGTCCAGAAGACCTGAGTTCAAATTCATCGCCATGCCAATGGGTAGCTCTGGGAACTGGGATCAGTGGCTTGTGTTTGCTGAGCCTCAGTTCCCTCGTATGTAAAACAGGGACAACAGGGCTGTGGGAAATTAGACAACACAGAGGAAGTCCTGCGAACGAGCCCCTTTTCCATGACTCACCCCTTCACAGCAGGGATGAATATGTTATGATCAAATCACATTTATGAGCTCACACGGTGGAGCAGGGTCTGCCAGCGTGAACTTTGGTGGAGCTGAGGGCTGGGCTGTGGCCTAACGGAGGTCATGCAGGGAGTCTGGGTGGGGCTGAGATCGAAGTCCAGGTCCATCTGTCTCTGGGACTTACATCCTAATCATAACTCAACACTGCCACCAGGGCACGTTGCAGTGCATGAAATGGCTTCAGAAATATGCACTTGCTATTTGCAATATGCTCAAGTTAAGGGCCATTCCTTCCGGTGCTGTTATTTGGCATTTCCACTGTGAAGTGCTTTCCTAACTTTCCTTCGGCTTAAAGATGGCTGATTTTAGCAGCAATTAGACCAGATGGTGCTCACATTGCCTTTTCTTGCAAAGGAGGGGACTCCCTCTGCACGCACACTCGCCCAGGAAGGCTTTGCTGGGCCTTCCTTCTGGCTCAGGCCAGACAAGGGAGAGAAGCTCTCGTTGTGCCTCAGCTTCAAGGCTCCCAGGAGGTAGTCTCTGCTCTACACCTAACCGCACTCAGCCACCCAGGGTCCTAACAAAGGAGAGGATTTATACGTGCACAGCATGTCACCTAAAACAGAAAGTGCTTCCCCAAATGCTTGGCTTACCTCTAGGAAATCTAGCCTCAGGAGAGACCCAGGAAAATGAGCATCCAATACTTAGAAGCAGCCGTGTCCCTCCTGTGATAGATTGATTGCAAAAATCTCCCAAATTCCTCAGCCCTCTCTGTATCCGTGAGAGACACGTGGCTCCATCACCCCAGATTTTTCCCTAGCGGATAGCCAGCAACCACCACAAAAGTGAGCGAGGCCATCCTTAACCAGCACCCCCACCATGGACTCCCCAGCCCCTGAGCACAGAAGACTGTGAAGGCCAGGAGACCTTGACCCATCAGCAAGAATAATTGCTTACTCTTCGAAGCTACTGAGTTTTATTGTTTGTTATACCGCAACAGCTAACCCCTCCTGCCCCCAAATTGCACCCAGTTCTAACACAGACTGTCCAACTAGGTCTGCTTGGTTCTGAACTTCTTATGCCTTGATTCCAGCCCAGGAGTCCTGACAGGGTGTTGGTGAGAAACAGGCTGGGTTTGAATCCTGACATCCCTACCCCCACCCACCAAGTCTTAGCCTCTCAGATCCTCCTTGGGATGAACGGATCCTTCTTGGGATCCTCCTTGGGATCCTCCTTGGGATGAGCAGCCCTCAGTGCTATTATGAAGACTTGGGAAGAAACAGATGAAGCTTAACATTGAGTACATTTTCTGTTTTTTTAAAAATTTTTTTAAATGTTTATTTATTATTGAGAGACAGGGAAAGACAGAGAGTGAGCAAGGGAGGGGCAGAGAGAGAGGGAGCCATAGAATCTGAAGCAGGTTCCAGTCTCTGAGCTGTCAGCACAGACCGTGACCTGAGTCTCGAACCCATGAACCATGAGATCACTACCTGAGTGGAAGTTGGACGCTTAACCGACTGAGCCACCCAGGCACCCCAACATTGAGTACATTTTCAATAAATGGTAGCTGCTGGGAAGTGTTCAAAGTTGATCTCAGTCACCAGTGTCCAATGATTTGGTCAATCGTGTCTATGTCATAAAACCTCCACGAAATCTGCCACACACACCCCGCCAATGACAAAGTTCACAGAGCTTCTGGCTTGGAGATGCTGAGATGGTGGCACGCCCGGAGAGGACATGGTTGCTCCGGGTGTCCCCCACCTTCACCCCATACCTTGGCTATGCATCTCTTCCCGTTGGGCTGCCCCTCAATTGTACCTTTTACAATAAACCGGTAACAGTAAGCCAAGCATTTTCGTGAGTTCTCTGAGCCATTTGAGTAATCATCAAAACTGAGAAGGGGCTTATGTGAATCCCTGAATTCATAGTCAAGCTGGACAGAAGTGCCTGGACAAGCCATTTGCAACTAGTGTCTGAAGTGGGGGCAGTTTTGTGGGACTGAGTCCTTAGCCTGCGGGATCTGTGCTAATTCTGGACAGCTAGTGTCAGAATTGAGTTGAATTGAATTGAATTGAATTGAATTGAATTGAATTGAATTGAATTGTTTTGATACCCAGTTGGTGTCAGAGAATCAGAGAGGGTAAGACAGATATCCAAGGCCGTTTTCCTCCCTCTAGATGTGAACCCTCAAGGCCAGGGCCTGTCACATTCTCTCCTGGGCCTACGCCCAGGACAAGGTTTGGGAGAGGGCAAAGAACCAGACATAGGGCAGGGGCTCTGGTCTATCCCAGGGCAGGGCAGTGGGGAGCATCTCAGGTCTGTGTCCATGGCATTTTTCTCCTCTCCCCACATTTTCAATTTTGGATATCAATCTCTGCCAATATCCCAAGGGACTTACAAGATTCCCAAATCTGTAATTCTGCACATACAGCATAAGAACCCCCTGGCGGGGCTGGGCATTTGGGCCCTGCTGACAGTGTACAAGGCTGAAGAGGTGCAGGAGGCTTCATTCAGGGCATGCTCTACGGTCTGGGCCTGGGGCTGGCCCAGCCTGGGAGAAGGACATGTCTGTCATTTGCAGAAAGGTACTGTCTAGCCTCAGGGCCCTGGCCCTATACTGTGTGATACTCCTGTGTGGAGCATCGATCCCAAGGCAAAGGCTTGAACACAGTACTCTATGATTCAAAGAAAGGGGCAATGACCAGAGGAGGCAGCCGGGGACTGACATCAGGCCCATTTCTCCTGCTTGGAGTGGGCATGTGAATCTGGTCTGACCTCTCTGTTCAGGATGGCCCTCAATGCACTCATACATGCACGCATATGTGTCCCAGCCATGCACTCATACGGTCTCAGAGCCAGCCCTGACAGCAAGGCGACGCCGTCCCCAGTTACCATTTGCTGAGCACGTACCATGCACCAAGCCCTGATATTATGGTTCACACATATTACCCTCCAAAGATGTTTTAATTCCTGTTTTAGGAGGAAAGAAAGGCCCGGAGGTGGTAAATATGTGTTCAAGGCCACCAGCGAGCGGGGGCTAAGCTGCTATCTCAACCCCAGCCTGCTGAGGCATCTAACACCAGGTGGCTCTGTCCCTTTCTAGGGCCAAGGACTAGGCACAGGAGTCTGCCAGATGGCACCTGTGTGATGAAACTGACTGCTTACTCTGTTGGCTCCACCCTCCACCCCTGGGGTCCCCAAACCACAGGTAGGCCCAGAAATCTGCTTTCAAGGCCTCTGATTCCTCGTGGTGACCCCTGTTAGCAAACTGAAAGGATAAAGACTTCCGGAAGTCATCAAATCACGGACTCAGTAATATCAGTTAAAGCATATTCATAACCAACAGGAATTCATCACAGAATGGGCTTAAACCCCTCCTCATTCTCCATGCAGCCCCCTGGAGTTACTTTCTTTGGTACAGGTAAGAGGTGGGGACAACAATCATATGTCTCGCAGGGGAGGGACAGAGCTCGTGTTGCCATCCATCAACCCCGGGGAGTCTGAGTGGAGAGAGGAATGCCACCCTCCAGAGGCAGCTGTGGCCCAATGACCGGACTCAGGGAGGAGCACACCGCACAGCCCTGACCCAGCACATTGGCCCCTGGGGGTGTATCCTTCAAATTCGTCACCTTGTAGAGAAAAGTGCATTCACGGCCTAGTTTATACCAGTGGGAATCTAGAGATGGCCTGTAGTGGGTTCTGCTATGCAACCCAGACGCCCCGAGGACTGATAGGCAGCCCTCAGCCTCTCCCTGTGGTGGAGATTTCCTCACCGCCTACCTAAGGTACCTCCCTTCCTGGGGGCAGCCGCCTCTGATGGCTGCTCAGTGTGGGTATGAAGGCCTGGCCTTCTCGCCCCAAGTGAGCACAGAGCTTGAGGTCCACCCCAGCCTCAGCTGGGTGGGCAGCTGACTGACGCCCTGTTGTACCTATGTCACAATCCAGCCTCCCCCTCAGCTCGGTCCTGCTTGCTGACTCCCCACAGCCTTGGTCCAGTGAACTTCCTCCATGCTGATCCCTACCTCAGAGCCACTGGACATAACTCATGGTATAGTCATAAAGTCCTTAATATACTCATTGGAGTTATTTTACATCCCCCGCCTTACTTTTTATTTATTTATTTTTTAATGTTTATTTATTTTTGAGAGAGACAGAGAGAGACACAGAGCATGAGAGGGGGAGGGGCAGAGAGAAAGAGGGAGACCCAGAATCTGAAGCAGGCTCCAGGCGCTGAGCTGTCAGCACAGAGCCCGATGCAGGGCTCGAACCCACGAACTGTGAGATCGTGACCTGAGCTGAAGCCGGACGCTTAGCAACTGAGTCACCCAGGCGCCCCCAAATCCCTTCCTGACAATTCCAAAATCTCTGCCGTGACTGAGTCTGATTCTGATACTTGGCTAGAGCTGCCTGGGGCTGGGTATTTACTTTCTCTAAGTCAGTTAGGTTCTGATAACACCCCATCGGGCTGGGCTCTGATTAACTAGTTTCTTCTGAGGTCAGGCCTTGTTAAGAACAGAGCACTCTCCTGGGGCACCTGGGTGGGCTCAGTGGGTTGAGTGTCTGACTCTTGGTTTCGGGGCAGGTTATGATCTCACAGTTTGTGAGTTCGAGCCCCATATTGGACCCTGCACTGATGGCATGGAGCCTGCTTGGGATTCTCTCTCTCTTTCCCTCTCTCTCGTTTCCTCCCCCACTTGTGTTCTCTCTCAAAATAAACAAATAAACTTTAAAAAAACAAAAAGAACAGAGCACTCTGGTGTATTTCAAAAATGGTTCCTTTTCCTCTCCTCCCGCTGACATTTACTGTGGGAACCTGGTCAAACTCTTGGTGGTAAATCTCAAGATACTGTGGGACTCTCCTAATGATTGGGTTTCCCCTGGAGCTCTTAACTCTCAGTTATCCACACCAAACCTCCAGCAATTCGTCAGTTACACTGCAGGTTTTGCTTTGCTGGCCCTGGTTCCCAGGGCGGCTTCCTATTACATGTGAATCCCTGCTGTAGTAAGTGGTGACTCCCTGTGCTTGCCTGTCTGTCCCCAGTCTTGGAGGTAGTGGTTTTCCCTGTGTCCTCCCTTCTCTTATGGATCCTAGAAGAGTTGCTGATTTTTCAATGTTTAGCTGGTACCTGGTCTTAGGACAGAGTGGTGACTTCCAAGCTCCTTACATACGCAACTGTCTAATACTTAGTTTATCTCTTTAGGCTGTCTTTTTTATTTTTTTTCTTGCTTTTTTAGCATGCTTTGTAATTTTTGGTTGGAAGCCATACCTAATGTATTGAGCAACAGAAACTGAAGTAAATAGATCTTAGTTTGAGGTTTTATGTTAACTTGGCTGGGCACTGTGCTGTGATTAACGTTTATCATATCTTTAGGTGCCAGAGGCTTCCATTTTTCTAGCTTCCTTATTTTCTTTTCTTCTCTACTGTCTTTAGGTTTCCCTAAGAACTCCTTCCTAAATAGATCCTGTGTCTTACAGCTCTTTCAGTTGCGACACGTGGTTATACTTGAGCCCTGCTGATGTGTTGGGAAGGTGTGAGGAGGAGAAGCATTTTATAATCTTGTCTAATCATCAGTCTTTTTGTGGGCCTGAGTCCCTGGGCTATGACCCTCAGAACTATTAAATAGGCCACTCTTCCCCTCACCCCCGGTGAGAGGGAAGTCTAGAGGAAGCTGGAGTTGGCGAAAGAACTTCTAGAGGAAGTTGGAGTTGGAAGGACTAGTTGGAGTCCTTCCACTAGGCTGCTGTGGCTCTGGTGAGATGTTTTACTTGGAGGGCAGGACTTTCTTATGGGTAACATTCTGGTCATGTTGCCAAGTGGTTACTTTTCCCTTTCCCTGTCCAAAACATACAGGAATTTTTCTTGATTCTTCATCTTGAGACTCTGGTGCAGTTCCTGGAGGCAAAACCCATGAAAGTGTTCTCCTCTCCCCCGCCCTGCTAATTCTGGGCTTCCAGGAGTTTCTCACTCTCAAGCGAATCCACACTCAGCCTCCAGAAGTTAGTCAAGTTTAGCATTTAAGTGTTCATACCAGATTATGATTCTAGTGGCTTCTGCATCAGGTAGACTGATCTTGGCTGTTATTTTACGAATTGCCTACGTCTTTAGATTTGAGGTGGTGGTTTGCCCTGTGGCTTGAATTTTCTGATGGGTCTAAGAAAAATCATTGATTATAAGTTCATTTATAGTCTTCCTTGTTGTATGGGTGGGAGTGACAATTTCTACGCTCTTCCCATGTCAAACTTCATAGCTGCTGCAGAATGACTATTCTTTTTCAAACAACTCCTACTGTACCTCCTACCTTCCTGTCTCTGGAAGATCCTGATTCACCTCTCAGAGGCCCTTGGTCCACATGGAAGACTTCGAAGAGCAGCTTCCTCTAGATCCCTCCATTAGATTCTAACAAGTGATGAATGAGCTCCAGGAAGTGGGCATTTTTATCGGTTTTGTTACCAGCTGTATCCCCAGTGCCTAGAACACTGCCTGGCACAATGATTGAGTGCTGAGTGGCCAAATGAACTACCAACCCTTCATTAGAGATCCCGTGAGTGAACTTCCCAGACTTGTCACCTTTAATGGCCCCAGCGAGCTTTCATCTCTATGACAGTCTGACTTTCTCTGGGATCCTCAGTTGACTGGTATTGGATTTGCATTCCCTGAATGCTGGAGAAATAAAATGGGGTGCCTGACTCCAAGTATGGGGTCCTTGTCCCCCTACACAGAGTCTCCATCAGGCACAAGCTGGTCATTCTGCTTTCTTTTCAAAAAATTACTATGGGGCGCCTGGGTGGCTCAGTCGGTTAAGCGTCCGACTTCGGCTCAGGTCACGATCTCGTGGTCCGCGAGTTCGAGCCCCGCGTTGGGCTCTGGGCTGATGGCTCAGAGCCTGGAGCCTGCCTCCGATTCTGTGTCTCCCTCTCTCTCTGCCCCTCCCCCGTTCATGCTCTGTCTCTCTCTGTCTCAAAAAAATAAATACAAAACATTAAAAAAAATTAAAAAAAAAAAATTACTGCCGTTAGCCAAATACTGCCCATTCACCCTTCTAGGTACGTCGTAGTACTATGTTTCCTGAACTCTTTATGGGTAGTTGGACAATGAGTTGACAATGAGTGTGGCATGCAGGACTTCCAGACCAAGGATTTTATTGCTGGCCTGAGACTTTTCTAGAGCTCAGTCGCTCCCTTCACCCCCTGGCCTGGCCACCTGCACCACGTGAGATCATTGTCTCATCAGCCTGGATCTTTGAGTCACTGTGATGGTCAGGCGACCCATGACTCAGTTACTGAATATCCTATCCTATCGGGACACAGACAGGTGGTCAGTTGAAGCCTTGAAAGAAGATGGCATTTGGGTCAAAGTCTGAAGGAGGTCAGTGTGTGAGTCACGTGGATGTCTGGGGGGAGGGGCACTTCAGAGAGAGGGCAGAGCACATGCAAAAACCTGGCACATCTGAGGAGTAGCAAGGAAGCCAGTATTGCTGGTGCCTAGCAAGTAGGGGACATGGGAGATGAAGTGACGGGTAATGGTGAGTCAGATGGAGTGCTGACACGGGAATCCACTGGGATGAGCTCAGCGAGTGACACTCATCAGATTTAGGCTTTAAGAGCCCCATTCCAGCTGCAGTATTAAGAAGAGATGGATGGGGGCGCCTGGGTGGCTCAGTGGGTTGAGCGTCCAACTTCGGCTCAGGTCATGATCTCACGGTCTGTAAGTTTGAGCCCCCCGCGTCGGGCTCTGTGCTGACACCTCAGAGCCTGGAGCGTGCTTCGGATTCTGTGTCTCCCTCTCTCTCCGCCCCTTCCCAGCTCAACTCTGTCTCTCTCTGTCTATCAAAAACAAATAAACATTAAAAAACAAATTTTAAGAAGAGACGGATGGGCTTCCATGGTCAGGGAGACCAGTAAGGACGTCTTTGTAAGAATCTAGGTGACAGCTGACTTCATACCCTGCTGCCACATCAGTCTTCCTATAAATAATTCTTCTTCTCCTGTTTTATTGGGATATAATTGGCACCCAGCACTGTATGGGTTTAAGGTGTACAACAAAACAGTTTGATTTACATCTATTGTGAAATGATCACTGCCATTTAGTTAACACCCACCATCTCATATAGCTACAAAATGAGAAAATCATTCCTTATGATGATAACTCTTAGGCTCTACTCTCTTAACTTCTAAATATATCACTACAGTCACCACATTGTACATTCCAGCCCTCTTGTTTACTACCTGTTTATCTTATAACTGGAAATTTGTATGTTTTGACCACTTTCTCCCAATTACCCTCCCCCCCACCGGCCCCACCTCCAGTAACCACAGATCTGATCTATTTTTCTTTGTTTTTGAAATTGCAAGTATAGTGACATATAATATTGTACATTTCAGGTGTCCTATAATTCTGATCCAAAGAGTCCTACGCTTACAACCTTCAATAGCTCCCTCTTGCCCATGAAAAAGAGTCTGACATAGTATGAACCTATCTCTCCTCCGCTGCTTCCCTCCCTATGATTTCAGTTCCTGTTTCTCTGAGTCTCCTATTCTCCCAGTGCACACTCTTGCCTCCCCATCTGGGTTCTTGTGGTTTCCTCACGTCCCCGCCATCCACAGCAGGGAGGGGAGAGGAGATGTTTCAGAGAAAGACCAAGTGAGCAAAGCCCGAGTTGGGAGGACGCTGGAGAGGGTTGTGATGGAGGATGGCCAGTCTAAGCTGCTCCCTGATCTTGGTCCTGAAGGTTAGCTTGTAGGCCAAGGAGCTGGGATCCTGAAGGGATGACCAGACTCAGAGCAGCCTTCCCTTTCCTTCTGGACTCTCTGGCTCAGCATGGGCAGAGGTTATCATCTTTCTGCCCACCGTGATTTGGACCTGCCATGGGGAGGAACCAGGGGGGTCAGCTAACTGGGGGAATCCAGCAGTCCGTGGGACAGAACTGGGCAGACCAGTGGGCAGCAGTGTGGGAAGCTGGGGAGCAAAGAGGCTGCAGGTGGTGAGAACGGGCAGGGTCATGCCACAGGAAACACTTACAAGTCGCGGAGCCGAGGGCGGTACTTATGGCTGGGTGACAGGTCTCCCCAAGTGGGAGACCAACGTACTGGCTGGCCTCTGGTTTCCTGGTATATGGCAGGTCCTTGACCTGACAAAACTCTGGGCAGAGTGAAGAAATGTACAGCAGCACAACTTTACCCCGAAGGATCTTCCATTTGCCCCCCAGTCTCCCAATTTAATTTCAGTTAAAAGCAAGCTCCCGCTCCCAAATGGGCTCCTCCAGAATCTATGGTGAGAGAGAGAGGAGAGAGAAGGGGGAGAGTCAGAGAGAGAGACAGAGAGACAGAGAGAGACAGAAAGAGAAACAGAAAGGGAGAGAGACAGAAGGGTGGACCCAGAGAGACCAAGGATGAGAAGAAACTGCTTCCTCTGTACTGCCCAACTTTCCTCTTTTTCAGAAGCCTTCTATGGAACAGCATGGCTGGCCCGTTTTTTACAAAGCTGCCGAGCTGTTGGTGGCCACATAATGATTTTAAAATTAAGTCTAAAGGAATGAAGTACTGATATGTGTTCCCATGTGATCCATCTCAAAAACATCACTCTAGACACAAAAGGACACATGTTCTATGATTGCATTTATATGAAATATCCAAAATTGGGAAGTCTTAGAGATAGCGAGCGGATCAATGGTTGCCAGGGCTGGGGGAGGTGGGGAGCCTCTGCTTAGCTGGTATGGGGTTTTCTTTTTGGGTGGTGAAAATGCTTTGGAACTGGAGAGAGGTGAAAGCTGCACAACGTTGTGAATGTGTGAATCACCACTGAATTAACTGTTCGGTTTAAAATGGTTAATTTTGTTGTGTGAATTTCACTGCCATTAAAAATTTAGTTCCATCAGCTTCTTTAAATTCAGGTATCTCGTGCCATATCTCATTTTTTCCCCCCAAAGAATTATCATCTCTACTCTGAAGCTGGGGGGTACGTATCTGCTATGCCGTGAAAATCTGGTGGCCAGAACCTTCCACAAAAGCAAGTGACTTTTCCTTTCTAATCAGATGATGCTATAAACCCAGCTGAGAGGAAAATACCTGGAGATTTTACAGCCCCCTAATGCGTTAGAACCAAACAGAACGAAGGGCTAATTTCAGCTGTTTCCCACCCCTATTGTAGAAAGGGAGACAGAGGCAGGATGTTAAACATTATGAGAAGTGTCCCGTAGCACGTGTCCAGCCCAGAGTCAGATCCAGGCGACCTGGCTTTGTGACCACAGAGCTTGACTCCTCATCCCTACAAATATCCACTCAGACGCCAGCAAGGGCTGCTGTGTACGGTCTGAGGCCTCCCAAGCTTCGGTCTAGTGGTTCCTTGGCCCTGGCTGCTTATGAGTTTCATCTGGGAATTAAAAAATATGCTGATGTCTGGAACCCACTCCAGACCAGCCTCCGAGTATTTAAAAATACCTGTGGATTTTTAAAAGCTCCTTCATGAGTCTAACGTACAGCAAGGTTGAAGACCACTGTCTGCATTTCTGCCTCTAGTATCTGGGATTTCAAGCACCATCTGATGAAGGTGTCCAGGTCCAGGGAACATGGAACACCATTGCACAGCGACCCAACCAGCACCCGCGTGATCCCCCCCAAGAAGCATCTGCACGACCACCCACACAGCACCTGCATGTGACCCCCCCCCCCCGAGGGTTGTTTCACTTGGCCTAAGTCACCTCCTGCCACTTTAATGGGGGCTACTGAACCATCTCATCGTTTCTGAATTAACTGCTTGGCTGGATGGCTTCCAAGCAGGATGCACAGCTTTCCCTGTGAAGGACCTGCCTCTTGCCCCCTCCGTCTTTGGGCACCGCGGTCCTTACAGATTCTGAATGTCAACAGAGCTTTGAGTCACTGGAGTCAAATCCCTCCGACAATCATGGTCATGTTGAAGGCTCTGTGTTTCAGGTAGACACAGAACAGCTCCCAAGTTCAGGGGTGAGGGCTGTGCCATCAGCCGGTGTCCAACCCTCGACCACAGATGCTCCTAGATACTTGCAGCCCACGAGGCCAAGACAGCTCCTCGAGTGACCCCATCTCTCAGCCTCAAGTGACCCCTATCTCTCAAACATGAAGCCCAGAGCAAAGGTAATCATACTCCACATAGAATAGAATAAAATTCTTACCGAAATATCTGGCTGCAAATGTTCTTTTGCTGGAAGCTGTCGGCAGCATAATGAAGCTGGCAGTCTATGTGCAAATTTCTTGTATATCCTTTTTATAAAGAACCAACCACATCCTCAAGCAGACAAGCTAATTCCTGTTTTCCAGTAACAGGAGATCAGCATCTATAGAAAAGAAATATATTTAGAATGCCCTTTATCTGGTGTTTTCTTGGATTTCAAACAAGAACCCGTGCCGTGAGGAATTAGTCCCTTAAATAGGAGTGTACCCAGGGATCTTGGAATGGCCTTGGGCAAGTCACGGGACCTTGTGGGTGTTAGTTCCTCAAGTCTGTAAAATGGGAACAATAATGACAACTACCCCTCAGGGCAAGCAGAGCATCAACAAGATGATGGCAGTAAAATAGCAAAGCCCTTCACACGTCAGATGCTTTGCTCCATCTTTTCCATCAGCTGACCTGGATTCAAAAGGAGCTGTGTTTTTTCACGCAGCCTAGAAAATGCTACAAACAGCAACCTGCAGGTACGCAGTGTGGCTCTCCTCTGGTGCGCACCACAGTCCTGCTCGTGGGGAGACTGAGGACGTGGTCCTCGTGCCCAGTCGGAGAGACAAACCCCCAAAGCACCCAGTGGCAGATCCTCAGCTCTGTGCTTTTGTTCAGTTTTTGTTCAGCAGCATCACTGCACGGTTTACGTTTGTGGAAAATCGAGAAGAAAATCCCAATTACAAAACGGCCAAGTGACATTCAGGCAGCCATCGACATCACTGACACAGTGGTCTTGGCCATCTCAGGGAAAGGCAGTTCCAAGGGGCGTTGTGATCCCATTTAAATACATACGGAGTTTATTCTCCATATTTATGAGGGTTGCTGGAGGGGTTGTGGGAGGGGGGATGGGTTAAATGGGTCAGGGGCACTAAGGAATCTACTCCTGAAATCATTATTGCACTATATGCCAACTAATTTGGATGTCAATTTTGAAAAATAAAACAATAAAATGAAATACATATGGAGTTTACAGGGGCGAGGAGCAACCCCTAGAAGGACAGCTACCAGAATGTTCTTCCTAATCCCCTTCTTGTCTCCTTTGCTCTCCTGCCTCTGCAGGGTTGCGCTTGTATCGTGTTTGTGATCACAGAACCAGTCCCTGTCATGCAGATAAAACAAGCGTGGCCCGCATTCATTGCGGGCAGATCCCTTCCACCCGCAGGATGCCGGAAAGCAGGGAGTCGGGCCATCACGGACACAGGAGGTGGAGGCAGGGCTGTGGGCTGCCAGATAGCACTGTCAGTAGGCTGCATCGGGACAGTGCCATCATGCTCCAGTCGTGGCCATCTGCGGATAGTTCCAGCTGCTGTCATTCTCTAAGGGGAGCATAGGGACCGTACAGAGGAATTGCCAAGTGGTGCCTGTGGGGAGGGACCGGGAGCAGCTGGCAGCCACGAAGCCACACGGCTTGAAGAGAGCAGCAAAGCCCCAAACCCGAGGCTGGGGTGGAGCCCAGCCAAGGAGCTACAGGAGCAGAGTGGCAAGCAGAGAACTCTGGAGCTGGGACCCACGCCGGAGACCCTCAGGGACCCAGAGTGACATTTCTTTGTGTTCTCTTAGCACACAGGACTGGGAGGGTGACGGAGGGGAGTGAAGAGTGACAGGAAGAAGCCCTTTGCATGACCTGGTGTAACAGGGGCTTTAGAATTAAAAACTCTGGGTCTGTGTCCAGGTTTTTTCTTTTTCTAATAGTATGAATTTGGACATGCTACTGAAATAGGGTTACCAGATTTAGCAAATAAAAATACAGAATGCCCAGTTATATTTTTAGTGTAAGTAGGTTCCAAAAATTGCATGGGACATAATATCTACTTTCATAGTATTAAAGGTATTCATTGTTGGTCTGAAATTCAGATTTAATGGAGTGTCCCATATTTTATTTGGCAACCTTATATTTATACCTTCTGAGTATCCATTATTATCTTTGGTCAAAAGAAAATAATCAAGTAAGAAACTTGCAGTTGTTGGAAACAAAAACAACAATTAAAATTGGCTTAAAACATAAGGGCAGATTTATTGGCTCCTTTAGTGGGAAAGACCTTATAACATGGACTTCAGGCCTGGTTGGATCCAGCAGCTTGATAATGTCAACCAAGTCTGGTTCCCTCCCACTCTCAAGTTCCCCTGTTTGTTTCCTGGGGTATCTGTTTCATCCACACCAATTAGGAAACACCAAAGTTTCCTTATTATTAAAAACGCTGGATACCAGCTTTAGGAGCTAATATTTTCTCCTTCAGGTCTAACAGGAAGAGAGAACATACCTTTTGGTGTCTCTCTTTGAAATGCTGGGAAGCTTCCCTTCCCTGCTTTCCCAAACATCTCTTGCCTCATGGCCTTGACCGGGCAATCAAATTCATCCTCGAATTAGTCCTGATGGCTGGGGAATGAGATGTACATATTGGCTAAACCAACCTGGTCTCATCCCAGGAGCTGGGTGGACTTGGCTTTTACAAGGTACTTGGGCTGGTATAGGAAAGGGACAGATGCTAGAATACATGCCAGGGCACTGTGACCAATGTGGGGAGAGGGGCTCCAAATACAGTGACTACTGCAGATTGCTGTAGGGATAGAATAGATGAGACTGACCTCATGTATGTGTGTTGTGGGGGGCGGGGCGGAGAAAGAGAGAGAGGGTGAGTAAAATGTTAGTTCTTCCCCTTGAACATGCTGATCACCCTTACTTTCTTTCTCAGCCCCTACCTTTCTCCTGGCCAGATGCAGGACCCAATCTCAGCTCTGCTATCACAGAGCAAAGAGGCCCTCCAGTGTGCTAAGCCTCTGTCCTGGCTGTGCCATGTGCCCTGGGCAGGTCTCTCCCCTCACTGGCCCCCATCTACATCAGGGGTGTGTGTGTGTGTTGGGTGGGGGGCGTGATTATACCAGGAGGGCTCTGGTTAGGGGAGTGACCTTTGCAGACCTCAGCCTGCAGTGAGGATGCCAAGGTTCCAGGGCGTGGGCGTTTGCTTTGGGGGAAACACGGGTGGAAGGGCAGATAAGGTGGGCCTTGCCTGCCAGCCTCGGGGAGAGGCGAAGCAATCTCAGGGGCAGAGGGGACAGGAGAACTGCTCTCCAAGTACCCAGCCTAGTCCTTTCCTTCCCCTCACCCATCATTCTTGGCAGCAGTGTTCAAGGGCAGGCCACATCCCAGGTAAGCTCAGTACAGCTGGGGCACTGCCCCCACCCCACCCCCTTGCTGAGCAGCACAGCACAAGGCAGTCCAGGGGAGCTGGGGGATGACTCAGCCAGGAACAGTTTGGTTGGTTCCGGCCACACGGCCAACCGGCTCATTGTGGGAGAAGGTGCTGGGAGCACCGGGTCCTCCTGGACTCAGGCCAGGATGCCCTGCACGGGGCATGCCCCGACCGGCAAACGTTATAAATAACGACAATGGCACTCAGTAGGCGCCGACTGTGGAGCAGATACATGAACCTGACAGTACGCCGAGGTGGACTTGTGAGTCACCCCATCACAATTGAACGTGGTGGAGGTGGGACATTCAGACCCACGGGGCTCGGGCCCTCGCTGCTCCCCCATCCTCTAGGGCGGCCGAATGGCCCCGCTGTCCTGCACTGGCCTGGGCACACGTTCACCTTGTGGCCCCTCGCTCATCCCCGGCAGCCTGGGGCTGCGCCTGCATGTGAGCCGTGAGAACGAGCACCCACCACCCGGCGGGCATCCGGGCCCAGGCAGGCAGACGTCCAGGAAAGCTGCCTGGGTGCTGCCGGCTGGGGTCTGCTCACCTGGGACCCGAGCCGGACACCTCCGTCTCCGCTGCCCTGGCGCCTGCTTGGGATCCTTCCTCTGGCACCGCCTGGAGGGAGCGCTCGGGCTCCCTGCCCCCGCTGCTCACCCTGTGGCCATGGCCGTGGCCTTGGCCCTGCCCCCGGCCCCCCCATGTGACGAGCGGGCAGGGGAGGCGGGCAGGACCAGGAGGAAGCTGTCCCGGCCCAACATCATCAGTCAGATGCAGGCTCCCTGGCTCCTCGGTGCCTCTGGGGACGCTGCGTTGCTGGCGGTCCTTGGCCTGGTAAGAGCCTGCGGCTGCCCCGCCTGAGGAAGCCTTGCCCCGCCAGGCTCACCTCTGCCAGGAGGGGCTGCGGCAGGCAGGCCCAGGAGTGCACGCCCGCCAGGAGTTCGACTTGGTGCAGCGCGCCCCCTGGCGGGCACCAGCAGGCACAACCTCACACTCCAGGGGCCCATGGCCTCACTCGCGGGGGGAGGGGGGAGCCTCTTAGTGGCTCCCCCTCACCTTCTCTGGGGTCACATGTAGGTAGGGTGTGGTAGGGTGTGTAGATTTCCTGGGGATTTCCACACGGAGTCTTCCCGAATTCTGCACAGCTGGCCAGTCTTGTGCCTTCAGTATGGGCAGGAAGGTGGGGCTGTGGGGCTGGAGGTCATTAGCAGGGTAGGAGCCCTCAAGTTGTGGGAGAGGGTAAGGGGGGTGGGGTGGGGGTGGGGGAATCTGAGCCACTTTCCAAGAAACCAGCATGGCTTAAATCTCCCTACATCGTGCATTGGGAAACTGAGTTCGGAAAGGTTCAGTGAATTTTCTAAGGGGATAGATTACAAATGGCATTGCTGAGATTTGAAACCAAGGCCAGCTGATTAAACATCTTTTGAAAGCCAAGGCCAAGGGGAGAAATAGGAAGGTAGCCTTTAGTGACCTGGCTTCCCAGTGGGGCTCTGGTGGGCAGTTCCTTTCTCTGAGGCTGGGCCGGCCTCCCCCTTCCCTGGACTCAGTGTGGCCCTTTGCTCTTGGTCTCCCTGACCAAAGCAGGGTGGCTAGCCATCGACTGGTAGCCTTCGAAAGTCTGATCTGACATCTGGGCAGAGCTGGGGCTGGGGTGAGAGTCTCTGTCAGTCCAGTCTCAGGGAAGTGGTGATGGCAGAGGCAGGCCCATCCTCTACCCTAAAAACACTGCCCTTGGAGGCCCCTGGGAGTGGGGGCAGGGTGGGCAGTGGTGGAGAGTGGTTGCTGGCAGAGGCGAGGAGGCACACACCCTGTTGCAAGGCCAGAGCTCAGGGCTCGTGAGAAGCGAGGTGTAGTGTGCTGTTCTTAGAGCCTGTCAGTCCCCACTGCTACCGTGGATGCAACTGGAAAGCAGCGTTCTAGGCCTCCTTTGGGCATGCACCGTGGAAGGCTATTGCCTCCATCCAGGCTTGCTGGAGGAGGCGTGGGGGCTGCAGTGGAAGGAGCGACGGCACTGGAGTCAAGCAAAGGTGGCTTTGACTCCTGCCTGGATGCCTCTTAGCTGGGTCACTGGTAAGTTTCACTGCCTCTCTGAGACCCATCCCCCATGACGGCAGTGGGGATTGAGTGAGGGCAAAGAAGGTAGCTAAGTGCTCTGGACCTGTCCTAATGGCGGTGATGCAGCTACACTTAACAGGAGACCAGGAAGCGCCTGTTTCCTCCATCATCAGACGCAGCATTAGCTAGGGCAGTGTTTTGTTCTCAAACTGGGTCTCCTGCCCATTTTTATAAATCCCGCACTTTAATTTACATTACATATTAAAAACGAAGCCGTTTTTATAAGGTGGGGTGGTTACCGTATGATCAAACATTCCTAGGCGATCTCAGGGCCTGAGTTTCCATTTGTGCTTAAAATGGAATTGACAGCAAGAGAATGTGTGTGTCTTTAATGTTTATGTTGGGCTCTGGTGTAGAGGGTCTCTGTGGGAGCCAGAAGCCGTACCATGGCTGCCTCTTGGGCCTTTTCTGGGGCCTCCCAGGGAACTGAGTGGGAACCCTCAGTCCTAGCCAGGAACCTGTCACCATCAGGGAACCGACTGGCTTCTGTGAAGTTAGAGTCCTGTGTAAGGGAAGCCCCCGGAAATCATGGTGGCCACAATGATCCTCTGGAGGCCTCTTATCAATGACCTGTTGAACCCCAGCAGTCGCAAATCAGCCAGAACCACACTGTAGGTCACATTATATTAAGAATTCTTAGGGGACTTTTGGCTTGTTTTTAACATAGCAAAGTTTCGTTTTCCGAGTTGTTAGAAGTTACGAACATTGGAAGGATACATATTATTTTATGTATACAAATATTTAATTTGATGATGGAATCAGAGGATTGTTTCCTCCTTCTGAAGAGGACTTCCCATTACTGAATAGAAGAAATGCTAAACTAATTTTGTGTGTATATGTATATATATATGTGTGTGTGTGTGTGTGTGTGTATATACATATATATACATATATATATATATATGTATATATATGTATATATCTCCTGACTGTAATTGGAAATTGTGGCCACATGATGGTGCTCTCAGCACACTACTTATGGTGTGTGTGTGTATACATATATATGTATATATATATATATATATATATATATATATATATATGCATGTGCGTGTGTGTGTGTGCGTGTGTACATGCGCTTTCCAGCAGGTCACTGCCATTGCTGAGGAAGTCCTTCTGAGGAGGGGCTCTGTAGACCTCAGGGGGCTCAAAGGAATCACTTGTATAGTACCCATGGGAAACACATACTTCTGGGGAATTGGATGCTGGGACAAGGGTGAGGCTAGTGAGGCAGCCAGGGTGCAAATTTGAAGGAGGCAATGAATGCCTCACTTACTTCCCAGTGGTCCAGGACCTGGCCTACTGGGCTGAAATGAATGGTACAGCCCCTGGGGAATGCCTCCCTAAGGCCTTAGGGGAGAGGAAGATGCTTTGACCATGACCCTGGTCAGGTAGTGCTCACATAGCAGAGGCCTTAAGGCCCCTCATCTCTCCAGAGAGTGTGGCCAAGACAGTCAGATATACATTCTCGGAGAGGATGAGAGGAATGGGCAAGGTGCTGCTCATCCGAAGTCCCTCTCTGAGTCAGAGGCCAGTGTGAGCATGGTGACCAGCCACAGAGAGGCTGGCGGGGTGTGGAAGCCTGCTCGCGTGTCTGCAGCTCGCCGGCCCCCGCCTTCCACAGCTCCTGCCCCCCGCCACTCCCGCTGGGGTGGAAGAGGCCACAGTGGAGCAGCTGTACTCCAACAGAGGCATGGAGGTCCTTGTACCTGTGGCCGGTGGGGCTCTGCCCGGGCCTGGGTCCTTGCTATCACTAGTGACACTGAGAGAGTCAATGCAGCCTTCAGCATGGCCTCTGGAAGCTGTATAGAAAGCTGAGCTGCAAAGAAGGCCTGAGTGTCAGGTGTACAGGTGGACGAGGAAATGGGCAGACATTTTGGTAAACCTAAATTATCATCGTATGTAAAACAAATGAGAACAATGAATTAAGGCAGGGGTGTGAAGAACAAGGTGGAGTGGGTATTGCATATGACGCAATATCTAATACGGAATATAATCACATGGAAGAGGAGAATGGGGGAGAATTAGAAGCTCCAGACTCCTGGGTACCTGGGGCTGTAACTCTAGATGAGCACGTCCCATAGAGATATCATGCGAGCCACACATGCAGTTAAAATTTTTCTAGTAGTTATGTTGAAAAGGGGGAGAGGAAATAGTTTAATAACATATTTTGTTGAATACAATATAGGCAAGATATTATACATTTGACCCTTGAACAAGTGGGGGGGGGGTTCAGGGTGCTGATGCCTCCCACAGTCAAAAATCTGCTTTCGACTCCTACAAATGTCACTACTAATAGTCTATTGTGGATTGAAAGCCTTACTGTTAACATAAACAGTCGATCAGCACATATTGTGTGTGCTATATATCTTATATACTTTATTCTTACAATAAAGGAAGCTAGAAAAAAGAAAATGTTATTACGAAAATCATAAAGAAGAGAAAATACGTTTACAATACTGTATTGTATTTATCAAGAAACCCGTGTTTTTCAAAGGTCAACTGTCACTTCAACATGAGATCAACATCCTATTTTTGAAAAATTTTATACTCTTTCTGTACAAAGTCTTCCAAATCTGGTGTGTATTTTAACACTTATACTGCATCTCATTTTGGATGCTAAATTTCCATTGGAAAATTTTGATCTATTTAGATTTCACAAAATTTAGAGTTGGAAAAGACAATTTGCCTATCCAAATTGTTCCAAACATAGGAAAAACTTGCCAACAACTGGATCGTGTATCAGTTTTAAAATTAAGATGAACATTCATCAACATGAAAAATTTAATTGTCTATTGATCCCATTTCAAACGTTCAGTAGTCAGAGGTGGCTGGTATCCCTGCTGTAATGAACAGCTCAGCTCTAGACTTTTCAAAGTCAAGTACACATGTTGAAATTTTAATAACAAGAATAGAAATAGAGTGTATAACTTCCAAACCAGTAGAGGGAGATAAAGACCGACAAAACAAAACAAAACAACCCAAGAAACTTAAAAAGTTCAACAGAAGGAAGAAAGGGAGGAAAAAAACTTAAAAATCATGGTAAACAGACATACAAAAGAAGGTAAAGAGTGGGTATAAACGTATCAGTGACCATAGTAAATATAAACAGATCAAGCTCATATATTAAAAAAAACAGAGGTGCTTAGGTTGGATTACAAAAAAATCAAATTATAGCTGTTTGCCAAGAGACAGACCTAAAATATAAGAACACAGAAATATTGGAAACAGATGAATTGAAAATGATACACCAGCCAAAGAGTAGCTAAAAGAAAACTGCTTTTGTGATATTACTAAAAGAGAAAATGGACTGAGGAAGAGCCTTCATGAGGATAAAGATTACTGTCAGTATAAGACAATAAAAAAAATAATTCACAGAGATACAAAAGTCTTATACTATAAATACTCAAAGAAGTGTGAAAGGAAGGGAGCGCCTGGGTGGCTCAGTCAGTTAAGCATCTGACTCTTGATTTTGGCTCAGGTCATGATCTCACAGTTCACGGGTTCAAGCCCCACATCAGGCTCCCTGCTGTCAGATCCTCTGTCCTCCACTCTCTCTGCCCCTCTCCCTCTCATGCTCCCTCTCTCTCTCAAAAATAAATAAACATTAAAAAAAAAAAAAAAGATAGGCCTGAACCTGCAAACCAAACCCATGACATTTGCTTTTTCTTTTGAGGATGTAGGGCAAGAGATGTGGCTTCTGGACAGGGCTAGGCTAGCAAACAAATTCTATTTATTTATTTATTTATTTATTTATTTATTTATTTATTTATCTATTTATTTATTTTGTGTGTGAGAGAGAGAGGGTTTGAGCATGTGCAAGTGGGGAGTGGGGAGAGAGACAGAGAGAGAGAGAGAAAGAGAGAGAGAGAGAGAGAGAGAGCGAGCCCAAGCAGGCTCCCATGCTGTCAGTGAGGAGCCTATCACAGAGCTGACTGCGGGGCTGGGTCTCATGAACCATGAGCTCATAACCTGAGCTGAAACCAAGAGCGGAACTGACTGAGCCACCCAGGTGCCGCTAGCAAACAGATGTTTAAAGTCAAGGCCGTGGGTCCTGCTGGGCCAGCACTTTGTGTAAATCTCGAGAGACAGGGGCACTTGTTCTTTAACAGATTTTTGCCGTGTATGTTTGAGTTATTGTGGGCCCTCAAAGCATGGTGCCCGAGGCAGGGACCCCCACTCCTTCCTGGACTCGTGGCCCTTTCTCTCAGTGCTCATGTAGGCACGTGGGTCTCTGTGTCTCCATGGCAATGAGCTGCCAGGGTCACACCTTCCTGTCCGGCAGAGACTGGCTGGCAGAGCTCATGGAGGCTGCCCTACTCACCTTGATCTCCCCCACAGGGCATAGCACCCGGGTGCTGGGATGCAGGGAATCAGGAGCAGCAAGCTGAGCAGGCTTCTCTGAGGGCCCAGAGGGTGCCGAGTGCTGTGGTCACTCCCCACTGAGTAGAGCACAGCCTCCCTGCGGGGACACCCCCAGCTGGCTGCTCCTGGGGAAACAGCTGCAGCTGCACTTCTTCCAGGGCCCAGTGTCACTCTGAACAGAAACAGCAAGACTTCAGCTCACACTGCTCCAGACCAGCTGAAGGTGGTACTAACCCTCTTATTTCTATTCATCAAGTATCAGATGCTCCAAAGATGGCCTTCCAGATTCCCCTCCCCTAGTATGCACATCCCTTCTCCCATCAAGAGGTGGACATGATGCTGTGGCAGATTTGCAAGTAGCCCCTGAGAAGTCTGTCGGCATCACTTTCACTCTCAGGAAGTCAGCCGCCATGTTATTGCACGCTTGTGCCAGCCTAGTGAGTGATGAGAGGCCATGTGGGAAAGAGAAGCCACCAGGACCACCGAGGTATCAGCCATGTGAGTCGGATCCCTTGGACCTTCCAGCCCCTCCAGACCCCGGGTGGATACAGCTGGTGGCCCCCAGCCCACACTACGAGGCACAGAGAACCATCCAGCTGAGCCCCATCGGCTTCCAGTCCCACAGAATCATGAGAAGCAACAAATAGTTGCTATTTGAAACCATTATATTTTGTTATGCAGCAGTAAATCTCTGAAACGCTCTCCAATAAAACTTGGAAAAATCTGATGGTCAAATGTTTAAGCACCTACTATTTGCCAGGTTCTGTGCTTGGGGCTGGGGCCACAGAAGTGAGCGAGAGACTCCCTGACTCAAGAGCTCACAGATCAGAAGGGCAAGGAGACAGCTATAGCCGAGTGGTGTGCAGAATGGATGAGCAGTAGGGAGAGCGTAGGGAGGAGAGAGAATCCTATAGCAGACAGGCAGGAATGAGGACAAGGCACCTCACCTGGTGGCTCCATCCAGCCGTAGCTGCGGGGGGAAGTCGGTGATATTCCCCACCAGGATTTTAGGTGGATGGATTTTGCCACAGATGCAGTAACAATGCTGGTTATGGATGATGTCAATGACTCACTGTGCACCAGGTGCCATGGATCCTCTCCTTGTTTTCCTCACAACTGCCCACGAAGAGGGGTATTGCTACGGCCGTATTGTATGGATGAGAAAGCTGAGGCCTCAGGAGGGAAGTGACAGGAGGGTCAGGAAGCTAATGAGGGACAGAAGCAGGACTCCAACTGAGGCTTTTGGATCCAGAGCAGAGGCTCACAGCCGTGATGCTGCTCATTGGCCTTTTCACTTAACATTTTAATTTTTTTTTTTTTAACGTTTATTTATTTTTGAGACAGAGAGAGACAGAGCATGAACGGGGGAGGGGCAGAGAGAGAGGGAGACACAGAATCTGAAACAGGCTCCAGGCTCTGAGCAGTCAGCACAGAGCCCGACACGGGACTCGAACTCACGGACCGCGAGATCATGACCTGAGCCGAAGTCGGACGCTTAACCGACTGAGCCACCCAGGCGCCCCTTCACTTAACATTTTAAATCAAGCACTTCCTCATGGCATTCGAATAACATCTGAAACGACATATTAATGACGGTATATAAAGTTATTTTAAAGGCCCCCCCCCCCAAGCAGAACCCTTCTGTGTTTGCTTTGCTTCTGCATTTATGTTCCCACATCATTACATTATTTGAAAAAAGGATTTGAGGCAGACCTATATTTTTCTGAATATTGGGTTATTTCCTTAGGACAGATCCACAGAAGGGTACATAAAATACTATAATTTAGGGTTTTCTGCAAGAAATCTCTGGATGGGAAAGACAATCAATTCCCATGAGTGAGAGTCAAATCCACCCTCAGTCAGAACAATCATTTGCACATTTTGTAGCTCTCCAGAAACACCGAGCGGTACTTCTGCACAGGACCTAGCTACAATCAGCTATAACGAAATTGCCCATAAATTTTCCCTCAAAACTTGAAGTGAACCTGTGGCTGAGGCTTGAGAATTCAAATGTGCTCCCTGCGCAGAGACCTCAGTGGGCGTGAGCCAAAAGGAGAAGTGGCCAAGCCTCCCTCTGCTTCTTCCGCTTGCGTCAGAATCAGGCCGGCCCCTGCAACGGCTCCGTGCTGGCAGCTTGCCAGGGGAGGGGGCGGTGTGAGCCACAGTTTCTGCTGGTAATTGGTGGTGGGGATGGTGGCACCTCTCGTAAGGGGCAAAGATTGCCCCTGGGCCGGCACATCGGCACAGCCATGATGCTACGGAATCTCACGACTGCCCCATGAGCCCAGGGAGAGAGATCAGCAGTCCCTTTTTAGAAATGTGGCTGAAGGCACAGAGGAGTGGCCTGCCCTGTCAGCCCTGCTGTTTCTCAGCATTTGCTTCCCCATCTTAGGACAAGTCCCAGTGACCTGTGTGATGAGTTCTGTAGCCCCCAGGGACCACGCTGGTCCTGGAGCGTGGGAGGAGGGGGTCTTTCTTTCCATTTTCTCCCAATCTCTTATGTGATGTGATGGTAAGTTCAGCCAAACTGTGAGACAGCAGTGTTCTGGTAAATGCCTAACAACCAGCTCTCAAAAATGTGTTTGTCCTGTCTTTCTTTCTGTTTGTCTATCTATCATTTCAGTTTATTACAAATTTTACCAATATAAAGTATGTGTAGCACATGATTCACAAATAACTACAGAGCATACGATTCTTGATTACAGAGTCCATTTAGCCAATTAATTCTTATGGGATGCTTTTATTACTTTTTGCTAAACTTTTGAGTCTGTAGCCAAACTAGAGTCTCAACTTCCTTTTAATGTTTTTAAGTTCATTTATTTATTTTGAGAGAAAGACAGAGCAAAGGAGGGGCAGAGAGAGGGGGAGAGAATCCCAAGCAGGCTCTGAGCTGTCAGCACGGAGCCCGACGCCAGGCTCGATCTTATAAACCGCGAGATTGTGATCTGTGCTGAAATCAAGATTCGGACACCTAACTGACTGAGCCACCCAGGCACCCCTAGAGTTTCAAGTTAACCATGATTTGACAAATAGAGTTGCCCTATGATTCACAGTGCTTTACCCAATAATTTATGGTCATTAAGTCTGATATGTAATTTACTGCTAAACTCTTTCTCAGATTATATTCATTAAGCTGAAACCATTTTTAGCTTCCGTGCTCCATATGTCAGAACTTTCCTTAGCTGTGTAATGGCTTGAGTGACTATGTTGAATGAGATACTTGTTTGCAAACACCAGAAAAATATTTCTTCAATTTTGTGCTTTTCACAACATAATGACTATAATGTAATGTAATGTAACGTAATGTAATGTAATGTACATCATAGTGTAATGACTATAGACACAGCCCAATTTAATCTGCATTATTAACAATTTCCCCACCCCTTTCCATTAAAAAAATTTTTTTTAATGTTTATTTATTTTTGAGAGAGAGGAGAGAGAGAGAGAGAATGAGAGGGCGCACACACAAGTGAGGGAGGGGCAGACAGAGAGAGAGAAAGACACAGAATCCGAAGCAGGCTCCAGGCTCTGAGCTGTCAGCACAGAGCCTGATGCGGGGCTCAAACCCATGAACTGCGAGATCATGACCTGAGCTGAAGTCGGACGCTTAATTGACTGAGCCACCTGGATGCTCCCCGCCCCCACAACTTTCTTAAATTTAATCAGTAAAATAACAAATCAAGTCCCTGTTTGTAGTATTTTTCCAGTTTCCATGGTGTAAATTCTCCCACGGTGGCCAGTTTTAAAATACCAACCACACAGCACATTATTATACAGTGTTTCCACCACACAGATACAATAACCACAGCAGCACAAGAGCAAAGTGTAATGAAATGAGTAGATTTTGAGTATTTATTGCCTTTTATTTAATATACTTTATTGAATCATTATTATTTAATGAAAAGTTTTATATAATCTAACTTTAAGGTGTTAATGACTCGAGTACTTTTTTTTTTTTTTAATTTTTTTTTTTTTAACGTTTATTTATTTTTGAGACAGAGAGAGACAGAGCATGAACGGGGGAGGGTCAGAGAGAGGGGGAGACACAGAATTGGAAACAGGCTCCAGGCTCTGAGCGGTCAGCACAGAGCCCGACGCGGGGCTTGAACTCACAGACCGTGAGATCATGACCTGAGCCAAAGTCGGCCGCTTAACCGACTGAGCCACCCAGGCGCCCCTCAGGAGTACTTTTCTACTCTCAGGGTCAATCACGTTTCTTGACTCTACCATGAAGATTGACAAAACCGTACTATTGTCAATGCTGTTTGTTAACTTTCGAGTTTTTAGGGCCAACCTAGCGGCAAAGCAAGTCAGAGACTTGTAGTTAGCGAACACAAAGATTTTCAACCATGATGAATAGGAAGACAATTATATAACAAGCATAAATAAGAAGAATGGAGAGGGAGAATAACTGGTCTGTTTCTTTACCTTCCATAGCAGCTAGTGCTGTGTTAATTTAGTGCATAGAGGAGTGAACATGCCATGAAATTCATGAAGGCAACTGCTGGAGGGACATATAAAAATATGATGAACGAAGTTGGAAAGGCAGCGGCTAGAAGAAGAAAATAAAAATATAATATGAATCAGGGAGGCGTATGAGAGAGGAAGAAGACAATAGGGGAAGCATGCGAATTGTCTTGTTTTTCACTTCTGAATGTCTAAAGGCGCTGTCTAAAATTAATCCTAAAATAAAAGTGTGAGCTAAAGTCGTAATGGTATAACCATGAGAAGATCTACAAGAAATCACTCTGAGCGATTATTTGGGCAAAGCTGAACTTGATCACAGGCAAAAGAGAAGCCAGCGTTTGGTTCTTATAGGCTGAATTTGGCTTTCATGTTCAGGTATAATTTTGTAAGTGAAAAAAAAAAAAAAACCCACATCGCTATTAAAAAAGTAACTTCTGCTTCCTCAGCCTGGAAGTATATATACTTTGCAGGAATCTTTTTTTACTGTGTATTTTGCTTTCGACCACATATGCAAATACCCTGAAAGGCCCGCACTCACATTTCATCTTGAATTCCACCTCCCTTGGCTCTCCAGCTCCCCGCGGCCAGCCAGGGGAATTCTGGAGTTACACTGGGGACTGGTCACATTTCGTGCTTGTTTGCACCACAGATATTCGCCATGTGCTAAACATTGCACTTTTCCAGATGGTACATTCTTTTTTTAAAATGTCTGTTTATTTGTTTTGAGAGAGAGAGATCATAGGCACGCGAGCAGTGGAAGGGCAGAGAGAGAGGGAGAGAGAGAGAACGCCCGATCCGGAGCTCGATCTTGACGAACCGAACTGTGAGATCGTGACCTGAGCCGAAATCAAGAGTTGAGCTCCCACCAGGCACCCCAACATTCTTATTATTTAATCCCTATTACCCTAAATTTATGTATAATGGAGCGGGAGGCCCAGGCAGATTAGACATCTTACTCAGAGTCCTACAGCTTAGTGGCTTAAGTTGGCAAGTTCCTGTTCTCTGCAGCAAAGGATTGAAATAGTTAAACCAATATTGGCCAGGGCATCACCCCCTTCTCCTCCCACCAACCTCGCCCAGGAAATGCCCCCAAGCAGAACTCTGTTGACAAGTGTAGGGTGCCCTACCTACACTTTACACTCTTATTCTATTTACTTCTCATTAAGGCAAAATCCGTATGAAACAGCTGCATTTTCTTCATTTTCAGATGGGGCAACAGTCTCAGTGTAGTTAAATAATGTGCCTGAGATCACCGTTCCTGCCTGCTCCCCGCCACTCTCCTCCCAGCAGCCTGTGACCAGTCCTTCCCTCTGTGAGGCCTCATGCCTGCTGGGAACGGTGCTCCCGGGAGGGCGGGTGTCACGGCCCCACAGCCTCCTCCCCGAGCACAAGGGCTTTGGGTCTCCGATGGGGTCTGTGGCAGCCCTGCTTCTGTTGATGTTCAAAGCTCACATTGACCTCCTGCTCTGTTTCTGCAGGGCGTGTCCGGGAGCCACGCCTGAGCGGAGGCCCATGGGGGCCACAGGCCAGCTGGCAAAGTGGTTACTGAAGCATGAAGCCGGCACCTGCAGTGCCTCTGCTGCTTCCCTGTCCCCAAAGGCCACTGTCCAGAGTGGGTTGTACAAAGGCACCGAGGCCCCCAGGATGGCTGTGGAGGACCTGGGCTCTACCCTGTGACAAAGGATGCGGGACCCAAAGAACAGCCTTGGGACACGGAGAAAGGCGCCTCCCTTCCTTCCCATCATCTCGGTGCATCTTGGTGGGAGTTGGGAGGGAGGCTCCTCCACAGAGGCATCTAACCTTGACCAAGCTTCTGAGAACGGAAGCTAGGCCACTCTGCTCTTTCGGCTCCACTCTGCCGCTCTGCATAGTGATCCTAACCTCACTTAGCTCTTTCCAGACCCTCTAACCCCAGCCTCCCAGGCCTTTGGCTCCCTCTCCCCTCCTCCAGGGTCAAACATGGCAGCATCTCGTTCAAAGCACCTGCATTCCTTTCTGTCTCCTTTGGCTCCAGGAGAGGATGTACTTAGCTGCCTTGCAGCGATCGCTGTAAGGTGACCTCTTTGGGGCATGAGCATCTGGCTGGGTCCGAGCTGTAAGGATGCAGGATCAGACAGCCTTCCCTGCACCCATCCCACTCCAGCCTCCCATGTGGCTGCAGCCCAGACAGCCAGGTTTGCCCAGGGTGAGCCACCAGTGATAGTTCTGACTGGGGGACTGACCCATAGTGACCCACAGTGACCTAATCACAGTCAACTCCAGATCCCATCCGGGCCACGTTTGGTTGGTCCTGGTGTTCACTGATTCAAAAGGAGGTGTGAGGGTTCGGGAACATCTGTCTCTGGGAGGCTGACCTCACGTGAGAGATGGTATTCAGGAGCCATGCACGGCTCTGTTCCACCATGGATGCTGTGGACCAGGGAAGGAGCCGGAGAGAGTCCCGCAGGTGGAATGATACAGACGGCAGGAAGCAGGGACAAGAGGAATGCCACATCCTGCTTGCTCTGGCAAAGCCAGCCACTCACTTTCTGTACCTCCGGCCAAGAGCCTACCCAGTGAGGCATGTAGAGGAAGCCACCAGGCTCCTGCATGGTGGGGCTGAGGACACACCTCCCATCCAGACCTTACTTCACTAAGGACAAGGGAGAAAAGTCTGCCTCCAGAAACCGTGTCTCTGTTCTCGGACCCTGGCCTTCCTCCAAGAGGTCAAAGGCATGGTGGCACCACTGCCAGGGGGTGGCTGTCCTCATTCGGTATTTGCCCAGGGAATAAGTTCTGGTTCACAGCCTGGCCTCGGAGGGTGCGTAGCAAGTCCCTGGGTGCCACTTTCCCTCCTTCACCTTCCTGGTGACGGGCCGGGAGAGCCGCACGCAGCGCTGTCCAGACCCCCCCGCCCTGCCTGCCCTGGGAACACGGCCTCACACACATTCCCACCTGACCCCTGGATGTCTCTGCCTTGCTGCCCACTGCTTCCTGGCCTGGCCCTCTCTTAGCCAGCTCCCAGTATGCCCATCCTCTCCGTGGGACAGACCGTCTTCAAGGAGCTTGATGCGCCAAGGTAAATTCTTCTCAGGACCTCCCTGCGGGCAAATTCTCTGTACCCAGTAAGGGTCCATTGTGGCCCAGGAAAAGCAGCCCTTCCTGGATTAGGTAGAATTTTGGAAGGACCACCATTTCGACCCTCCTCCCCTGTGGCTGTGCCACACCATCATTGTGCTGCCAGCCGTGTCCAAGATTCAGTCTGGGCCTGCCGCGGTTGTTCTGGATGCCACACCAATACAGTGTGTGCTCCTCTCCTCCTCCGTCCCCTCCCCTTCCTTCCTCCTCACTCCCAGTCCAGAGGCTGCAGCAGTGGTTGACCTAATGTGATGACCGGAGGGCAGTCACTCCTTGCACGGCTTGGCCACGGGCACTGGTGAAATGAATGCATGCTTTACTTTTGTTTCTCCTGGTTTCCCCAGCCTGCGGGCAGCCTCTGGGACCCCACGCCCCACGGCTCAGCTCTGTCTGCTCTTGGAATCCTAGCTCTTCCCGTCGGCCCCTCCTTGGGCTCTCACTCGAGGTCTGTGTCCCTGCCTCGAGCCTGCCACCTCCTTGGGACAGACCTGTGTTGTGGCCACCTCTCCAGAGCTATGTCCCCATTGGTAGCTGCCAGCTGCTCTGTGAACCCTTTTATTTTTTTCTTTAGCATGTGTTTAATTTTTTTTTTTTTTTGCATGTAAACAATGGATTCATTTGGCTTCTATTTAGTTGTGAGAAATGATCAAATTTTATTTTTTTCTTCTATTTCTATCCACTGCTTCTCGGCTTTTTTGGCTAAGATCGAGTGTAGTATCTGTTCTTATATTTGTATCCAGTTGTCTAACTCACTTATTAGTAGTTCGTCTTTCTCCACTGATGTGAGATGTCACCTTTGAGGACACTAAATTTGCGCGTGTAATTGAGGCTTTTTCTGGATCTTCTGTTCCACTGTTTTCTCTATTTACCCATGAGAACGATGTTTCCATGATAGAAGATTTAGAGTATATTTTGATTTGTGGTATACCTAGCCTTCCCTTCTTCCTTGCTTTCTTTTTCTTCTAAAAAAGTTTTATTATGGAAAATATTTGAATATACACAAATAAAATAATATAATGAACCCATGCACCCATGGTTCAACGTCAACCTTGATCGACATTTTGCCGTTTTTGGTTCATTTATATCTTATTGCTTCCTTAATTATTTTTATAGTTTTTTAATGTAAAATTTTATGCGTGTATATTTTTATGTATATTTGCAAAATGCTCTACTTTTGTAGCTCATACCTCTATCAAAACATAAAATATTCCCATCACTTCCAAAAGTTCCTTTGTGCCTTTTTCCAGTCAGTATCTCATTCCCAGAGGCAACCAATGCTCTGATCTTTTTTTTTTTAACATAGGCTATTTTTCATATAAATAGGATCACAGAATATATGTACTTTTTGTGTGCCGCTCCATTCAGTCGGTAATGTCTGTGAGATTCATCCGTATTGAAGGGTGTGTCGATAGCAGACATTTTCATTGTTGAACAGAATTCTATTGTACAAATATACCATGATTTGTTTACTCTTTATCCAGTTGGTGGACATTTGGGTTGTTTCTGGGTTTTAGCTATCATACATAAAGCTGTTATGAATATTCATGCATGGTTTTATGTGGACATGTGTTTTTACTTATCTTGGATAGGTAGGTAGGAATGCATTGCTGGGTCACATAAGTGTATGTTTAACTTTATAAAATACTGTTAAACTGTTAACAAAAGTAGTTGTATTATTGTACATTCCTACCAGCATTCCTGTTCCTCCAAATCCTCTCTATCTGGTGTTATTAATCTTTTTTAGCCATTGTAGTGGGTGTGCTGAGGCATCTCAGTGTGATTTTAATTTCCACTTACCTGATAAGTAATAATATTGAGCACCTTTTGGCCATTTGTATATATTTGTGTGTGTGTGTGTATGTATGTGCATATATATATATATTTGTGTATATACATGCATATATGTATATATTTTATATATTACACATTTTTTGGTTGTATAAGTCTTTTTTACATTTTTTTTATTGGGTGGTATATTTTTTAATTATTGATTTGTTGGAGTTCTTTATATGTTCTGGATCCTTCCTTGGTCAGATATATGCTTTGTGAATATTTTATCCCAGCCTATGACTTGCCTTTTCATTTGCTAATAATACCTTTGGATTAGAAGAAGTTTTTAATTTTGAGCCACCTGGGTGGCTCAGTTAGTTAAGTTTCTGACTCTTGATTTCAGCTCAGGTCATGATCTCATGGTTCGTGAGTTTAAGCCTCTCATCGGGCTCTGCACTGACAGTATGGAGCCTGCGTGGGATTCTCTCTCTCCCTCTCTCTCTGTCCCTCCCCTGGTCTTGTTCTCTCTCCCTCTCTCTCTCTTCCCTCTCTCAAAATAAGTAAACTAAAAAAAAAATAGAAAATTTTAATTTTGATGAAGTCTAATTTCTCAATCTTTTCTTTTATGGTTACTGTTTTCTGTGACCTGTCCAAGAAACCTTTTCTTACTCCCAGGGCCCATAGATATTTTTTAATGTTTTCTCTAAGGAGCATTATAGCATTAGCTCTTTCAGTCTAAGAAATCTTGTGTTTTGTTTGTTTTTGTTTCTTTTGTTTCTCTTCCTCCCTTCTTTCCTTCCTTTCTTCCTTCCTTCCTTCCTTCCTTCCTTCCTTCCTTCCTTCCTCTCTTTCTTTCTTTCTTTCTTTCTTTCTTTCTTTCTTTCTTTCTTTCTTTTTCTCTCTCATATATGTTGTGAGGCAGGAGTCAAGAATGATGTATTTTCATCATGGATATCCAGGTTGTTCCAGCACCCCTTCTTGAAAAAGCTCTGTTTCCCATGCATCTTTTTTCAAAATATCCCCTCACCTTCCTTACTGCCAGAAACCACACTCCATTCCCCTGCTAAGCCTGCTCCTCACTGATATCCTCTCTCTGGTCTCATGAGATCTCCCCCAAAGCCGAGCCTCTTTAGGGAAGACCAAATTTCTGTCAACACCACATCCGTGGTGGCAGAGCATAAAGGCACTCAGTGTTAAAGTGAACTTTCGGCTGTTTATTCCTACTTCCCTAAAATAAAACCGTTTGGGCATGACAGGTGTGTGGCTGTGCATGGTGTGTGTGATGTCTGTGAATTTCCCAAAGACAGACCGGATCTTATCACCCCCCAGGCATCTTGCACAGTATCAGGCATATGGTGGTGTTGAGGAGACAGCTGTGAGATAAATGGAAGTGGAGATCATAAGAGATTTTGACTAGTGTCTTACTGAAGATCACATCCTTAGTGACGCTTATATCTTCTCCTCCACCAAAAACATATGAGCTAAACCTAAAGGACTTGTTCTTGGGTTTAAAGCTCCATGAGGAAGACATTCTTATCTATTATTTGTGCCTGCAGAACCCAGCTTAGGACTCGGTCCTGGGAAATCATCATGCTGGTTGAAGTGGGTTGGATGGCCCAAGTCTGACTAAATGACAGCTTCTGGTTCTTTATCTTCTCAGTGGGCTCCTGCTGAGTGTCGTGTCAAAATGCCCACGTGGAGTTGTCAGTTCTACCTTCCAGCTGCTTTTGCAAATTAAAAAATATATTTGGCCATCTATAGCATTCCGGTGGCCTGTCCCTCTCCACGTCTCCTCCTGTCACCGACAGCATTCATCATTACTCCTTCAGGCTCCAGGTATCTGGTGGAGTTATTTCCCAGTTACACCAGAACTCATGTTCTCCACCTCCAAGAAAGTACGGCCTGCTGGTTGCATCCCCTCTCTTTTTCTGGAGTTTATCCTAATCCTCACAGGGAATGTGAAGGTTTCAGGACGTGGCTTTCTCTTTAGGTTTAAAAAAATGTCCCATTGCTGTATAAACAGCCTTCCTTCTTCTTGATTCCAGTTTCATGTAAAAAATGCATTATAATAACAACATGGGACAGTCGTTTATGATGAATTAAGCGAAAAACAAAATTCCCAACATGTAATGAAGCAGAATTTATGGCATGATTTTAAATTTAAGAAAGAAATTAAGATGAAAGAAATATATTTTGGTAAACAGGAAAAAATGAAATGTTATTCTCACATGGGTTATTGATTTGCGGGTTATGGTATTTAGGATATTAATGATTTTCATTTTATTCTGTATTCTTTATGCTTTTTTTTGCATCGTGTATAAAATTAACATGATTTATTTTAAAAGTCAGGAAAATATTATCAACCTTTTTCTTTATTGTCCTCAGTGTAGATCATAAGCTCTCTGAAGAGAGTATGGTAGAGACTGATAGCCTACCAAAATGTATGCTCTCCTAATAACAGGATTAAGGCCGGCACATGGCTGAATTGTACTTCCCAGCCTTCCTCGCCATTAGCTGTGGCCATGAAAGTACAATGGAATTCGAGCCCAAGTGGGCATGCCACTTACAGGCTGGGCTTTTGTGAGCGGAGATGTGCTCTGTCCATTCGCCCTCCTGTTTTGCTGATTGGGTGCAGATGACAACAAGACTTTAAAGGACCAAGTTCTGAACCATTGTGTTCCAGGACCACAATTTGAAGGAGAACCACCCTCCCACTTGAATAAGTGTTGTAGGAAATAACCTCAACAGAAGCTTCCCTTACTCACCTGTTTCTCCAGAGTCTAACTGGGATCTGGCACAGAATAGATGCTCAGTGTGTTTGCTGATTAGAACTGAGCATTGACTTTCCTGGTATCTTGGTTGCAAAGCTATAAATAAAATATGGATCCTTAACTTGCCACAAGTTTGTTATTACTCAGAGTTAATAAACCACTATGTCACGTAAAATGGGAGAAGCTTGCAACAGTATGTTTCTATTTACTCAGTCATCTTTTGTGGGATTGCTGTCATATATTTCATGCATGTACGGAATACACTCCAAAGTACAGTGTTACATTTTTTTGTTGTTATAAACGGTCCTAATGTTTTAAAGAAATTAAGACAAGAAAAAGTAAATCGTTTGATTATATTTGCCATTACCAGTACTCTTCTTTGCTTTCTGTAGATCCACATTTCCATCTGGTGTCTTTTCCCTTAGGCTCCAAAACCTCCTTTAGAATATCTTGTAGGGGCATCTGGGGGGCTCAGTCGGTTAAGGGTCCAACTTCAGCTCAAGTCATGATCTCACAGTGGGTGAGTTCGAGACCCACACCACGCTCTCTGCTGTCAGCACAGAGCCTACTTTGGATCCCCTGTCCCCTGTCTTTCTGCCTCTCCCTTGCTGTCTCTCTCTCAAAAATAAAATAACCAGTAAAAAAAAAAAAAAAAAAAGAGAATTTCTTGTAGTACAAGTCTTCTGGAGATGAGTGATTTGAGGTGTCAGTAATCTGAAAATAACTTTATTTTATCCTCATCTTTTCGAGGATTTTATTAACTTGAGTTATGAGTTAATAATTGCTATTCTTTTAACATGCTAGAGATATTTTTCCATTGTCTTATGACTCCCATTTTTTTTCTGACAAAACATCTGCCTGAAGTGGTGTTCCCCCATATGGGATACTATTTTTCTTTGTTTTTAAAGATAATCTTTTTTTTTTCAGTAGGCTCCACGCCCAACATGGAGCCCAATGTGGGGCTTGAACTCAAGATCTGGAGATCAAGACCTGAGATGAGGTCAAGAGTTGGATGCTTAACTGACCAAGCCACCCAGGCACCCCAAAATAATTTTTTGTTTTTCATCATTAGAAGTCTGACTACGACATGCCTAAAGGTGGTTTTCTTTCCGCTTTGTCATGCTTGGGGTTTACTAAGCCTATTGTACCTGCAATTTGTTTCTTTTCAATAAACTTGGGACATTTCAAACATTATTTCTTCACATATTTTTTCTACTCTCTTCTCTCCCTTCTTTCCCTCTGGGACTTCAGTTACACATATATTATACTATTTAATATTATCCCAAAGGCAACTGAGTGCATTTTTATTTTTCTTCAATCTTTTCTCCTCTCTCTTTCAAATTGAATCATTTCTATAGATTGGTCTTAAATTTCATTAATTTTTTTTGCAACCATTATTCTGCTATTGGCCCAAATTTTCATTTCAAATATACTTTCTGGTTCTAAAATTTCCATTTTTTGTCCTTCTGTTATTTTATTTTATTATTTAACACATACAGTCTTATATTAGTTTCGTGTGTACAAGATAGTGATTCAGTTATTCCTTACAATACCCAGTGCTCATCAGGACGAGTGCACTCCTTCATCCTCTCTATTCCTCCCATCCTCTTGCCCACCTCCACTCTGGTAACTAGCAGTTTCTTCTTTATAGTTAAGAGTCTGCTTCTTGGGGGCACCTGGATGGTTCAGTCCATTAAGCTTCCGACTTCGGCTCAGGTCATGATCTCCTGGTTCGTGAGCTCCAGACCCACGTCAGCCTCTGTGCACACAGCTCAGAGCCTGGAACCTGCTTCAGATTCTGTGTCTCCCTCTCTCTCTGCCCCTCCCCCGCTCATGCTCTCCCTCTCTCAAAAATTAATAAAAACATTTAAAAAGTTTAAAATATAAGAGTCTGTTTCTTGGCTTGTCTCTCTCTCTCTTTTTTTTTGCTTGCTTGTTTTGTTTCTTAAATTCCATATATGAGTGAAATCGTATATTTGTCTTTCTCTGACTAACTTATTTCACTTAGTGTTATAATGTCTAGCTTCATAGACGTCATTGCAAATCGCAAGATTTCATTCATTGTTATGTGTCATAGACTCTGGGTCCGGAGTTCCCTCTTGTCCAGCAAGAGAGCGGACGCAGGATTAAAATTCGAGAGAGGCTAATGTCTGGGAGGAGACAAGAGCCCTGAGTAAAGGTCCTTGCTCCATTTTTATTAGGATCAGAAGGCTTACAAGCATGATGGACGTGCACAAAGAGACAATGATACCGTGAACATTAATTCACAGGCGTGAGGGAAAGGGGGTTTTGAAGATATGCAGTGTTAGGGGTTTGGGTCAATACAAAACAAAGTCCTGGTGCTGGGCAGATGTTTGTTTACAGCACACATGAAGCACCAAGTCTGCTTAACTTAGCTAGCTTAGGGGACAAGACAGACAGAGCAGGCTACCTCGGGGTCAACAAAGCACCTTTCTTTTGCTAATTAGCCCCACTCTGGGCAACTTCACCCTGCTGCAGTCAAAAGCCCTGTTTACTGTTTACCTATTTTGGTCCTTCCTTCCTGTGAAAGCAGCTTTCTGCTATTGTACTAAGTTGGGGGGCGTTTCCGCCCTGAATACCTAATCTTCTTTACCTCATTTTTGATGTTTTCATCCTGAGGCCTCTCTGTTCGTATATCTTTGTCCTATACTGGGGGCCTTTGCCCTGATTACCTAATCTAGTTTACCTAATCTTGGATGTGTTCATCCTGTGGCTTTCTATTTCTTTATGCCTTGTTAACCTATTGGTGCAACCTCTGGGAATTCCTAGCTATTCCCCACAGTTATGGCTGAATGACATTTCATTGTATATATATATACCACATCTTCTTTATCCATTCGTCTCTTGATGAATACTTGGGCTGCTTCCATAATTTGGCTATTGTCAATAATGCTGCTATACATATAGGGGTATATGCATCCCTTTGAATTAGTGTTTTTGTATTTTTTGGTTAAATAGCCAGTAGCATGATTATTGGATCCAGGCTATTTTTAACGTTTTGAGGACTCTCCATGCTTTTCCACAGTGGCTGTTCCTGTTTGCATTCCCACCAATAGTTCAAGAAAGTTCCTTTTTCTCCACATCCTCGCCAACAGTTGCTGTTTATTGTGTTTTTGATTTTAGTTATTCTGATACGCATGAGGTGATAGCTCATTATAGTTTTGATGTGTATTTCCCTGATGATGAGGAATGTTGAGCACCTCTCATGTGTCTGTTGGCCATATGAATGTCTTCTTTGGAGAAATGTCTGTTCATTTTTCTGTCCATTTTTAATTGGATTATTTGTTTTTTGGGTCTTGATTTGTATAAGTTCTTTACATAATTTGGATAGTAACATTTTATTGGATATGTCATTTGCAAATATCTCCTTCCATGCAGTAGGTTGCCTTTTAGTTTTGTTGATTGCTTCCTTTGCTGTGTAGAAGCTCCTAACAGTTTATTTTTACTTTTATTTCCCTTGCCTCAGGAGACATACCTAGAAAAATGTTGCTATGGCCAATGCCAGAAATCTTACTGCCTGTGCTCTCTTTAAGGATGTTTTTTAATGTTTATTTATTTATTTTGAGAGTGAGAGGAAGAGCCAGGGTGGGGCAGAGAGAGAGAGAGAGAGAGAGAGAATCCAAAGCAGGCTCCATGGTCTCAGTGCAGAGCCTGACGTGGGGCTTGAACTCATGAACCATGAGATCATGACCTGAGGCAAAACCAAGAGGTGGGCGCTTAACCTTCTCTTCAAGGATTTTTATGGTTTCCTGCCACACATTTAGGTCTTTCATCCATTTTGAATTTATTTCTGTGTATAGTGATAGTGGAAGAAAGTGGTCCAGTTTCATTCTTTCGTATGTAGCTGACCAGCGTTCTCAATGCCATTTGTGGAAGAGACTCTTTTTTTCCACTGGATATTCTTCATTGCAATCTTCTTATATTTTCCATTTATATGCTGAAATGTCCTACCTCGCAATTATTATGACTATCTTTTCCTTTAAGTCCTTGAATATATTTCTAATAGCTGCTTTAAAGTCCTGGGGTGATACTTGCAACATTAGGTTCATCTTGGGGACTGTTCCTATTGATGGTTATTTTTCTCGTTATAGGTCACATTTTTCTGTTTCTCCAGATTTCTACTAATTGTAGCTGTATGCCAGAGAATGTGGATGCTACATTGAAGGGATGCTGCATTATGTTTTCTTCCATCAAAGCATCATGAGTTTTGCTCTAGTTGGCAGTTCATTTACTGGAATATCTTTTTGGTTCTGCCAGGCTTGCTTGTATTATTTGTTTGGGATTTTCTATTTCTTTCTTTTTCTCTTTCTTTTTTTCTTTTCTTTTCTTTTCTTTTCTTTTCTTTTCTTTTCTTTTCTTTTTTTAGAGAGAGAGAGAGAATGCAAGCAGGGGAGAGGAGCAGAGGGAGAGAGAGAGAATTTTAGGCAGGCTCCATGCTTAGTGCAGAGCCAGATGCGGGGCTCATCTCACAACTGTGAGATCATGACCTGAGCCGAAATCAAGAGTCAGATGCTGGGGCTCCTGGGTGGCTCAGTCGGTTGAGCGTCCGACTTCGGCTCAGGTCATGATCTCGCGGTCCGTGGGTTCGAGGCCCGCGTCGGGCTCTGTGCTGACAGCTCAGAGCCTGGAGCCTGTTTCAGATTCTGTGTCTCCCTCTTTCTCTGACCCTCCCCTGTTCATGCTCTCTCTCTGTCTCAAAAATAAATAAATGTTAAAGAAAATTAAAAAAAAAAAAAAAAGAGTCAGATGCTTAACCGATTGAACCACTCAGAGTCCCCAGGGATTTTCTGTTTCAGTTTTGAGCTTGTTCCTAGTTCATGGCTCCTACTCTTGTGTGCAGTTTTTACTTTTCTGTGTGGCCTTTCTGGAGTATAAGATGAATTCTCAAAATGTGCAGTGAAGTCTTTTCAGTCTGGATGGGATGTAACTAACATTCATAGCATTGCCCAGTCTCCGTTATCTCCATTTAGTTCTCAGCGCTGAGGCAGGTGATCTCTGCTAGGTCTTTTGGAGTCTTACCCCACACATGCACGGGCAAGCCTTGGCCAAGGACACACACAATGAGTTCCCACAAAACACATTCTTCTTAGGATTCTGCCCTGAAAATTCTAGTTCCTTTCCTCTTACACATTTTCAGTCCAGGGAGATTACTGCCCCTGGGCCTCCACTTTCCTGCACCTTATCAGAAAGTAGCCATAGGAAGAAAGCCAGGACAACTGTGGGGCTCCCCTGGGTTTCTCTCCCTTCAAGGATCATAGTGTTAGTCAGCCTGCTATTCAATACATGAAAACCGTTGTCTTACATATTTAGAGTTACTTTCAATGGGAGGATATGTTCTGTAACAGTTATGTTGTCATAAATGGAAGCAGAAGTATAATTGCTATTTTTGGACATTTAAAAAAATCACAGAATCTCACATTTCCCTTCAATGAAAATACACATCTACATGAGCCGTTCATAGCTGCCCTGGCTGCCTCAGTGTCTGAGCACGGACAGGTTTCTCAATAATAACAACTCATTCTTGTGTAGCTCTTTCTAGTGTTTCAAGACCCACTTGCAAATGTTACTTGATTTGTTCCTTAGCACATCACAGTAGCTTCATGCCACAAATAAGAAACGACGTAAAGATATTCGTTGTCTTTGTATACCTGATATTTTCACCTGAGATTTTCAACCCAGGACCCCAGCCTCTGGCAACCTATCATCTTTAGTTGCCAAAAGCAGGTCTTTCCCTTGGGAAGAGTCTTGTCCCCGCTGCCAAGAAGATGAATGTTTCTTTGCCCATAATGGTGCATACTACATAGCATCACAGATGTTGGAAATAGTAGAACCATTGATTTTAATTTGTCACTTAAAAAAAAGTGGAGCCCATTCTGGCCCGACAAGATGATTCTTGTGCTGCTGCACACACTGTTGAGTGTCTCAGGGTGACCCAAGGTGTCCTGCCTGTGGTTCCATGCTTCCAGCTTCCACCGTAGCTTTCTGGGTACCCGTGGATGGGATGAGAAATGAAAGCTCGAGCAAGGATGCTAGGACCTCTCCGTCCTGCTGGGGAAGGGGCCTGGGGTCAGCGGGGACATGATGCCTGGGTCTGCAGCTGGACACGTCTCCTATTTTGGCTGCTGTCTACTGGCAACTTTTCACTGGCAAGAGAGGAGGCTTCGTTATAACTGTGTTTTCGTTTTTGGACCAATCCCAGGGCTTTTTTGCCTCCCACAGCAAAGGATGTTGTCTCTTGCTCATAGTTACTTATAAACGGTCAGTTGGGTTGTGAACTGAACACGGTGACGAGCTAGCTGATGCTACACGGGGGTGTTATGAAAAGACAATGTGAAATGGCTCAGCCTAATAGACGTACAGGAAAGGGAACTTTTTCTTTTCTTTTTTAAGTTTATTTATTTATTTTGAGAAAGAGAGAACACGAGCAGAGGAGGGGCAGAAAGAGAAGGAGAGAGAGAGAGCTCCAAGTGGGCACCACGCTGTCGGGGCAGAGCCTGACGTCAGGGGGTGGGGGGGGTGGGTGCTTGAACCCATGAACCGAGAGAGCACGGCCTGAGCCAAAATCAAGAGTTGGACCCACGCACCCCAAGGAAAGAGAGTGTTGATGCTGAGTTTCAGAGAACTTCATCCTATTATTTAAAATTGTATTTAAAAAAAAAAATAAAACAAACTTTTCTTTCATCATCATTAGTGTCACCCACAGTTGACCATCTGACCTTGGGGGACTCCCTGGATCAGTGGTAAAACTCAGGGCTTAGGATGGGGGAGGAAGAAATCCACGTGAGGAGCTCTCTCCGGGCCTGACAGAGAGGAGACTGATGAACCCAGGCACTGTCCATGGCTGCACTTTAGACACCTCTGTAACCAAATTCACCTAAACACCATTATTATCTGTATTTTACCAAAGGCTCAGAGAGGATAGGTGGGATCAAGAAACAACGGGAAAGTGCAGCCGAATAACACAAGGCTAAATTCTGTATCCACTATTCACTAGCTGTGCCTCTTTGTGCTTGGCCGTGGCCAGCACTGCTTGACCTCTGAGCATACTCCCCTAAGGGGCCTTTCTGCAGGGCCCGAGTCACCCACCAGAACCCAGGCAGTTCTGTCGCCGTCTGGGTAATGGGGACAACAGGCATCTGCTGACTCTTCACTTCTGCTTTCTCCAGGAAATGAGCAGAAACGCAGCTTGAGTGATTCATAGTGAAACGCTGTTGGAGACTAACAATGCTGGCCGAGCCCTCTTCCCCCAGGCCTGAGGGGCTGTGGCCCAGTACGGGGGCACCCATGCCACCTGAATTCTGCAGGCCTTGACCGCCACACCTCTGGGTAGGTGACCTTGCTCTCGGCCACACTGGGCCAGGCCGGAGATGGGCATGGAGGTCCTGTCGGTCAGGGTGGGGCCTACTGGCCGCCTGCTGGAAAGCTCAGCATTGGAACACTTGTGACTGCCGGTGCCTGATCTGGGTGTGTGGATGTGGGAGAAGAGGCGAGCTGATAAGCAGGAAGTGTGTGGTGGCGGGGGCGGGGGAGGGGGGGGGGCGCGGTGCAGGGCCATTCTGATGCCGGGGTCTGCTGGGGTGTCTGTCACTGTTGGAGTGTGCTGAGCCAGGCTGGGCTCCAGCTCCATTCCTCATCCTCTGACCGCAGGTCAAGCCCTTTCTCACGGTTCTGCTAAGGAAGGTGACCCGCCACCCCAGGGGCAGGCTGGATGTGAGCCTGTCTGTGCTAATTCCCAGGGATGGGGAAGGGCTGCTGACCGTGAGACTCCTCTGCCCGGCCCCCTGCACAGGCCTCTGAAGGGTGCTGAGAATTGTGGGCCACTCCAGCCTGGTCACCAAGAGAGCTAGCTTTGTCCTGGTCCTGTGGTCATTCCCTGGGGGTCTGGTAAGTAGGTGCCTCTTCCGGCCTCCCTCTCCTCATGTGAATTACCACATCAAACCTTAGAAACAGCAACTGATTAAGCCGGACCACCTGGCTCACAGAGAATTTGCTTTTCTCTCCTCCTGAAATCAGACCTTACAGAACACTGAACCAATCCTTTGTCCCAGCTTCTGGGAAGCCAGGAGGAGCTAATGCAGCAACTAAGGATTTCATGTATTACTCTTTCCAAGGAAGCTTCGATGCTGACATGATTTTCTGCATAATCATCCATTTAATTATTTGAGAGATTTCAAGAAATACTTATGGAGAGCCATTTCCTGCCAGGCACTGTTAAAGGCATCAGGGCCAGTGGACGGGGGCAGTTGTACTTGGCGTGATGGGCTGAAGTGGGATGGAATGCAGAGGCCTGGGAGTAGGGGGTCAGGAGGCCCAGAATGTGCATGCCTTCTGGGCGGAGACCTGAAGGAAGGGAGAGTCTGAGCTCTGTGGTTTTTGAGAAATATTTTTGGCAGGGGAATGGAGAAAGGACGTCAAAGTGCAGTGCAGGGGGCCTGGTGGAGGCCAGTGGGGCAGAGAGCCGTGAGGCGCAGGCCAGGCGACTCAGCCAGAGAGGTAAGGACGGACTTCCTGTTCAGTGTGAGGTCCTGGGCTGTACCCCCTTAGACTTAGTGAGTTTCTACATGTTGAGTTTATAGAAAAGAAAATTCAGAAACAGTGTATAGGGTATGAGAAGTATCACCTAAGTGTGTTCTTTAAAGATCATCAGCATCAGGGGCGTCTGGGTGGCTCAGTCGGTTAAGTGTCTGACTCTCAATTTCGGCTCAGGTCATGATCTCACGGTTCGTGGGTTCAGGCCCCATATCAGGCTCTGGGCTGACAGTGTGGACCCTGCTTGGGATTCTCTCTCCTTCTCTCTGCTTTTCTCTGTGCTCTTCTCTCTGTCTCAAAGTGAATAAATACATGTAAAAAAAATAAAAAAAAAATAGCATCAGCATCTTTGAGGTCCTTCACAGGCTTGTCCTTTCTCTCTTATCAGAGAACGTGGTTTCCCAGATTTCAGGGCTTGTTGTTCCCTTGCTTTTCTCTATCGTTTTAGCTCATATATTTAAATTGCTAAATACGTGTTAGTTTTGCATGTTTTTGAACTTTGCAAATAGGAATTAAATATTTTTTTAAGACTTGCCTCGCTTGCTCCCAATTTTGTTTCTGGAATTCCTTCATACTATTCTGTTCTATATAAATATATCTCAATATACTTCCCTGAGTTAATGCTGATGGGCACTTGGAATTTTTTTTTTTTTTTTTTTTTTGGTTTTTGGTTTTGTTTTTCTATCACAAGCTGCTAGGCACTCAGGATTTGTGAGTACTGCTAGGGCTCTGCTTGTACGTATATCCCAGAGTATGTGTGCAAGACTTCCCTAAGGTATGTCCCCTAAAAGTAGAATTGGTGGGTCATGGATTTTACATACCTTCACCCTTACTGGATGATACCAAAATGCTTTCTAAACCAATTGCTTCATTTTACCCACCCATGAGCAATATGTTAAAGTTTCTGTTGTTCCCACATCTTCACCAGCATCTGATATGGCTGGAGTTTTAATTTTTGCCAATCTAGTGAAAATGAAAATCCATCTGTGTTTTTTTATTTTTATTTTATTTATTTATTTATTTATTTATTTATTTATTTATTTATTTATTTTTAAATCCATCTGTGTTTTTAATTTGCACTTCCTGAATTACTAAGGTTGGGCATCTCTTTATATGCCTATTGGCCATTCTGGATTCCTTTTCATGTTCAGATCTTTGGCCCACTTCTCTTTGGGGCCATCTGTATTCTACCCTGTTGATTTTCCATAATTTAATACATATCTGGATATTAATCCTTTGTTGTAAATGTATATTGTAAATATTTTTCCATTGCTTGTGCCTTGTCTCCATACATTCTTTGCAATTTCTATTACTGACCAAATTTCTTAATTTCAAATGAGCTTCATTTATCCATATGTTCTTTTATGATATACATGTGTGCTATCTAAGAAATTCGCCTCCGTCACGAAGTCATAAAATTACTCTTACATTTTTTGTTTATAATTTTGCCTTTCACATTTAAGTGTTTTGTCCCATCAAAAATGTTTTTTTACATTTTGTTTTGTTTTTTTTCCCATATGGATAACCAAGAGTCTTTAGCTCTATTAATTAAAAGGCCATTCTTTAGTCACTGATCTACACCAGCTCCGTTATAAATCAAGTTGTCATGTATATGCAGGTCTGTTTCTGGGCTCTCTGTTCTGTCCATTTGTTGATCCCTTTGCCAATACTATATGATATGATTAACTCTAGGCTTACAATGAATTTTGATATCTGAAAAGAGTCTTGTTATTTTTTTTCTTCTTCTTCCATTCTGTCTTGACATTCTTGGTACATTCTTTCTTCACATGATTTTACAAACAGTTTATCAGATTCAGCAAAAACCTATGTTCAGGATTGGTTGAAAATACCATTCAGAGAGATACAATATCTTTATGAAAGTGACGCTTCCAATTCATGAACATGGTTTGTATGCTCATTTGTTTAGATGACAAATAGTCTTTAGAATATTTGAATAAAATTTTCTTTAAAATATTTGATAAAATTTTATAACTTTCTTTATAAAATAGTGCATATTTTGTCTAGAGTTATTCCTAAGTGGTGTATATATTTTTCTATCGTTTTAATGGTGACTAAAAATACATATTTTTGACTCACTGATGTATGCTTGCATTTTAAAGAAGAATCATTTTAGCTGCTTTATGGGCAGCAAAGGAACAAGCAAGACCATCCGTTACATGGCTGTTGTACTAATTCAGGCTCGAGGTATTGGTGGCTCCCCCCAAAGGGATGGTAGAGATAATGAGAGGTGGTCGGAGTGGTGAGTTCTGGATACTTTTTGAGTGTGGGATTTGATGATATTTTAAGTGTAGTGTGTGGGATAGAGAAGTTGAAGATGACTCGAGGGCAATAGGGAGAATGGAATTGTCAGATCTTGAGCTAGGTCAGGGGCAGAAGGAACATATTTGCAAGGTGGCGGTTATTCCAGAATATAGGTTTGAACAAATAAAAGTGGAGATGTGTATTAGACGTCAAGTGGAGAAATGAAGTCTTGGCACCCCCTGTCCCCATCTGACCTTCATAGTTGAAAAGCAAGACAGCTTGGTCTTCTTGGGGTTCTAGGGGAGATATCTTGCGCAGGAGGGAAAGAAGGAAGGATGAGCCCCTCAGAGTTCTTGAGTCACACTCTAGAACTTTTTACAATTTATTTATTTACATTTATTTATTAATTTACCAGTGGGGACTTGCCTTTGTTGTCTCCATTTCTTATGCAAACCATCAAAATGTGTGGGCATTTTGCACCTGTAATGATGTTTCCAAGGCAACACTCCGAAGCCCTTGGCTGATGGCCCCATTTGAAGCATCTGCACACCTGTTAGAAGCTTAAGTCTCTAAGTCTAGATCCGTGCAACCCAATACAGAAGCTTCTAATCATATCTGAGATATGGTCAGTCTGAACTGAGATGGGCTGTAAGTTTAGTATGTACATCAGGTATCAAAGATGTTACAAATAACAAAAAGAAATGGGAAATATTTACTTAATACTTAAAAATATTGATTGCATATTGAAATGATATTATTTTGGATATATTGGATTAAATAAAATATATTTTAAAAGTATATTTGAATAAATGGCTTAATTATGCTCTTTACTTTTACTTTTTAAATGTGGCCACCAAGACTATTTTACATTACACATGTGGCTTGAATATGTGGCTGGCTTTGTATTTCTTCTGGGCAGTGCCCTTCAGAGGTACTTCGTGTTTTACGGCCAGAGGCTTTTGTGGGAAACACAGTTCAAGAAGGATGGAAGTTAGAGAAGTGAAAAGCTACTTGGCCCAGATAATCCAGGGAGAAAGGAAGGATGAAGGGTAAGAAGAATAGATTTCGTACTTAAAGTAAACCAGACACTGGGCAGAGCACTGGAATTAGCCCCATATTTCATCCCCCAAGTGAGATCAGTTTCATTACTCCCATTTTACAGATGGGAAAATGGAAGCTCAGAGGTCCCTCCCTCTCAGACAGTAAGAGACTCAGCTGAGATTTGAATTGAAAGCCCTTGCTCTTTGGGGCACCTGGGTGGCTCAGTCAGTTAAGCGTCTGACTTCAGCTCAGGTCATGATCTCACATTCGTGAGTTTGAGCCCCGCATCCGGCTCTGTGCTGACAGCTCAGAGCCTGGAGCCTACTTCAGATTCCGTGTCTCCCTCTCTCTCTCTGCCCCTTCCCTGCTAGTTCTCTGTCTCTCTCTCTCTCAAAAAAAAAAAAAAAATAAATTAAAAATAAAATAAAGCCCTTGCACTTTGAATTAGGCACCACCCTCACTGTGAACTGAGGAAACACTTCTGGTAAGGAATAGTGAACTTTGGGCAGAAGTGTGAAAACTGCTCTTCCCCATTTGCAAATGATTCACAGCAAACAAAAAGATTGCCTGGGAATCCTTTTTATCCCATCATTGCCTATAACAATGGGCTCAGGGCATTCCATTATTAGGGAATGAAGAGAGTCAATTACAGGCAATCCACCAAGAACATGATTCTTGGTCATTAAACGGATAATTTAAGGGTAAAGGCAACACAGACTATGTTTATGATATGATGATGGACAACTGATACAATGAAAACGTCTATACATCAGTTATAAATAAAATATGCTTCCAAGTGAAATATAGTATGCAAAAAAGAGGAAATACTTGTTGAGTTTTGTGTTTTTAACATAATAATAAGAAGAAAATTGTCCAAGTAGCACCCGGATAACAGTTTAAAGGATAGGCACAAAATATAAACAGATAGGCAAAGATGAATAAAAGTATGTACACATGAAGAAACTGTGTTATGAGGTTGGTCAGAGCCTATCAGGACTTAGTGAGGTCCGAGCGTGCTACAGTGAGCCCCCACAGGCTTCCTCCTGTGACTCTTTTTGGGTGTGGACCAGATCAAGGAGCGAGGGGCCCCAAGTGCAGAAAGCAGCTGGCTGGGACATGCATGTACTAAGGGCAGGTCGCAACCACCCTGCAGCTCTGTTTCTGTGTTTCTGCCCAAATAATGCATTTCTTTTACTGGGGTGGGGCTGGAGGGGGGTTGTCCCGCCTCTCCACAGGTGCCTGAGGCTCCTATTTTCTGCAACGCATCCAGCGCATGCGCAGCAACTGCCCTGGTGGGGGTGGGGAAGGACCGCCACCTCTTTGAAGAAGGCGAAGGGTGAGAAGAGAGCCAGGAGATGCGGATGGGCCAAAGTCCTGATAATGAAACGGGAAAAAACAAACAAAGCAGGGGCAGCACTCTGCAATCAGAATACAGAATCTTGTAAGTTTTAGCTTTTCCTTTCACATACCTCCAGGAAACATTTAATTCTGTAAATTAATGGAGGGGGGCGGGCAGGTACCTCTGAGAATGATTCCGCTGCTGCATGGGGGAAGGGATCTCTCTCAGAATCTCGCATCTAAAATATCACCTTGGTTCCGAGAAATACTTCTTCCCTTGCACAATTTGAAGTGTCTGAATAGTCTCAGTTTTGACCTGTGTATTTAATGTGATGATCCCCTCCGTCTCAAAGTAATTACATAATTACTGGTCCTACCAGCATTTTATAGCTGGTGGAAACTTAGAATTGAGGAAATGCAGGAATGAGAAAGGTGAAGCGTATTCAAGAGTAATGATCTCGCAAGGAAGAAAGTGAGGGGTGCCGTGGTTACTACAGGCAGCAGGTAATGATAAATTTGGGAATTCCCAAGTGCTCACTTTTATTCTGCTTGAGTCCACACACCGTGTCTGTGCACTTTCACTCCTGGGCTCCTCCTTCCACCTGCACCTGGAGATGATCATAACCCCGAACACCGGGGTGTAATTACTAAATGAGATCTTGTAGTAGGGATGTAGCATTGATGGATGCAAAGTGTTGTGACTACTTTTTAATCACAGGATGGCTGGGTGGTGGCAGGAGTTTGGAAGTTGGAGAGAAGGGGGTTATTTCTTGGTTGGGGCAAGGAAGAAATGCCTGGCCAAGGAAACATGGAAGGTGGCAAGATTGGGTTATGTGGAGCTGAGGGAGGGGCATCCCAGGGAGAGACTCCTGAGTAAAGGCAAAGGATCAGATGATGAGTGAACAGTTCATTTGGCCAGACCTCATTGGGAGTGCAGTGGGCAATCAGTCAAGGAAGGATGTTGGGACATATCATTGAGGGCCAAGAGCTTGAGAGTGTTCCTTGAGAACATGAGGAACCACTGAACACAGTTGAGCAAGGGACTGATGTGAAGGGGCTGTGCTCCTCAGTCTGACACTGTGGGGTAAGTGGGAGACGTTGGGGAGACCAGAGGCAGAGAGGCCTGCCATGGCAAGGTGGGAAGAGAGACGAAGCAGCAGTGGGCTCACCCTCCCAGAGCCATTTTCCCATTTCCTGTGCATGTAGAAGAATTAGGTCTAGGTAAGAAATTATTCCTGACACATCCGGAAATTCACTAGCTTGTAGGAGACTCGTTCTGGTTAAACACGTATCCGGGTCTCAAAAGAGAAATGTGAAGGCTCTGAACATGAAACTAATTTGAAAAGTAAACCTTCATCGGTGGACAGACCCTTAAGGAGCATTATTCCAGGTGCTTTATGTGACAGGTGGGGAAGTCAGTCACAGAGGGGCCTAACACCCCTGCTTCCTGACTGCCAGTAATGCATTTCCTCTGCATTTTGGTGAAGAAACAGCACAGGACAAAGTTGCATCTGAAAACGTCTCTTTTTTGCATGAGCCTAAAAGCAGAGTTTTCTGGATCCAGATCTGCCTAGCATGATAGAGGACAGGGAGCCCAAGACAACTAGTAAGTTTCTTTACGGGTGATGTGGGCAGTTTGTGCTCTTGCTTTTTTTGTGATTTTTTTTTTTTTGATCTACAAGAATTAAAAATTAATTCTTTAGTATACTAATGAGTTCCACGAGAATTAGGAGATGCTTAATTCCTCCCAAGTCAGGAATGCACACTTCCATATACGTTTACAAGTTTAAATAGCGATTTTTGTATTTATTTTCTAAGCAAAGTATGCTTGAAATTAAAAAAAAAAATTTTAATGTTTATTTATTTTTTGAGAGAGAGAGGCAGAGCTTGAGCAAGGGAGGGGCAGAGAAAGAGGGAGACACAGAATCTGAAACAGGCTCCAGGCTCTGAGCTGTCGGCACAGAGCTGGACGCGGGCCTCAAATTCACAAACCAGAAGATCATGACCTGAGCTGAAGTCAGACGCTTAACCAACTGAACCACCCAGGGCCCCCCCTTTTTATACTTGAAATTCAATGAGCTAAACAGAAGGGTTGTGTGAGCTAACCATTCCTGGAAAAGTTTTCATCTCTCGAACGTTAACAAGTGGTCTGAGAAGTATAAAGGGTGCTACAAAGTCCCTGGTCGTTTCACTCCTCCCAAGAAATTGGACGATGAAGAATGGGATGGGGGCAGCCTAGCATCTGGAGGCCTTGACCCAGCCCCTCCCGGAGATGTGATCTCTACCCTGTTCCCACCCCCTCCTCCTTGCGGTGGTACAAAACCACTAGTGGTCCAACATCACCTCTCCCATCCCGTTGTGTGTCCTTCCTCAGGGAGCAGTTCTCTCTAACCTGTCCACAGGCTTATTTCTCCTCCACTCAGGCTCCTTCTCCAAAGCCCTGGCTTCTGTGACACCTCTCCTACCACCTGCTACCCTCCCCCTCCCCCTTCTCACCTCGAATTGCCAGCTCCTTTCCTCTGCCCCCTTCACTCTGGGTTCCTGCTATAAAGGGTGCATTGCAGGCATTGAATTGTGGCATCCCTTTACCTGCCCCCATCCCCTTCCTCAGGCTGTGAGCACCTGGGGGCAGGGACTGAGCCCTCTGGGCAGGCCCAGCATCTAGCAGGGGGTCACATTACAGGGTCCATATCACTCTCTGCTGAGAACCCCACGGCGACTCCCAGGATAACTGCATGGAACATGACAAGGGCATTACTGGCGTTCCTTTTGCCACACACACCCTTCCCCATCCTTGCTCCCTGTGCTCCAGACTCTTTGAATCTCTACTGTCTTCCCCGAACATGCATGCTGCCCGGGGTGCTTGGCTTCCAGAGCACCAACTCCTCATCTCTCAGTGCCCGTCGTGGGGACCATCTTTTCTGAGAAGTCTTCCCAGACCATCACGACCCTCTCCAGACTGGGCCAGGAGCCTCTGCTGTGTCCCACAGCCAGGCACCTCCCTGTCCAGCACCTACCCCACTCTGTCTGTTTCCTTGCTGTTCTTCTGCACCCCTGAGTGTGAGCTGTCAGGTCTAGGGTGTGGACCAGGGACCGTTCCGCTCCTTGCATGTTTGCTAATCAAACGTCCCACCCCACAGAGAAAGCTGTAGAGAGCCGCAGTTCTGGTGGCTTAGCCTGGAGGGTGAGTGTTTAATGCTGGGCGTGCTGCTGGTGGCAGCCCAGGAGTGGCTGGCCGGCTGGTGTCCACCTCGTGCCCGGCCTAATCAACCGTTGGCCTTGTGGTTCCCAGAGATCAGCTTTTACCTGGGGGGATGGTGAGACCACAGGGTCCTGTTCTATGAGCTGGGGCCACACGGCAGACCTGGCCCCAGACCTCCTTGGACGAGGGATCAGCAACACCTTTGCAAATCCAGCCAGGGGACTCCTACTAGCGTTTCCAGCTGGTGCCCAAGGTACCCCCAAGATATATTCTTACCATCGTTGATGACTGTGTCAAGCCAACCTGGATTGGTGGAAGGGGATGAAGAGCTTTGAAGTCAGAAAAGTCTGGGTTTGCCCTTCTGATGTTTATTCTGATTCTGATGCTTGTTAGCAGTTTGATTTCAGATAAGCTAGCTATTTTCTCTGAATGTCAATTTCTCTGCATCTTGCTTTCCCCATCTATGTAATGGGAATAATCATACCTACCTTATAAGTTTTCTAAGATTAGAGAGCATCACTGATAACTGCCAGCAGATGCTCGTTCAGTTACGGTCATTTGTACTTAAGCAACACTACCCTATGTTTTAGTGGGCAGCGAGCCACAGATTCGCTCCCACGATGGAGCGACTCCCGATTATGGGGGCTGGGCTTCTTGTCACCTGTGCTGTCACTGGCCCATGCCTTTGTGCAGACAGTGACAGCTCAGTTACAGCTAAGCTTTGAGGATCTGGCCAGGGGAACTGCTCCCTGGCCATTTTTGGCAATGTGGAAGTCAGTACACATAGTGAGATACAGAACCAGGGACCCTCCTGCAGGACACGGCAGGTTCCTATATTCTGTTGCTGTTGCCAAAACCGCAGAGGTGTGTGCTAGCCAGGAGGGCTTGGACTGGAATCAGAAAAAGGAAGTGTTGAGGGCCGTGGCAGGTGCAACCTGCCCAGTTCCTGTCAATCAGGGTCCCCATCTTAGTCTTCAGGGGGAATTTCTCAACTTCTGGAAATAACCGAGGCATTTGAGGCAGGATGTAGAGCCCTGGGCTCTGCTGTTCTCTGCTTGTGGGCACTCTCAGCCCTTGGCTGATGGAGGAGGTGGGACCCTTGTTAACTGGAGAGGGCTTGGAGTAGCAGGTGGCTGCTGGTCCTTGCACTGGAAGTGGATGTCAAGGCTCAAGGAACCTCCAACACCACTTGTTTCCGTGTGCCTCCCACCACCCTGTGTCCCCCTCCCCCACATTTCCTTCCCCCCCCCCCCAATCCTGCCACTGCCCACAGGGATGCTCATCACAGGAGGGGTCCCTCTGCACATGCTCTTGTACTTGCCCTGGAGCCGGCTCTTGGGGACAGCGCTCCTGCTTCTGGTCCCCATTCTTTATCTTCAAGATGGCCAGCTCCCCACCTCTGGCCCTGTCTCTGTGCTCTTCAGATGAACCCCAAGGCCTCGATTTAACTCACTTAGTGTCCTGCTGTCCATTCAAACCAGTGCCTTGTTGGGAGAAAACCTGAGATTGGACACACTCAGCAGACAAGCAAGGAGGGGGTGGTACAGAAGGGAAACCAGGTCTAGGGTGGGGGCAGCTTGCCCTGGCCACAGGGCTGGACCCTCAGAAGTGACTGAGGTCCCAGAGCACACCCACGGAGGACTATTTGGATGTAGGCTTCTCCAGGAAGTGCAGGCAGATTTTAGGAACCTCAAGGCAGCAACACACAGAATGGGAGTGGGTGCACAGGGCAAGAGGAACAGACACTTTGCACACATCTAGCCTGCGCTGGAGGTGATCTTACGTGTGTTCACTTGCTTAACTCTTTTATTTTCTTAATTCATTTCTTTCTTTCTTTCTTTCTTTCTTTCTTTCTTTCTTTCTTTCTTTCTTTTTTTTATAAATGTTCATTCATTTTTGAGAGAGAGAGAAAGAGAAAGAGAATGAGCGTTGAAGGGGCAGAGAGATGGGGACAGAGGATCCGAAGCAGGCTCTGGGCTGACAGCAGTGAACCTGATGTGGGACTTGAACTCGTGAACTGTGAGATCATGATCTGAGCTGAAGCTGGACGCTCAGTCGACCAAGCCACCCAGGCGTCCCTTCCAACAGCCTTGTAAGAAGATACTGTTCCCGTTGTACAGGTGCAGGCATCGAGGCTCAGTGACTGTAAGTCACTAAGGCCGAAAGTTCAGGAGAGGTAGAGCTAGGATTTGAATCAGATTTGTCCGATGCTGCTCTGGGTCTGCCCGTGGAGCTGGGTAGGGATGGAGGGAGACAGGTCCAGCCTAGAAGTCTAGGTTCAGGGTGGTGATGTTATCTTACTAGGTAATCATGGCTGCTGTACAGCCAGACTTAGAGGCCCCATTCCCAGACATCCTGAGCTGGCTTGCTGGGGGCCCTGGAACTCTTGGCACCCGCCCAGCTCATGGTTAGCCCAGGAGCTGCTGTCTGGCCTCCACGCACAGCTCTGGGAGGCTTTCACGATGTTTTCCAGTGGCTTGCAACAGCTTCCCAGGCCTGTCACCTCTCCTGGGGATGCGTCGAAATCACCTGAGACCTTATAGAAAGCACGCTTGCCTGGGGCCCACCCAGACCAACGAAGTGGCAATCTCCGGGGAGCAAGTCCCCCTAGGTGGTTCTGGTGTGCAGCCTGGGCTGGTGAGGACTGCTCCCTTTCTAAACTCATCGAGCAGTTCTCCATCCCTTCAGATGATCTCAGATGTCCCTTTGCCTCTGTGTTTCCAAAGTGATCCTTCTAACCAGAGTGGTCCTCACCTACACCTGGGGTCTATGTTAGCCTCCTGGCTCTCCTTGCTTCTCGTTTCTCCCTGTTCTGGGCCTGGCTTCGCGCCAGGCAGGAATAACATTTCCAAAATGTGTTTACTGTGTTTTTCTCCTCTTCCAAACCTTCAAGATCTGCTCATTATCTAGAACAGTATGTCTGTGCTGGCCCATTCTCCTGGTCCTCATGACTTAGCTGCACCGTGGTTTCCCGTAATGCCCGCAGTCACGCTTCTCCCCTCCAGAGAGCCTGTCTGCTTGCACTGGTCTTGTTTCCTGCTCATGATCCTGTTCCAGCTCTTTAGCTGCTCTTGGTTTGTGCAGATCAGGCGGGGATGTTAGTGAAGCCCCCTTTGAATAGCATCCTCAGGGGGACTTCCCAGTTCCACATGTTACCGACGACCTCTTTCTCCCGGAGGGCCCATGGTTCATGGTTACGTATCCGGTCCTTGTTGAGTTTGTTCTCAGCTGCAGAGACAAGTTGGAGGGGCACATCTTTTACCCATCCTCCCCCCACCCCCCAAATCTGGCTCCTCCTTGCTTCTAAGAAGGTATAGCCCAATGCTGTGCCTGCCCCACAGGACATGCTCAGCAAATCCTGATGAATTCAAGGTATTCAGGAAAGGCTGTCTGGTGGGGGGTTCTGTGGGACTTTATTCAACACTGTCATGCTGCTAAGCTGCTTTATTTTACCCAGAATAATGTCCTCAAGGTGTATTTATGTTGTAGTATATATCCAAATTTCCCTCCTTTTGGAGGCTGACAAATACTCCATTGTACAGATGGACCACATTTTCCTTATCTGGTCATCTACTGACGGACAGTTGGGTTGTTTCCAGCTTTTTGCTCTTGTGAGTAATCATGTTTTACACGTGGGTATACAAATATCTATTGATGCTCTGCTTTCAATTCTTTTGGGGCATCTTTTTACTTTTTTTTTAACGTTTATTCATTTTTGAGAGACAGAGAGAGACAGAGCATGAGCGGGGAAGGGGCAGAGAGAGAGGAGACACAGAATCTGAAGCAGGCTCCAGGCTCTGAGCTGTCAGCACAGAGCCCGATGCGGAGCTTGAACTCGGGAATGGCGAGATCTTTTTGTTTGCTGTGAATCATTTGCAAAGATGAATTTTTTTTTAAATGTTTATTTATTTTTGAGACAGAGAGAGACAGAGCATGAATGCGGGAGGGTCAGAGAGAGAGGGAGACACAGAATCGGAAACAGGCTCCAGGCTCTGAGCTGTCAGCACAGAGCCCGACATGGGGCTCGAACTCAGACTGCGAGATCATGACCTGAGTCGAAGTTGGACACTCAACCGACTGAGCCACCCAGGTGCCCCGATCTTTTTACTTTTTATAGTTGGCCCACCTTGACTATTAGTTCAGCCAATTTGACAAAATTATCATTAAAAATACAGTTTTTTTAAATAGGGACGACTGCGTGGCTCAGTTGGTTAAGCGTCTGACTCTTGATTTCAACTCAGGTCGTGATCTCACTGTTTGTGGGATTGAGCCTCATGTTGGGCTCTGCACTGACAGCGTGGAGTCTGCTTGGGATTCTCTCTCTCTCTCTCTCTCTCTCTCTCTGCCCCTCCCCCACTCATTCACGTGCATCTGCACCTTCTCTCCCCAAATGAATAAATGCACTTAAAAAAAATTTGGTGGGGAAGTGGATGGGAACTTATGGCGTAGTCTCCATACTTGGCCAACATGGGAGCGCCCCTGAGTGAGCTCTATCTGTGTGCGGCTGGTGTTCATGGGAACTTGGATCCTGTCCCCACCTTGTGACATCCCGAGGAAGGAGGTGGTATGGTTAGGGAGAAGGGTGGGGGCTTTGGAGCCAGCCATACAACACTTGCAAGGTGGCCACCTGGGGAAGCAACCAAACCTCTCTGCATCTGGCTTTCAGCTGTAAACTACTGCCTTGCTCTTTGCTCCCTCAAGGGCTGTTTTTGGGAAGAGAAGGTGAAGTGATACAGAGATAAAAGGTAGGGCCGTGAAGAAGTAGGTGGTCAGAGAGGTGAGGTATTACCGTGATGAAGTGTATAGCTATCTCCCCGTTGCACTGGATATAACCACGGGGGACGGACTGAGACCTCCACCGCCTCTCCTTCTAGATTCTTCTGTGAGTCCTCTTTCCACCTCAGAATGTATTTTTTGTAAGCCAGGTTTATTGAGGCGTAATTTACGTACAAAACGTGTTACCCTCTTTAGTGTGGCCTTTCTCGTGTGATTGTATGGTGAGAAACGGGGAGACCACCTCTATCTTGAATTTTATCGTAGCCGCTCTTTGTCACCAGGTCTGAGCTGCTCCACAGAAGGCACTGAGTCCCAGGCTTCCCTGTGACCTGCCCGGTTGGAGAGTGGCTCCACATACCTTCCTGCCCCGTTTCCCCCGGAATGGCTTCCTGACATCTTAGCTCCAAGGGCTGCTAAATCACAGCTTTATGTCCCGAGCTTTTACCTGTTGGCAAATCACTTCACAGAAGGTCAGGGATGAAACGGTCAACCGAATGTTGGTTTCGCAGCCCCCAGGCCTCACCAACGCGGCTGATTCTCCGGGCTTCAGCACACAGCTGCAGGCCGGAGGCCCTGGGTGCTCTGCTTCTGACATATTACAAAGCAGAGCTCTGACAATGTCATGTTCTGCAGGGTGGGTGGGCTGGGAGCGAGGATGGGCAGCGATACCCATCTGAGGGGGCCCACGTGGCCCACTCCCAGCCCTGGGAATCCCTCCCTCTACTGTCACTGCCAACTCATCGTCTACTCCCCGTACACGGACAGGGGAATCTCTCCCCCGCACCCCCCACCCGCCACACGCAACCGCAGGCCCTTAGCCCCCTCAGGTGCCTCTCCATCCGTTCGGCACTGACTCATTGCCCTACATCTCTTCTGTGGTCAATGCATCGAGGCCAGAGGGTGGAACTGAGACCGCCGGGGCCATTTCAATGAGGAGACACCTAGTTTCAGAGAAGGGAAGTAACTCGGTTAAGGCACCACAGCAGCCCAGCTGCCCTGTGACTCCCATCTCAGCCCTAAGGCTCCCCTTCGGCTTGGGGGCTGTATGAGTGGGCAGGTTCCTGCCCAGTGCCTCTCTCTTGCTGCCTCGTGCAGGCTGCAGGAAAGCAAGGCCTCTGGTCTGCCTGGTGGGGCAGGGGAAGAAACATGACTAAACTGTGCTTTGCGTCACATGCCGTGAGCCCGACCCAGACGGGGAAACAGCTCACTGGCAGAGAGGGGGCCTTGTTGTTCCTGGAGTCCCCCGAGGCCCCCTCCCCCCACAGCTACCAGTCCTCTGGTTCTGCCAAAGCTATCTTTCCCTTTACCTCACTCCATCCCCACCCCTGCCCTGCCTGCCCCTGCAAACTCCCACCTCTCCGAGAAATCTTTATAGGGTGGCAAGTCTTCCCTCAGCCTGGGTTACCTGCCAAGCAGTTGTCCAAGCCCTTCTGTCTACCCAGGGCCTCAAACCAGCCCTCGTTTGAGTATCACCTCTGGTGAGCATTGCTGTCTGCTGACCCAGGATGGACTCTGCTTTGGCCCCTGACTGACAACAGGGCCCTGGAGAGGTCACTTCTCTGCTCTGAGCCTTGGAAGCAGCTACAGATGAAGGCTGATAGCTTTGACCTTGCTGGAAAGCAGGAAGATTCCATGAATTGGTGCAGGTAAATGTCTGCACCAAGGAGGCACCAATAAATGCCCATCTACCCTCCACCATCCTAGAGAAGACATGTGCCAACACTGACTTAATCCCGGTACCCCTGGAGGGGTCCTGTTACTGCCCCTTTTTATAAATGAGGACACAGGCACGGATGGGTTTCATCACTAGGTTTAAGCCCGTTGATTCACACTGGAGAGGCCTGGTTCCGGAGTCTGTGCTCGTGGCCACTATGCTGCATGTATGAGAATAGAATCCATGGAAGTTTGAGACTTGAAACGGTGTTTGTTTATTTTTTTGTTGCTTTTTGGGAAAAATGCCCCCAGCTCCCATTCCCATAGGGTGAGGCCAGGGAGGTGGGGTCAGGCATCTGCTGGGTTGGAACCTATTTCTTTTTGAAATTTTGATATTTGTTCCTCATGGAGTTTTTGGCATTAATTTTGACTTTTAAAGATACTTCACTAAAGCGTTATTTTTCGTGGCTGAGATTTTTGACATCCCTTACCTCTTGTGACTGAAGTAGGTATCTTACTTGCCTCATTAATCCCAGCCCTCCAGTGCACCTCCCCCCAGCTTAGCCTGTTTTGCCCTGGATAAGAAAGTGTTAGCACCTTCTTACAAGAAGGCACTTTTGATAATGAAGTGGATTAGAATGATTTCTTCTTGCCCATTCTTCGCGTAGCCCCGAGAGGTCAGTTACGCCTTGTGATTTTCCTTTTGCAAATAAAACTGAAGTAGGTCTAGGGTGATGAGCAGAACCGAGAGGGGGGATGGCTACAGCTTGACATCTGAGTTAGACAACTTCTCCGTGGGATTTCATGGATCCTCATTTGTCAGAGATTCTTGTTTTTAAAGCCTCTCTATTCAGGGAAAAACGATTCAAGTGTTTCACTTCCGTAAATATGGCTTCTTAATTTCAGAGGAAACCTGAAGGGGTTTCTGATATCTCCCCTGGACATCCAGCTACTTTCCTCAGGGCCACACTTTCACCTCATCTTGTCACCTGCCTGTTCTGAAAATGTGGCGTGGCTGCAAGCCTACCGAGGCGTGTTATTGAATGACTCTATTAGTAGCACCTGGTAGGTGTGACCGCAAAATGTGATGGAGGCAACACTTATCTTGGCTCTATCAGCCATCCCGTGCATTGGGGTGTCTGTGCTGGCTCTGTTGGGGATGGAGAGAGTGGTTTGGACACAGGGACAGTCCAAGTCTGGGGGAAATTCAAGTAGAGATCTTGGAGCGAGGGGGGTAAAAACTTGTTTTGAAGAGGAGTCTAAACTACAGACAGATCCGGGTGCCGTCAGCATATAGGTTCATTCATTCGTTCGTTCATTCGTACAGTAACATTTGATTGAGCGTCTATGCTGTGCCAACCCCTGACATAGGTGCAGTGATTTCCTTCACAGAGCTAGCATGCAGTGCCTATGTGGCTCTCAGGGGAGTAGCTTGAGGGAACTCAAGAAATGAGGACACTTGGCATCTGACTCCAGAAAACCACTGCAGGGGCCCCTGAAGGAGACTGAGCAGCAACCAGACAGAAAGAGGACAGCAGAATATGTGGGGGGGATGCAACACAGAAGCCATTGCTTTTGTGTGTGTGCACAAGTCAGCACCGTTGCTTTTTAACCTACCAAATGAGCAGGAATTAAAAAGCGATAAGTGAAGAAGAGTGAACTCCTTTTCGTAATTTTTTTAATGTTTATTTTTGAGAGAGACAGAGTGTGAGTGGGGAAGGGGCAGAGAGAGATTGGGAGGTACAGAATCTGAAACAGGCTCCAGGCTCAGAGCTGTCAGCACAGAGCCCGATGTGGGGCTCGAACTCGGGAATGGCGAGATCATGACTTAGGCTGAAGTTGGACGCTTAACAGACTGAGCCACCCAGGCACCCCAGGAAGTGTGAACTCTGTTACATTCTTGGTCAGAGGACTATACATTGATGCAAGTGTTTAAGGAGAAGTGGCTTGGAAATACGTGTCAAGGTACAGCTATTTATATTCTAGGAATTTCAGAATGTATTAAATCTATTATTTGTTCATGGCTATAAGAAAGACTTAGACACAAGGCCTATCATTATAGTGTGTTTATAGTAGCGAATAATTTGAAACTACTTAAACACCTACGTGTAGGGGATTAATTAAATGAATAACCAGCATGACTCTTCTGCCACCGTAAGCTGTTCAAAATGAAGATGGGGCCCCTGGGTGGCTCAGTCGGTTAAGCATCCAACTCTTGATTTCAACTCAGGTCACGATCTCAGTTTCGGGAGTTTGAGCCCCACTTTGGGCTCTGTGCTGATGGTGTGGAGCCTGCTTGAGATTCTCCCTCTCTCTCTGCCCCTCCTTTTCTTGCACCCTCTCTGTCTTTCTCAAAAATAAATAATAAATAAAAACAAAATGAAGATGTGGAGGACCTTCGGCAACACGAAGATTCATGATACGTTTTTGTGACAAACAAAATTCTAAACTAATTCATCAGAAAAATGGATTGCAAGAAGATATTTGTGATTTGTAAAACCAACAAGGGACAAGTTTCTTGACTATACTCCCTCCAAGCAACGAGAAAAAGACAGGCAAGGAAAAATAAGCAAAGGTTATGAATAGTCAGTTCACAGAAGAGGAGCTGCGAATAGCTAAGAGGCATCTGAGATGCTCAGACTCCTTAGAGAAATGCAAATTAAAATAACAAAGAGGGATCGCTTTACTTCAATCAGATTGGCAAACATTAGAGCACGGGTAATTGGGGAGATGGTAGAGGAGCCTGTGGGAGAAGTGTGGTCTGGTGCCAGCTTTCTGGAAGCATCTTAGTTCATGGCATTCAGTTGAATGAAACAGGTGTGTACCCTTGACTCCTGCCCCCAAGTCCATATGCAGAGCCAGTCACATCCAGCCCCATGAAGGGCCCCTCATGGGCATATCCAGAACGAAATTGAGTGCACTGTAGGAAGTCATGGGCAATCTGGCCATGACTGTGGAGCGACACATCAAAGAGGCATGCGATGCCCACTTTGTAACATGGGGCAGCAGTTAGAAGGGATGCAGCTGACAAACACAGAGACGCATGCTAGGTCTGAAGGCGCAACGCTGAGTGAAAAAGTGAGCTGCAGAAAAGATGCAGAAAGTCATTCAGGGGACTTGAAATGCCTGTATTCAGAAATCATATCACCTGTGTCATGTTTTGTTTTGTTTTTAATGTTTATTTTTGAGAGAGACAGAGAGAGACAGAGTGCAAGTTGAGGAGGGGCAGAGAGAGAGGGGGAGACAGAATCCGAAGCAGGCTCCAGGCTCCAAGCTGTCAGCCCAGAGCCTGACATGGGGCTCAAACCCACGAACTGTGAGATCATGACCTGAGCCGAAGTTGGGCACTTGATAGACTGAGCCACCCGCCCCACCTATGTCATGTTTTATAAAGACCTGTGTTGTTAAGCAGGTGGGGTGGGCGGGATGGGGAAGAAGGGAATGTGAGTGGGGAAAGGAGGGCTAAGGAAGAAGTGAATAAACTGACAAAGCCAGCCAGGAACGTGGTCCAGGTCAGGGAAGACTGTGCTGGAATGTGCGGCACCCCACCACCTGCCCCCGAGGGTCAACCCAACAAAGGAAACAAAACTCCTACCAAGCCCCAGCTAACCAACCATCAAAAGCAAAAAGTATAAATAAAAAGTTTGCTTCAACAATATTAGGGAGCATGTTTTTTTTTAAGTTTATTTATTTTGAGAGATAGAGTGTACAAGCAGAGAAGGGGAAAAGAGAGAAGGGAGGGAGGAAGAGAGAGAGAGAGAGAGAGAGTATCCCAAGCAGGCTCCATACTATCAGCGAGGAGCCTGATGTAGGGCT